>NC_138770.1:625191273-625286273 GCF_965119305.1 Pelophylax lessonae | reverse complement strand
GCTACTTGGCCTATCTGGTCAACCAGATCCGATTCCTGTGAGGTATCGGGATTAATCTTAGGAAAAGGTAAAGGAAAAGATCTTTTCAGGGAACGGTAACTACCGCTTCCTGTGGTACTTAAATGTTGGAAGGGAAGAATCGCACCGGTAGTAGTGGTTGATGCTCGATCTAATGTCCTGAATACCGGTGAAAACGTCCCCCCACCCTGAAACCGGGTGGGGGCGCACCTTCAGGCTGTGTACTCCTTTACTTCGGGTTTGGCTGGGTTGGTCCTCTGCTTGTCCGACCAGCCCTTCTTGAACCCTCCTGGAGGAGTCTTGCCTTTCCCGCTAGTACCAGCCGGGCGCCCTTTATGGGCGGTAAAGAAAGGTCCTCGCTTGTTGCGAGGTCCCTTAGCTTTTGCAGCCTGTGGCAAAAAAATGCTCTTGCCCCCAGTGGCATCCTTAATGATTTCATCTAGGTTGGCTCCAAATAGACGATTCCCCTGAAAAGGGAGATTGGTCAAGGTCTTTTTGGAACCTAGGTCAGCTGACCAGCATTTTAACCACAGCACACGTCTGAGGATCACTGCTAACTTAGATGCATGCCCTAATAGGGGAGTAGTGTCCAAGGCTGCGTCACAGATAAACCGTAGCCCTTGTATGATCTGTTCCATCAAATCAGATGTCTCCTGGGGAATATCTTTTCCCCTAAGATCTTGGCGTACCATTTTCGCCCATTCCGTAAGTGTCTGGGAAACTAGACCAATAACGATTACTGGTCTAAATGCTGACCCTATCAGAGAAAAGATAGTGCGGGACTCTGCTTCTATCTTTCGATCCACCGGATCCTTAAAGGACGAAGTGTCCTCCACTGGAATAACCGTGGGTTTATTCAGCCTGGAAATAGGCGGATCCACGATTGGTGGTACCGTCCATTTCTTAATGATGGATTCCTCAAACGGATAGCGTCTAGCAATACGCTTGGAAATAGTAAAGGTACGCTTAGAATGTTCCCATTCTCCTTTAATCTGATTACCAAAACATTTAGGTACAGGAAAAGCCTTCGCCGTCTTGATGGGCTTATTAGTACCAAAAGGCATCTCTGTTTCAGTTGCCTCTGCCGGTAAAGCCTCAAGTTTTAAGGTTTCTTGCACTGCCACAACTAGTGCGTCCACCAATGCTTCTTCCTGAATAATAGCAAGAGAAGAAGCGTCCTCCTCACTTTCTGAGGGGGCTTTACCTGGGATAGCAACCCTTGCAGAGGAACCTGCAACTGCCGTGACCATCTCTGAATCTGAGTCAGAGGTGTCAGATAGTATAGGGGTAGGCGGGGGTCGCTTCCTTGCCCTGACAGGCCGCCTCCACCCGAGCCACCATAGACTCCAAAATTGCTGTAAATGACTCTATACTCTGAGCACCGGCGGGTCCCGAGGCCCCCTCGAGGGAAACAGGTGGGGGAATATGTGTGGCAGGGTCCATGATAACTCCAGTTACTTCCTGGATAATATAATTCAAAAGTAAAGAAAAAAACTTTTTTTTTTTTTTTTTTTTGACCCCCAGCGCCACAAAAAAGCCCCTTAGTGTTACCTGCTAGCTATCGATCGAGAGAGAGAGAGATAGACCCCCAGGCTCACCACTTGATGCTCAGAGTTAAACTGCAACAGCTTACAGCGCTGTCTTGACAAACAGGAAGTCTTTTGGCTGGCTGCCCAGGAAGAAAGGAGGCGGCTCCGCCCCTCTGCACGCCTTCCGGCGCCTCCCCCAAGCTCCACGAGGTGTAGGATCACCTCAAACATGGCCGCCCCCATGCTGGAGACACGAGGCTACGCCAAAATGGCGGCTCGTGCGATCCTGCAAGAAAAAATGGCGGCGGCCTGCTGAATGGCGGTGTGCTGCACACAACACTGTCTCTGCCTGGGGATATGGCGTGGTTGGCGGTATCGGCCCCTGGCGGACCGCATGGCCGTTCGGGAGGCCTGCTAATAGCTGGAGATCTGATTTGGAAGGCAGTCTACATGTCCGTGGCTTCTGACTGGTAGGTAGCTTATACTTAACCCATAAGATTCCCAGAATGCCACAGATTACATCTTTTAAACATGTATACAATAGATTGTTAGCTCCCAAACCAAGCCTCCTGGCTTTTTGTACACAAAAAATCACACTCAAAGTAGGAGGATCTGTGACATGTTATAGGATAGAAAGGACTCTTTCTTACCATACAGAGAGGGGCCCGCGTTCACCACAAAACCCGTCAGGGGGAAAGGGGGAACATACTACTCACCATACCGGAACCAGGCGGGCACCAACTCCTGACAGTACCCCTCTCCACCGGGGCGGGAGGGCTGTCGACCGATACGAACGCCGTGACTCATGGTCTTTGGCGTTTCAGCGAGACGTTTAACTCGCGGGTTCAGTCCTTTTAATGGGACTTTGTCGCGGCCGACCCAGCGCGGAGCTATGGCCTGCACGCGCTCGTAGGCTGAACTGGGGTGACCACCGGATCTCAACATCCAGCCCGTCGCCCAGTTCAGCTTTCTTGCTTGAAGATCTCACAGGAACACTGGAGAAAAAGCTGTCTAAAAAAATCCTTTAAGAAAAAATTCTTGCCAGGACCTAAGATCCCAGCAAGGTGTCTAGGTCCTTACTCCTAACTAGACAGAAAATAACTGATTTGCTGAGGCAGAGAGAGAGAGGATATACCCTCTGGGACTGCCCCTAGGGTGTGGCCAGAGCTTTTTAATTTCCTGTCTAGTCCTGCTCCTGCGGAGGTAACATAACCCGAAGGTGGTGTATCACCGAGGACTACGTCTGTCGATGAGCGCTAGAGAAATATATATTTGAAACCCAAATCTTTATTTTTTTTGCCAATAACATGGTGTGGGAAGATTTCTGCCAGTCACAGGCTGTGTCACACCCCTCCAGCCTGTGACTTAGAAAAAGATTCCTCCATGAATCTACATGTAATATCCTGCCCCATTGTGTTTAGCTGGTTAGTGGGCATGGAGGAGGAGGGAGGGAGTGGGAGGTCATTTACCATTGTATATATGCCCACATGTGTAACTCTGTAGTCACATGGGCTGCTCAGATTTGATAGGGAGGAAATGCTCAGCATAGAAACTCACTGAATACTGAGCATGTGCAGCGTTGCTACCACAGCTGCAAAATCACAAGCTGAATTTGGGACATGGACAGAAGGGGGAGTTAGAGAGCAGGATCAACCAGATTTTTTGCAGAAAACAAATCTCAGTGGCTGAGTGTGAACAGCATGTAACACCATTTATTAATAGTTTTTATGATGTGGGTTTATTGACACTATGTTTGATTGGCTGCTATGGATGTATACTTTACTCTGCCTTATTGAATCAGTCAATATATTACAAGAAAGCCTTTTCCAGCACTCACTATGACCTACACAGAGGGCAGCTAATGTTTAGTGACAATCGGCCCTACAAGTATGTTTGTTTTATTCACAGAGGTTGGAAAAAACGACACACCCGTCCGACTGTTAAGTGAAATTTTACAGTTCATTAGATTGTGTAATGATGTTTGTACAAGGCCTTTGTTATTGTCGGTGATGCGGCTGACTGGCTGAATGTGAAACATATTTCAGGCTGGGAAGGCAAGATGCTTGGCAGAACGTTGAATGCTCAGGTGGTGCAGATCTCACACTAATAAACTTTAATAAAGAGTCATTGAAGGAAGAGGCTCTCCACTGTTCTATCTGAACGTACCCACATTGATTAAACATACCAACCACATGAAACACCAGCTGGGACCTTAAAGAGTAACTCCACTTTTGTTGAGAAAAACATCCCTCTGGGTGATCTCCCTGTACATTGCAGGAATTTTAACTTTGTTGCAGATGCCTAATTTTGCTATTCTGAAGAAATCCCTGTGTGTTTGTCTGTGTCCATGTGGTTAATCTAATGGGAGTGGATTTAAAATTATCAATCAGCTGCTGCACCAGCAGGGCTTTATTGAGGAAAACTCCAAGGTCTTTATCCCTTTAGATGTTATTTCCTATTGGGAGCATCTCATCAAAAATGACATTTTTGTGTCAGGGGATGCCCGATATCGGACTTTTATCTTAGACTTTGGGGAAAATCAGTGAGCCAATCACACAAGCAGGAAATTATGTTTCTTGGGGGCATTCTGTGTACAGAACACCTCCAGGTAGCCATATTTAACTGCATTTTACATAAGATTACAGTTCAGAAGACTGTAAAGGAAAGGTAATTTTGTTAACATTCAATTACAATAGGATAGGAGTCTCAATTGTATATGCTATATTTATTTTCTTTTTTTTTCCCCCCACGAAAGTGGAGTTACACTTTTAGGGCCCTTACAAATCTGTCTGAAAGACTGACGGATGGCTACAGACTGAACCACAATGTAGGTCTGTGAGCGGGCCTGTTAATGTACGCAGAAAAGTACGGGTCTGTGTCTTTTTCTATTTTTGCAGACAGATACTTGCACTCCAGCATTCGTCCCTGGGCACATACGGGCACTACCTGCATCCTTCAGTTGCAGCAGCTGACAGCCTCTCCAAGTTGGACAGGCCACCGGCAGCACCTTTGCCCACACCTATATACCGATGATCCAGGGCTAAACACCCAGTGTGCATGGAGCCTTAAGCCCCGTGCACACAATCCTAATATTAGACCACAGGTTGTCTGGGTCTCTTTGCATGCTAGTCAAATATCGATAATGAAGGGAAAGGCTAATGGAACCTCCTGTGAGTGCCCATTGGTTGAGGATTAAGCACATTTGTAGTGTGTGAAACGTGTCTACCATGTGATGTGTTGGGTGTACTGCGGTGTCACTTTAGGAATCTTGAATAAAGGCATTTGGATTTAACTGTGATGTGTAGCTACGTCTTTTGATAGAGGAATATTAAACAAGAAAAGTTTACTAAATTTTAGAAAATTCTCGCACGGCAGAATAACAATATCAGAAGTGATGTCATGAGTTGTAGTGCATTTGTATTTTATTTTCCTGTACCGAGTAAATGAAAATCATCCGATCTGGAATTTTCGTGCTTGTCCGACCGGATAATAAAAATCGGAGAAACGGTCATAATCGTCTCTCGAAAGCTCTGTATTAATGATCCAATTATCGTACAATTGCGTTGAAAAGCATTATTTTGCGTCCGATTTTCAGATTGTGTGTACAGGCCTTTAAGCCCCCGTTCACACTGGGGCGACCTGTCAGGCGACCTGGTCGCCTGACACGTCGCCTTCCATAGAGAAGCTGCGGACCCGTTCTAATAGGAGCGACAAAAGTCACTCCGACTTAGAAAAAGGGTCCGGAGCTTCTTTGGGGCGACCCGGAGCGACCTGCATTGACTTCAATGTTATGAAGTCCGTGCCGGCCGCTCCGAGGTCGCGGGGCGAGCAGCGCGCCGCGACCTATGAGGTCGCCCGGCAAAGTAGCGTCGCCCCAGTGTGAACGGGGTCTTAGACATGAAACCTTTTTTGTTTTTACTTTTAGGCAACATTTTTTTTTTTTTCTTCAACAGCTTAGAAAAAAAATGGACATATGAAAAACGGACGTAAACAGAACTGAATTTAAAGGGATAGTTCACTTTACCACAAAACTGCCTATGCAGATAAGGGGCATCTGTAGAAAAAATGGATTTTTGTAAGATCTTACCGTAAAATCCTTTTCTCTTAAGCTCATTGACAGACGTAGTCTTCTTGATTCTCAAGAGCTGGGTTATGTTGTCTCCGCAGGAGTAGGACTAGGCAGAAAGACAAAACGTTCTGGCTCCACCTTAGGGGCAGTCCCTGAGGGTATATCCTCCCTCTCTCTGCTACAGGGAATCAGTTCTGTTCTAAAGCAGTAACAGAGAATTTAACCCAACCCAACTCAATGATAGAGGGGCGGGTACTACGTCTGTCAATGAGCTTAAGAGAAAAGGATTTTACGGTAAGATCTTACAAAAATCCATTTTTCTCTATCGCTCATTGACAGACGTAGTCTTCTTGATTCTCAAGAGCTGGGACATCCAGAAGCAGTGCCACAAATGAGGGGTGGGATTGACAAAAATCAAAATCCAATCTAGAAGGCCCAACCGGTGCCAAATTAGAAGTTTTAAAGGCTCATTATAAACAAAGAATGAGACTCAAAAGAAAAATTTCCAACAGAAAAAACCCTCGAGGCAGACCACTGGTCTCCTCAAATGGCGGCCTGCAAAACCTTGCGGCCAAACACGGCATCAGATGATGCCATTACATCAACTTTATAATGTTTTGTAAAGGTATGCACCGACGACCAGGTAGCCGCCTTGCACACCTGGACCACTGACGCCTGATGGCGAAAGGCCCATGACGCACTAAGCGCCCGAGTGGAGTGCGCCTTAACAGGGAACGGGGGCTCCCGACCCTTAATAGAATAAGCCTGTACCACCGTCTATCTGATCCATTTGGAAATGGTCGCGGCAGATGCAGGCAACCCCTTTTTGGGTCCATCCGGGATCACAAAAAGTGAATCCGTCTTGCAAAACGAGTCTGTCGTTTTTAAGTATACCCTGATCGCCCGGACCACATCTAAGGAGTGTAAAGCAAACTCCCGAGGATGACTGGGCTTAGGACACAGGGAAGGTAATACAATTTCTTCATTCAGATGAAATTCTGAAACCACTTTTGGTAGGAAGGATGGATTCGGACGAAGAACCACCTTATCTCTATGAACCACCAGATATGGGGAACGACAAGATAATGCGGCCAGTTCTGACACCCTGCGTGCAGAAGTAATAGCCACCAAGAAGGCCACCTTCTGGGACAACGTAGGTAGAGGAATCTCCCTAATATTTTCAAAGGGAGGTTTCTTAAGAACCGACAATAACAAATTAAGATCCCAGGGTGGTAATGGCGCGCGCACTGGCGGAGCCAGATGTCGCACCCCCTGGATGAAATTCCGCACCAAGGAATGAGTAGCCAAAGGCTTCTGAAAGAAGATAGCTAATGCTGAGACCTGACCCTTGATAGTGCTCAAGGCCAGTTTCTGCTCAACCCCTTGTTGCAGAAAAGCTAATATTCGACTAACCGAATAAGACCGTGGACGGAACCCCAAAGGTTCACACCATGCAATGTAGGACTTCCATGTGCGATGATAAATCTTTCTGGAAGTCGCTTTCCTTGCTTCAACTAGAGTAGGAATAACTGAAGCTGACAATCCCTTGTCCTTCAGCACCTGGGTCTCAATAGCCAGGCCGTTAAAGCCAGCGATCGTAAAGCAGGATGGAAGATCGGTCCCTGAGACAGTAGGTCCTCCCTGAGAGGAAGTCTCCACGGGACGTCCGCCACCAGTCTGACCACGTCGGCGTACCAAGCTCGACGAGGCCAGTCCGGAGCTACCAGAATTACTGGAATTCCTTCCTCCTCTATCCTGCGAAGAAGTCTTGGCAGTAACCCGAGAGGAGGGAAGGCATACATTAGCTGGTATTGCCCCCACAGGGCGATCAGTGCGTCTGCGGTCTCTGCTAGAGGGTCGCGGGAGCGAGCCACGAATCTCTGTACTTTCCTGTTGAATCGTGATGCCAACAGATCCACATCCGGGGTGCCCCACCGTAGGCACAACTGGTGGAAAACTTCTGGATGGAGGGACCATTCCCCCTGATCCAGAGTCTGACGGCTGAGATAATCTGCCTGCCAATTCTCCACCCCCGGAATGAACACCGCAGAGATAGCTGGAACAAATCGTTCCGCCCAGCGAAGAATGCAAGCCACTTCTTTGGCCGCTCGGACACTCTTGGTGCCCCCCTGGTGATTGACATAAGCCACGGCCGTGGCATTGTCCGACTGGATCCGAACCGGGCTGCCCTGGAGCTGCTCGGTCCAGTGAATCAGACAAAGTCTGATCGCTCTCAGTTCCAATACATTTATCGGCCACCTGGATTCTTTCAGGGACCAAAGTCCCTGGACAGATAACTGACCGAGAATTCCTCCCCATCCGGATAGACTGGCATCCGTGGTCACTATCGTCCAATATATTGGCAGAAATGACTTTCCCTGGCTGAGCATCGGAGACCGAAGCCACCAGACCAGAGACTCTCTGGTCTGTTTGCTCAATCGGATCTGATTGTCCAGGGATTCCGGATTCCGATTCCATCTGAGAAGAATCTCTTGCTGAAGAATTCGGGTATGGGACTGGGCAAATTGGACTGCTTCGAAGGAAGCCACCATCAACCCCAGAACCCTCCTGCAAGTTCGAAGAGAAGACCAGCTGTTGGATAGTAACAACTGGACTGCTAATTGAATCTTCCGGAGTTTCCCTACCGGAAGAAAAACTCTTGTCCTGACTGTGTCTAGAATTAGACCCAGATATTCGAGCCTCTGGGTGGGAACCAAAAATGACTTTTGCTGGTTCACCAGCCACCAGAATTCCTGTAAAGAAATCATAGTAATTTCTATGTTTTGTAGCAAGGTCTGAGGAGACTCTGCATGAAGCAGAAGATCGTCTAGGTAACCAAGAATCGATATGCCTCTTTGGCGCAGTAGTGCCAACATTGGGGCCAACACCTTCGTGAAGACCCGAGGAGCCATGGCGAGACCGAAAGGTAACGCCACAAACTGATAGTGGTTCTCTTCTACGGAAAAGCGTAGAAACCGCTGATGTCCTGCGAAAATGGGAATGTGAAGATATGCGTCCTTGATGTCTATGGACGCTAGGACATCCCCTGGATGCAGGAAGGCTGCTACTGTGCGAATGGACTCCATTCTGAATTTTCTTATGTTGACAAAAGAATTGAGTGCCCTTAAGTCCAGAATTGGACGCACTTTGCCCTCCTTCCTGGGTATTGTAAATAGATTTGAATAAAACCCCTGAAAACATTCTGTCCAAGGAACGTGGACTACCACTCCTTGTTGTAGTAAATCCGTGACTGCTCTCCGCAGATCTTCTAAACGATCCGTGGATAGTCGAATATTGGAAGGGAAGAATCGCGCCGGTGGGAGAGATCGAAACTCGATCTTGTACCCTGACCTTATGACTTCGCAAACCCACTTGTCCGGGATCCTGGAAAGCCATGGATCCGGGAACCGGCGAAGACGTCCCCCCACCCCAGTTATGGGTGGGGGCGCACCTTCAGGCTTTGGACGATTTATTTTCAGGTCTGGAGGGGGCGGGCTTTTGCTTGCCCGACCAACGTCCCCTGAAGCCTCCTGAAGGAGCTTTGGAGGACTTAATTTTTTCACCCGCGGGATGAAAAAAACCTCTTGTGAGCAGAAAAAGGCGGCCCTCGTTTTTGACGAGTTCCTTTACCTTTAACATTTTGCGGTAAAAAGGTGCTCTTTCTACCCGTGAGATCCTTAATGATCTCATCTAAGTTGGCTCCAAATAGACGCTCTCCTAAAAAGGGGATATTAGCCAATGCTTTTTTGGAACCTTGGTCGGCTAACCAACCTTTTAGCCACAGTGTACGCCTGAGAACCACCGCTGAGACTGATGCTCGCGCCAATAATGGAGTGGCGTCTAACGCCGCATCACACACAAACTGTAACCCCTGTATCATTTGTTCCAACAAATGTGATACCGCCTGAGGGACCTCTTCTAAGTCCCGGCGTAACCACTTGGTCCATTCAGTTACAGCCTGCGAAACCAGACCAATAGCAATTATTGGTCTGAAAGCTGATCCAATCAAGGTAAACATGGTGCGAGACATAGCTTCTATCTTGCGATCCACTGGATCTTTAAAAGACGGAGCGTCTTCTAGAGGAATAACAGTGGCTTTATTCAATCTAGCAATTGGTGAATCCACCACAGGTGGTTCTGTCCATTTCTTAATGAGGGTTTCCTCAAACGGATAACGCCTGTTAATGCGTTTAGAAATAGTAGAAGTGGGTTTTGGCAGACTCCATTCTTCTTTGATTGGATTGCCAAAACATTTGGGCAATGGAAAAACCTTCGCCACTTTGATGCGTTTTTTAGTCCCGAAAGGGATTTCAGTTTCAGCTATTTCCGACGGAATACCCTGTAATCTTAAGGTTTCTTGAACAGATACAATGAGTGCGTTTACCAACGCTTCCTCTTTGGCTATGGCTGATGCCGAAACATCCTCCTCACTGTCTGAAGAGACAGTACACGAGACACCAATCCCAGATGAGGTACCTGCAACAGCAGAAATAGGCTCAGAGTCTGAATCCGAGGTTTCAGATAATAAGGGGTTAGGCGGGGGTCGCTTTCTTGCGCCCTGTCCCTGACAAGCCACTTCCACCCGGGACACAAAAGTTTCCATAATAGCTGACAATGATTCAATCGTCAGTGGGGTGCTGGAGGATCCTGCAGACCCCTCGAGGGGATCCGGAGGAGATACATGAGTGGCAGGGTCCATGTTAATTCAGGACACCTTTGCCAGAAAAAACAAAAAAAACGTTCTTTTTTTTTTTTATGTGTCTCCCCCTAGCGCAATAGCGCCCCTCAGAGTACCTGCTTCTCGATTCCCAGAGAGAGAGAGAGAGAGGGACCCCCAAGGCTCACCAACCGATGCAGTGAAGTTTCCAACCAACTGCAGTCAGCGTCTGTCTTTTACAGACTGGAAGGAGCTGTTGCTTTTTCCCGGGTAGAAGGACGTGGCTCCGCCCCCTGTGTACGCCTTCCGGCGTTCCCAGCTCTCCACGAGGTAGCTGGGCTCATGAAACATGGCCGCCCCCATACAAGAGACATTAGACTCCAAAAACATGGCGGCCGGCGTGACCTGAGGACATACATGCACCTTGTCTACGGCAAAATGGCGGTGGACCGCCGAAATCGTTTTTTTTTTTTCCCAGCACATCCACCTGCATCTCTGCTAAGTGGCGATTTATTGATCTACAGGAGATACACTACAAATAAGGTAGGATTATACCTCCTATGTCTGCTGTAATGCTACAGTCTGCTGGGTAGAGTGTTAGCTCTCAAACCAAGTCCACTTCCCACAAACACATACTGTATTTACAAGGGGGACTTTTAGTGTCAGATATATACTGACCATGTATGGAGGGGCCCATAATTCATACTGCCTCATAACGAGGAAAGAAAAAAGGGAACGTTTACTCACCATACCGAACCGACAGGCACCCTCTCTTCACAATACCCTCTCCACCGGGGTGGGGGGTTGTGGACCACTCCGGACGCCTCGACTCTCTGGTTCCTGGCGTCCAAGCGAGACTTTTAACTCGCAAGGTCAGTCCCTCCACTGGGACTCCGTCGCGGCCGACCCAGCGTGGAGCTCTGGTCTGCACGCGCTCGTAGGCAGAAACCGGGGTGACCACTGGATCTCAACATCCAGCCCGTCGCCCGGCCCCGCATACTTACTTGAATGTGTCGCGGCCGACCAAGCGCAATGCAATGGTCTGCGCGCGCTCGTAGGCCGGCTGGGGTGACCACTAGTGTTGCCCAGTCCGGCGTTTTTGCTTGAAGATCTCACAGGAAAAGAACACTGGAGAAAAACTACCTAAAAAATATTTTTTCTAAAGAAAAAATCTTGCCAGGACCAAAAAGATCCCAGCAAGGAACTTAGGTCCTTACTCCTGACTAGACAGAAAAAAACTGATTCCCTGTAGCAGAGAGAGGGAGGATATACCCTCAGGGACTGCCCCTAAGGTGGAGCCAGAACGTTTTGTCTTTCTGCCTAGTCCTACTCCTGCGGAGACAACATAACCCAGCTCTTGAGAATCAAGAAGACTACGTCTGTCAATGAGCGATAGAGAAAACTGTGCAGCTCTGACTAAAGTTGAATAAAGCCCTTACTATAGGTGCAGGCCATTTGCAGTGCCTTAAAAGTATTTATACCCCTTGAAATTTTCCACATTGTAATGTTAACCAAAAACTTAAATGTATTTTATTTGGATTTTATGTTCTAGACCAACACAAAAATGGGACATAATTGTGAAGTGGAAGGAAAATGATAAATGGTTTTCAAAACTTTTTACAAATAAATATCGGAAAAGTGTGGTGTGCATTTGTATTAAGCCCCTTTTACTCTGATACCCCTAACTAAAATCTAGTGAAACCAAATGCCTTCAGAAGACACCCAATTAGTAAATAGAGACCACCTGTGTGTAATTTAATCTCCATATAATTACAGCTGTTCTGTGAAGCCCTCAGAGGTTTGTTAGAGAACCTTTGTGAACAACCAGCATCGTGAAGGCCAAGGAACACACCAGACAGGTCAGGAATAAAGATGTGGAGAAGTTTAAAGCAGGGTTAGGTTATAAAAAACATCCCAAGCTTTGAACATCTCAAGAAGCACCGCAAGCCATCATCTGAAAATGGAAAGAGTATGGCACAGCTGCAATCCTACCAAAACATGGCTGTCCACCTAAACTGACAGGCCGGGCAAGGAGAGCATTCATCAGAAGCAGCCAAGAGGCCCATGGTAACTCTGGAAGAGCTGCAGAGATCCACAGCTCAGGTGGGAGAATCTGTCCACAGGACAACTATTAGTCGTGCACTCCACAAATCTGACCTTTATGGAAGCGTGACAAGAAGAAAGCCATTGTTTAACCACTTTACAACCGGAGGATTTTGCTGTCTTCCGTCCAGGCCACTTTTTGCGATTCGGCGCTGTGCGACTTCAACTGACAATTGCGCGGTCGTGCGACGCCGTACCCAAACGAAATTTACGTCCTTTTTTTCCCACAAACAGAGCTTTCTTTTGGTGGTATTTGATCACCTGTGCGATTTTTACTTTTTGCGCTATAAACAAAAAAAGAGCGTTTATTTTGAAAAAATAACAATATTTTTCACATTTTTTTATATGAAATTCCCCCCAAAAAAGATGTAAAAACCAATTTTTTTAAAAGTTTTTGGCCAATTTGTTTTATGCTACATATGTTTGGTAAAAAAAATCGCAATAAGCGTATTTTGATTGGTTTGCGCAAAAGTTATTGCGTTTACTAACAAAGGGAAAGATTTCTGTCATTTTTGGTGTTTTTTTTTTAACGCGTAATGGCGGCGATCTGCGATTTTTTTTGCGGGACTGCGACATTGCGGCGGACAGACCGGACCCCTGACTGACATTTTTGACACTTTTGGGGGTACCAGTGACATTACTGCAGTAATCAGTGCTATATATATGCACTGTTACTGTAAAAATGACACTGGCAGGGAAGGGGTTAATTTTATTGGAGAGGGAGGGGTTAATGTATGCCTGGTGCTTACTGACGTGTAGGGGGGGAGGTGACTATGTGATTCATGGACAGATCGGATGTCCAGCTATGCTGAACAGTCCGATCTGTCACTCCCTGTCACTATGGAGATCCGCCCGCTGTGTTTACACACAGCGGGCGGATCTCCAGACTCGATCCCCGACGATCGGGTAAGAGCAGCGGCAATCGCCGCTGCTCCTCCCCTGGCCCGACTCCCGCTGTGAATGAAAACAGCGGGAGCGAGCCTCCGGCGGCGCGCAAGCGCCGCCCAGAAGGGGAGGAGTCCAGTCACGTTAATACTACGTGGCTGGACGGGAACGAGCCACTCTGCCGCAGTAGTATTACTGTGAGCGGTTGCAGAGTGGTTAAAGAAGACCAAAAGAAGTCCTGTTTGTGAGAATCCATGTGGGGACACAGCAAACATGTGGAAGACGGTGCTCTGGTCAGTTGAGACCAAAATTGAACTTTTTGGCCTAAAAGCAAAACTGTGTGGGGGGGAAACTAATACTGCACCTTACCCTAAACACACCATCCCCACTGTGAAACATGGTGGTAACGGCATCATGTTGTGGGGATACTTTTGTTCAGCAGGGACAGGGAAGCTGCTCAGAATTGATGGGAAGATGGATGTAGCCAAATACAGGGAAATCTTAGAAGAAAACCTATTAAGAGTATGCAAAAGACTTGAGACTGGGGCGGAGTTTCACCTTTCAGCAGGACAACGACCCTAAACAAAGCCAGAGCTACAATGGAATGGTTTCCATCAAAGCATATTCATGTGTTAGAATGGCTCAGTCAAAGTACAGACCTAAATCCAATTGAGAATATGTGGCAAGACTTGAAAATTGCTGTTTACAGACACTCTCCCCATTCTAACAGAGCCTGAGCTATTTTGTAAAAGAATGGGCAAAAAGGTCACTGTCTAGATGTGCGAAGCTGGTAGAGACATCCCCCAAAAAGACTTGCAGCTGTAATTGCAGTGAAAGATGGTTCTACAAAGTATAGACTCAGGGGGGCTGAAAACAAAATGCACGCCACACTTTCCACATTATTTGTAAAAAAAATTTGTAAACCATTTATCATTTTCCTTTCACTTCACAATTATGTGCCACTTTGTGTTGGTCTATCACAAAATCCCAATAAAATACACTTTTTTTTGGTTGCAACATGACAAAACATGGAAAATTTCAAGGGGTATGAATACTTTTTAGGAAACTGTATAGCTATATCTCTCACTGTGAACAATATGTATTCTTGGATGCTTTATAACTTTTTGTACCAATAGCCAAAAACCTTTTATTGTTAATACTCTTTAGTTTGTGCCTTTATAGTCCCATTCCCAAGAGGGTTATCTGTTCAATGCATGTATTAGCAATATTTGGCCAGATCTATAAACTATCCGATCTTTATGTAGTCATCAGATCAGCTTCTGGAGCTTTCGGGAGGCGCTCTCAGTAAGGCTCCATGTACACGGGACGTTGGAAATGGCCGTTTAGGAGCAGTTGGGCGTTTTTTTTCAGAAGCCCCTGAACGCAGCTCCATGTTATCTTATCTGTCCATGTACACAGGGTCGTTTACAGTCATTTGCAGGCAGTTGCGTTCAGGGACGTTTTTTAGAACACAATTATTTGCGTTCGAACGTGTGTTTCCCGGCGTTTCAAACTAGGGATGCACCGAAATGAAATTCTTGGCCGAAGCCGAATAATAATGAAATGCTTGGCCGAAGGCCGAATACCGAACACGGTGTTTCGCATTTTTTCCATTTATTTTGCCAATTTTTAGGGGGCACGCTGATGGGCACATTTTATGTTAGGGGGCACGCTGATGGGCACATTTTATGTTAGGGGGCACGCTGATGGGCACATTTTATGTTAGGGGGCACGCTGATGGGCACATTTTATGTTAGGGGGCACGCTGATGGGCACATTTTATGTTAGGGGGCACTCTGATGGGCAAAACAAAACATTTAAATCAGCGTTGCTCTTAACATAAAATATGCCCATTAGCATGCCCCTTAACATAAAATATGCCCATCAGAGTGCCCCTTAACATAAAATATGCTCATCAGCATGTCCCTTAGCATAAAATAAGGGGCACGCTGATGGCCACATTTTATGTCAAGGGAGCACTCTGTTGGGCACATTTTTTTTTTTTTTTTAAGGGGCACTTTATAGGGCACTCTAATGAGCATGGCAAGTGGCAACATATGGCAAAATATGCCAGTCTGCACACTAATGCTTGTGCAGCTACTGTATTCTCCCCCAAATGTGCTCCACATACCTGAACTGCAGCCAGGTCGGAGCCAAAAGCCGCGAACAGGGGGGCGGGGTGTGCACATAGTGTCACGCTCGCTGGACCTAGTGTGAAGGAGCCGTAGTCAGGAGCAGGGGGCGGGACGCGCGCGTGACGTCACACCCCCTACTCGCGGCCGGACAGGACACCGGCGGCGTGTGAGCAGGGAGCCGCAATGAGGAAGGGGACTGAAGGACTCCTAGGTAGCGGCCCCGCGGTCCGGGCGGAAGCATCGCGCGGGCCGCCAATTAGTGACCGCCGCTGACATTGTTCGGCACAAATTTATTCGGCCTTTTTACTTATTCGGCCGAACACCGAAAGTGCTATTTTTTCTATTTTCGGCCGAATAATGTTTGGCCACCGAACATTCGGTGCATCCCTATTTCAAACGCAAAAACGCGACCGAACGTGGCCGAAAGCGATGACCCGTGTTTAGCGTTAACGTTTTTCCATTTTAAAGGGGAATAATTTTTTTGACCTCTAGGAACGGTTCTAAACGCAAACGCCCGCTAAACGCGGGTGCAAACGCGACCTAACGGACGTTTCAAACGTCCTAAAAATTCCAGCATTTAAAGGGACTTTATCAACGTCCCGTGTACATGGAGCCTAAAGGGCTGAAATTCTTGTGATATTTCAGGCGCTCCCTTTGACATTGCACGCACCTTCAGGAGAAGTGTTGGAAACCAGACCGAGTTATTTTTCTTATTTTTTGTATAAAAACTTCATTTTTCAATTGCTTTTTTAAGCAATCTGTACTGGAAAGGTCAGCTTTAACTATTAAAGATTATATGAGATTTTAGTGATAGGGTTCCCATTAACTTTATATCCTAAAATACGCACAGACCTGAGAACTACAAACGTTCTGGATTGCTTCTGAAACCACCAAGGCTGGGCGGGCCGCACAACTCTGGTATGTGACCATTAGTCACAGCACTGAAAGTTACTTGTATGGCCAGCTGCAGTTTGCAAACTCCCACACAAAAGGGAAGAGAAGCCATAACACCAAGAACAAAGTACAAAAGAAAGATTTAAGTAAATGACTGAGCTGAGGGAATCGTCAGCCAATCTTTTGTATAATAATCTCTAAGGCCCCTTTCACACTTGTGCGACTTGTCATGTGACCTTGCAGTCCCAAGTCGCAAGACAAGTCATACTCCATGATTTCAAATGAGTATCTGTGCGACTATAAGTCGCAACAACTTCAAAGTAGTCCCTGCACTACTTTGGTCCGACTTTGATGCGTCTATAGACCTCAAGATTATACAGAAATTGTATCAAATTAAAGTGGTAGTAATGTCATCTTAGCCCTTTGTACCTACACGTAAGCTTATAATCAAATTTAGGAGAATTTCCACAGAGCAGCAGCCAGTAACATCACCGGTGCATGAGCTCTGAAGGAACGGCATACCATGCTTTTCCTTCAGAGGTCTGTGCCATAAACCGTTATGTGCGGAAGTGATCTCATAACGGCTCTGCAAAACAGGTGGCCGGAGCCCTCGAACCCGGAAGGAAAATGGATGAAGATGAAAGCCCTGTCAGCGGTGACAGCACGCTGCTGAGGGGCTTCGTTCTAAGGTAAGTCTCTCATAATGTGATGCATAATAGCACATTATGACATTGCTTTGCAGGGGAAAAAGTTTTTTTTTTTTTAACTTTCTTTCCAGAGTTTACAACCGCTTTAATAGAGAGCTTTAGCCCAAGAAAAAAAAAAAAAAGAAGAAAAGCAAAGACCCAGCTTCTACCTATGCCAAATGCTGTATTCATCTTGGCCTTCAAAAGGAGCACAGCCCTTAAAACATAGGAAAAAATGGGGAGAACAGCATGCATGCATAATAGAACCAGGGCATGGACGAAACGTGCAAAAGCTTTGCGACACAGTGAGGCCGCATGGTAAGGATCTCTGAAGCAGCACCAAAGGCAAGTATTTAGCATTGGTAAAGTATCCTTTAACCTCCCTGGCGGTATGATTCTTTTGGATTATAGGTGCTGAAAGCGGTACCATTATTTTGCATGTAATTCTTGTGAATGAGCAGCCCAAACCAACTGTATACATTATATATATATATATATATATATATATATATATATATATATATATATATATATATATATATATATATATATATATACACACACATACATATATATCAGTAGTCAGTATCAGCATCAGTAATTCATAAACAATCCTGCCCCTTGTCAGTGCAAATATCAGCTGATTGAGTCTCAACTGATGGCCTATAAAAAGGTGTTTCATTACCAAGGTGTTACAAGAAACATCTCATGATGGGTAAAAGCTAAGAGCTCTCTCAAGACCTTTGATACCTTATTGTTGTAAAACATACTGATGCCATTGGTTGCAGAAGAATTTCGAAACTTCTTAAATTTTCCAGTAAGCACTGTTGGGGCCATTACCAAAGTGGAAAGAACATAATTTCATCATAAACTGGCCATGACCAGTTGCTCCTCACAAGATTTCTGACAGAGGAGTAAAAAGAATTATCAGAAGAGTTGTCCAAGAGTCAAGGACCACTTGTGGAGAGCTTCAGAAAGACCTGGAATTAGCAGGTACAATTGTTTCAAAGAAAACAATAATGCACTCAACCACCATGCCCTGTATGCACGCTCACCACGCAAAACTCCATTGCTGAAGAAAAAGCATGTTGAAGCTCGTTTAAGGTTTGCTGCACAACCTTTAGACCAGCCTGTGAAATACTGGGAGAATATTGTCTGGTCAGACGAGACCAAAATTGACCTCTTTGGATGCCATAATTCACACCATGTTTGGCGGTAAAATGCCACAGCACATTACCCCAAAAACACCTCCATACCAACAGTGAAGGTTGGAGGTGGGAACATCATGGTGTGTGGCTGTTATTCAGCATATAGTACTGACAAACTTCATATCACTGAAGGAAGGATGAATGGAAAAATGTACATTCTTGATAAAATCTGCTGCCATCTACCAGGATGATTAAGATAAAATGAAGGTGGACACTTCAGCAAGACAATGATCCCAAACAAAGCAAAGGAAACACTAAAGAAAAAGCTGCTAGAATGGCCCAGTCAATCACCCGACTTGAATCCAAAAGAAAATCTATGGTAAGAACTAAAAGATCAGAGTCCATAGAAGAAGCCACGGAACCTTCAAGGTTTGAAGACTGTGTGGAAGAATGGATCAAAATCACACCTGAGCAATGCATGCGACTAGTTTCTCCATACAGGAGTCATTTTGAAGCGGTCATCACCAAAGGATTTTGTACGAAGTATTAAATAAATTTCAGTTAGTGTTCAATACTTTTTCCCTGTGTCATTCCATTTTATTACACAACTTCATTTCTGAACTTATTTGTTTTGGTTTCTTTGTATGTATGGATTTCATTGGTCGTTACTGACATACTCTTGGATACGGAACTGGCTAAAAGGGCGTATCCAAAGGGTGGTAATAAACAGCGCATACTCAGACTGGTCTGAGGTAGTAAGCGGGGTACCCCAGGGCTCAGTCCTGGGACCAACCTTGTTCAATTTATTCATAAACAGCATTGAGGACGGGATCAGTAGTTCAATATCAGTTTTTGCAGATGACACAAAATTGGCCAGAGCAATAACTGCACAGCATGAAGCAGATATCCTACAGAATGACCTGGACAAAATAACAGAGTGGGCAATGACATGGCAAATGAGGTTTAATGTGGAGAAGTGTAAGGCTTTGCACTTGGGGACTAAAAACATAAAAACACAATACACGTAGGGAGGGGAACCCTTGGGGGAATCAAAAATGAAGGATCTGGGAGTCTTGGTTGATGATAGATTAGGCAACAGCATGCAATGTCAAGCGGCAGCTGCCAAAGCCAGCAGAATATTAGCATGCATAAAGAAAGGGATGTATTCTAGAGATAAGACTATAATCCTTCCACTTTATAAAACTCTGGTCCGACCGCATCTGGAGTATTCTGTCCAGTTCTGGTCGCCAGTCCTCAGGAGGGATGTGTTGGAGCTGGAGAGAGTCCAGAGAAGGGCAACTAAACTGATTAGGGGATTGGAGGACCTTAACTATGAAGAGCGGCTGCGATCGCTCAATTTATTCTCCCTGGAGAAGAGACGCCTGAGGGGGGACATGATAGCAATTTATAAATACCTCAATGGGGATCTCAGCTTAGAAAAAAGCTGTTCAGTCGAAGGGATTGCATGAGGACAAGAGGGCATACAATGCGATTAGAGGAGAAGCGTTTTAACCTCAGGCAACGTGGGGGGTTCTTTACTGTTAGGGCTACAAGATTGTGGAATTCTCTACCACAAGAGGTGGTTTCTGCGGGAAGTATGGTGGCTTTCAAAAGACTCTTAGACGTACATCTCAAGGATCAGGACATTAAGGGCTATGTGAGATGATTACAGCCACACACACCTACAAAGGTTGAACTGGATGGACTATTATCTTTATTCAACCTCACCTACTATGTAACTATGTGGTGAAAATTTCATGTCAACAGCACCTTTAGAAATATATTTACCTAGAAAATGGTGACGTGTTCAATACTTCCTTTACCCGCAGTATATATACACATACATATACACACACACAAACAAAAAACACAAAGCAGGACTGTAAATACATCTTGTATAAAACCTCATGTACAACAGCCTCCTCTGAAACCCGACATTTCTGTATCGCCAGAACAATATCATTTGTTCAAATAGATTGGAACCATCTTGGCCTTCAATCAGCCTACATATCACATCACATTCCCATAAGCGGATTCACTATTTTTCCGTTCTGACAAATGTCTCTTCGTTTATCTCCACCATAAACATTTTGTCATTTTCTATTGCAGCAATCTAAAATGTCAGTTGTGAGAGAGAAGGATTTCTTGAGGCTCTTTAATGATGAATAGGCTCCAATAATGAAAATCTGAACCGATGGCTCCCCTCAGCCTAATGACAATATGTAACATATGTTCATGTGGCCAGTGGTAAAAGCTGAACTCTGGGCTACCCAAAAATAGCATCTGACCCAGTAAAACAAAATTCCTCATTTAAAGAAAACTGTTCATAATAGGTAGATGCAGAAAGTAAAGTCAGAACTCCACACTTGTTACCGACTCAAGGGACTGAAGCCAGCAGAAGAGTGCTGCAGCCAGGTAACTAGTCATTTTGGAGGAAAAAAAAAAGAGCAATGGCAATCATAAGTATTACTCAGTGTACAGGCATCCTGTACAGGGCAAGTGACTTTTTCTGCAAAGCCTTCCCCCTTTATACTTATTGAGGGTTCCGGGTATTGGGGGGCATGTGGCCTGCTTCCCTGTAACAGTCATATGATCCCAGAAGGGTCCCAAAAAATTACTTTTCTATGTGATCATACAAGAATAAAGTTTTGCATTTTGAAACAGCTTGACGATGTGCTGGTGACGTACTCTATCCCTGTTGTACACTGTGGTTAAAAAAAATGCTGCAACGAATCCCATTTGGTTACAAAGCCCAGTATGCTATACTACATGCCTAAAAAAGAATCCCAGGTATGGAATTTTATACATTGTTACACTTGTCCAACTAACTTTGCATATAACATACCTGTTTTGTTAATCTAGAAGGTGAAAAATTGGATTTTTGACTTACCGTAAAATCCTTTTCTCTGAAGTTCATTGACAGACGCAGCTTCATATCTTCCTGGACCATTGGGTTATACTGCCCCCTACAAGAGTAGAACACTAGGCAGGAAAAAGCTTTACCACGCCTATGGGGCTGTCCCTGCAGGCATAACCCCACACACTCCGCTATAGCCCTCAGTTTTGTTTCTGCCTAGTTTGGTCAAGAAGATATGAAGCTGCGTCTGTCAATGAACGATAGAGAAAATACTGTAGTAGGCACCATTACTCCAGTGATCTCCACTTACTTTCAGGTTCCATGCAGAGTGACTGTCCTGCTGCATTCTGAACACAGGAGATCAACCGCTCAGCATGGCCCCACTCAACAGCCTGTGTTCAGAGTGCAGAAGGGCAGCCGCTTGTTACGGGACCTAGAAGCAAGTGGGGTAGCAGTATCTAGTACAGTTAGTTCCAGCTTCTAGAGCATGGTCTCCTCACTATGTAAACTAAAGGGCCAGCTTAAGGTCCTTTAGACTTTAGGGGAGGGGGGCAGACTGTCGCCACTGGGAGTAGACAATGCCCTAGTGTAAAAATTGCACAGGTCTGGCTGTCAGTGGGAGGAGGCATAGTGCCCCAAGGGCCAGATAAAGGCAAGCAAAGGGCTGCATCTGGCCAATGGGCTGAAGTTTTGAGACCACATTTCTAGAGGGATCCCACAGGTAAAGAATATACAAAGTTACATTCATCTATCATTATCGTCTATGCCATACCTGAAATTCTTCTTTAAAATATCAGGACCCTTAATGTATATTAAGCCTTCCGGCAGGATCCCTAGGAATGCAGGGTATTCCAAATTTCAAGAGAAGCAGCTCAAGCACAGTTCAGGAAATCCACGTGTTCCCCAAGAGGCTACATGGAGAGAAACTTAAATGCCAAACAAACAGGACTGTTCACCTTCAGTATACAATGGACAGACTAAAAGTATTAATCTATAAAGACACTGAACAAAATGCAGAAAGGCCACAAAAAATTAATAAAAATCACCTTTTATAAAAGATTGATCTGGAAGATGCAGAGCTAAAATGCTGGTTAAATGGTTCTTTTATAATTCATAACAGCGAGTCTGGTAGTCTCATCGTAATAGAATGTGCTCAGTTCTGTATTTTAAGAAATGACATTAAAGAACAGCTGCCGCTGAGCGCCTTCACTAAGGTCTATCAGATCCGAAGTACTGCTTAATATATTGAAGAGTTCCATTTCTGCCTCTCTAAGAGGCCAGTGAATCTAGGCAATCAGCTGTCTGAAAGGCAGAGAAACCCACATAGAAAAGGGAATGTATCATCTTTTTTAAATAACTATTCCAATAAAAGTCACTCCATTCCAGCAAACCTATACAGCACATTCCCTGCTGAATTTCTCTAAGCCGAAGCTTTTCAGGCCCACAGCATTGTATATTTAGGGTTTATCTGTAACTCTCATCTCCTCTTGCAGACAATTTAAATTTTCTTTGCGTGCGCCGCTTCTATTCCCAGCACACACATCACTGCTGTTAAAAGAGATTGCATGCAACAGGTCAAAGAGCCCTTGCTGCTGATCTAACCGAGCCAAGTCATGGCAAAGTTTACCCGAGCAAGCCAAGAAAAGCTTCAATGGTTTCTTTTAACCATGGCCAGTGTAATCCATATAGGTGGCAGCTCAGTGTGCGGCTCTCCACATTGGCCTGACACATGTATCCATGGGGCTCATCTGTTCTGTGCTGAAATTGTGGTCACTGCCCACACCCAGCACATGCTCAGAGCTGTCATCAACAACTCCCAATCACTATTTACCTTCCGAAAATGTGATTGTTGTGACATCATATTAGCGATCACATGATCATTAATCTCCACATTCAACTCCCAGTATTTATTCACTTAAAGCGTAACTCCGCTTTTGAGAAAAAAAATAAAAATAAAAAAGATATATTGGGAGTATCTCACCAAAAAAACATTCCTGTTGCAGGGGATGCCTAAAATCTAACTTATCTTAGGCAGACTTCTGGGAAAATTGGTGAGCCAATCACACAAGCAGGACACATTCTGTTTACATAACATCTCCAGGTAGCCATATTGTATTGCATTTTGAGAAAATTACAACAGCTGCAGATTGAAAAGGAAAGGTAATTACATTTTTAATAACATTCAATTACAATGGGACTTGTGTCGCAATTGTATACACTATTTGTTTTTTCTTTATTTGCTATTTTTTTCCCCTTGAAAGTGGAGTTACCCTTTAAAGAGCTGGTGGAAGAAGGTGGGAGCATACTGTAGGTTTAAGCATATCTAAACCCAAAGAGGAAAAAAAACGTAAGTAGAATTGTGGGCAAAACTTTTTCCCCATTTTGGATAAAACACAGCAGCCCATAGACCGTGCAAGTTTCTGCACGATTCCCCCATCAACACAGACAGTGCTGACAGGGGAATCCCTTCGGTTGAGCAATTGTCTTTCTCTCCGCTGGGAGAAGACCGATTATCGCTAGTAGAGATGCACCGAAAATTTGCGGTCGAAAATAGTGTTATCAGCATCTTGAGGATGAGAAAAAAGTGCAGATAATGGTGTCGAAAACGCACACGATTTTGCCACAATTTTACTGTGCTTATGGTGTGTTTTTTATAGGTCATGTGACTCAAAAACATAACACGTGTGTGCTATAGATGCGTTCTTGCTGCATTTTCAATGCATTTCAATGGGGAGGTGCGTTTTTTTTTTTTAACTGTCCAAAAATGCAGCAAGCAGGATTTTTAACACCGCAACGCACCAGTGTGAAGACACACATACAACTTAAAGGGATACATTTTTCTTTAGCTTTTCTAGCGCTAAAGATGCAGATAATGGCGACTATAAATATTCATTTAAATTCATTAGATTAGAAAAAAGGCAAATGTAATACAATTATATATATATATATATATATATATATATATATATATATATATATATATATATATATATTTTTTTTTTTTTTTTTTTTTTTTAAACTGTCATTTTCTGTTTTCAGCCAAGTGCATTTTTGGTTTCCGCACCAAAGTTTCCATTCGGTGCACCTCTAATCACTAGCGCTTATAGCAGCTGCTTGCCATAATCTGAAGTGAATCCAACAGGCTGGATGTACCAAAGTTGATCAATCAACTTGCTACATTCGGCCTGTCCATCATTGGGTTCAAATCTCGGCCGGTGTGAAGAGTGTATGGCCAGAAAAAAGGAGGGTTATAACCCATGGTGGTTTCATCCATGCTCCATTAGGGAGATTTACCTTAACATCCTGTCCCATCGCCAAAACAGGAAGGGAGAAACTTCCGGCAAACTAAAGCGGAGCTCCAGTCCCCATAAGCAATTTTTAATAAAAGTTCCCCCGTGATTGTTAGTGTTTGTACTATAGCACTTGGATATTGTCATAACTGTGTTCATACTTGGCATTTTAAAATCCAATCTCTTACATGATCTCGGAAGCAGGCAGCGAAGGTTGTGGGCATCTGAAGTCTGCTCCTGTATATTTACGGGATTACGTGCAGCTGGCTACTCAGCATTCACATCCCGAGTCAGGATTACAGTTTGCCATATCAATTCTTTCAAAATGGCACCCAACTCCTTCCGATCAGGTCGTTTCCGGTTTCAAAATACTGCATAATTTCACCACTGGCTCCCCGAAGACTCCTGGGATAGATGACCCTGATGATAGCCCAGTAGTCCATGGGATTCGCCCAATGACGACAATGCCTAGGAGGCCGGGACCAAAAGTGTTGCCTCAAACTAAAAAAGGTTTCGTGAGGACCAAAAAAAAGATAAATATCCATTTAGGACTTAACTGCGGGTGGGCATTGAGATCAGTGGAACTTGTGAAAATGGGTGGAACTCCACTTTAAGGGAATCCCTTGGGGACTGCCAGGCCCTCAGAACTGTCATTAATGATCATTGTATTCTGCTGGTGGGGAAGGCTCCCAACCGACACAACACAAAAGCACTGCAGGAGGGATTCCCTCATCAACACTGGCTGTGTTGATGGGGGAATCAGGCAGTTTTCTTTCCTTCAACCCATGGTTGAAGGAAAGCATGCATGGCCTGCCTTAGAGGCTTAAAGCTGTTGCAGCTGGATGGTGCACCAACATTTAAGGTAGTATGTACCCAGGGAACAAATGCCGGGAAAGCAGACTTCTTGCATTGTGGGAATTCATCCTTGGGTACATACTGTTCTAAACATTAGCACCACTCAGTGCTCCGTCGTCCCAGGCATTCATCTCTGAGCACACATGTTGCGCAATCATCCTGCGCATTCGATCCTAGGCGCATACTGCCCTAAATGTTCGTGCCACTCGATGCACCGTCCATCCACAGCAGCCTTTAGCCTCTAATGGTTTTATAAGCTGCCAGCAGAGCCCTGGATGGTGCACTAATACCTCCTGCCTGAATGAAGAATAACATGCCCAGGGGCTAAATGTCTAGAGTACATGAGGCCTAATGGTCTGTGCTGCCATGGCAAAGCTAGTGACAGCCCTACTCCGTACCTACCACTGGCATGTGAACAAGCAGGTTATCCAAGCAGAAAAATAAACAATGGGTTTGTTTAGTAAGGCAACACTGACAGCACTAGATAACTTTAAGAATCAAACTATCAACTCTGAAATAAGACCTTATTCTTACATGCAACAATGGGATGGTAATAAGGTGGTTGATGCACATTTTCATTGCCCACCCCCCACCTAAAAGCCAGAGCCGGAGATCAGCAACATTTCAGGACCACACGGGTCTCTTAATCAACCATGCTGAAAGGGTTCCCTGAATGGTCCTGGAACATTCCTTATCAATATACTCACTCAATCTACAACAAAAGGAGCTTGGCAGTTGAAGACATGTTTGTGGGTGTGCTGACGACATATCTGTTGTACATTATGACCAGTCAGTAGTTACAGTACACTGGTAATCAGAGTCAGTTCCAGTATGGTGTGGGAGGAATATACTTCATGCTGGATTAGCAAGTCACCAACTTCTGAACTCAGTTACCCTCATCAGAGTTCTCGGTAATCCACTGCAGCTTTTATACAGCTTATGTGTTGTGAGTGGGTCTTCATCCAGATTTCGTACCTTGTACCTTTCTCTTTCCCTGCTGGTCCAATCACTTGTCAGTCTTTAGGACCAGTCAGGTGAAAAGCATTCTCTTAAGAAGTCTACCAATGACAGCTTCTCTTATTTTTTCTAATCCAGATTTCTGTGTAGCACAATGTAGGCATACTGTGAGATAGAGACTGAATATTACAATAAAAAAAACACAGGTTTGCCGATTTGAAGGTTGCTGGGCTATCAGCCAATCAACCACACATGGCAATTCCAGATGTGCCCCGACTGGTATTGAATACATCTACACCAACGTTGGAAATTTTCTGATGGAAAGCAGAAACTATTAAAGCGGATCTTCACTGCATCTGAGCACCACAAACAAAAAACGCAATTTAAAGCGGAGTTCCGGCCCCAAAATCGAAATAGGTCGATTTTGGGCCATCCGCTTGCTTCTAGGTCACCTGAAACAGAAATGGATAATTACGATTTTTTTTTTTTTACTTACCTTGTAATTGCAGAAAAATATACTCCCCTTTCTTCCACTTCCTCCCTCGGCGGCCGCGGCCCGTGCCGTCGCTTCCGCTTTGCAATGATTCCTGGGAGCTGAACGTCATCGCTCCCAGGAATCAATGCGCCTGCACCGGCCCCGTCAGTTCCGGTGCAGGCGCATCATACCTTGCTAAACAGCTTCTGGGCATGCCCAGAAGCTGTGCAGGAATGACGCTGCAGACCCGGAAGTGACGGCGGGGCCGGCGTAGTGCATCGTGAGACCGAAGAGGACGGAAGAGGACACAGAAGAGGATCGCACTGGCTTCAGCTGCCCACACCTGAAATGGCAGCGCTGGAGAAGAAATTTTCAAAGTAAGTATTTCTTCTTGCAGGTAAGTGCGAACCGGGACAGATCAGAGGCTATCCATTGTGGAATGTACTAGCCCTGACTGTCCCGGAGGTATTTTCATTGAAATTTTTTTTTTGGCGGCCGGAACTCCATTAATATTTAAAGCAAACTCCCCCATCCACCCATGTCTCCATGCTTTATTTTGGTGAGAAATCACTTCAGAAAAAAAAAAAAAAAAACCCCTAGCATTTCTGGCCGAGGCCATCTTGAGTAAGGGCGAATGATTCATGTAGCATTTAGTTCCTGCCCTTAGCTCAAGTATGCATGCAGGAGAGAGTGCTGAGCTGTGAAAACTCCTCCTGAAGACTCCTGGGATGTATGAAAATTTGCGTAGGCAGGAAACCATGCATATCTCCATGCTTCATTTTGCAGAGAAATCATGTTTAAAAACACCCCCCTAGCATTTCTGGCCATCTTGAGTAAGGGCATCTAGCATATACTTCCTGGAATCCATCTGCCCTTAGCTCAGGCATGCAGACAAGAGGGTGTGCTTAGTTGAGAAAACTCCTCCTCCCCTCCTGAAAACTCCTGAGATGTATGACATTTGCCTAGGCCTGGAAAGCAGGAAGGAACGTAAAAGAAAAAAAAAAAAAAGTTTACCACAAGTTAATACTCTCCGATTTATTTACTAATGCTATCAGCATGAAGATTAAAAAGAACCAATGTTTATTGGGAAAGTGAAATCCCAAGTAAAACTGTAGGCAAAACTTTTCACTTTGGATAGAGTAAAATAGGGTTATAAACCCTGTAAGTTTTATTTTTGCCATCTTTGTCCCATTGGGGAAATTTACCTTTACTTTCAAACAAGAATTAAGAGAAAATCCCTGAAAATTTCCTTGGGAGACCCCCTGGTCACCTGAACTAGTGTCCCTACTGGAAGATTTTCCTTCGAATACATATCTGGGGACAACCCATAAATTGTGGCTTTTCTTTTACTTTCACCAATAATGGAACACAGAGAGGGTGTATCTCCTCTGGGGGCACAGACAGCAACAAAAACCTGACGGGCGCTTTTAATCCCTCTCCACTCTAACCAAGACTGGGGAAAAAAAAACACAAAGTATAACTTAATGAAAAAAAAAAGGGGGGGGGTATTTTGGGACTTTATATGAGACTCATGGATGAGCCTCCATCCTTGCATGCAAAAAAAAAAAAAAAACAAGGAGAAAATTGGGACTTTGTATGAGGCGTGTGACCAACTTAAAATTATGAATATGAACACGTTGTAAACAAGGACAAAACAAAGAGGTATATAAGAATCGTTATTTTATTAAAGCGTCTGGTAAACAATGGTAACGCCGTTAAATCTGATTAAAAACGTATAACCAATTAATTTGGGATAAACATGAATCTAATATGATAAAGTACAAGTGTCTCTGCGTCCAGTCCCTGTGTCCGTGGGATTGCGCTACTGCACATGTGCCCTACGGACAGTCATTGGGACTTGGAGGGCAGAGACTTCGAGCAGCTGGCCGAAAATGTTTAAGCGGCGAGTGTGCTAGGGCAACAGGGACGCTATTCGCAGAGCTGGCTACGTCATGCGGCTCTCGCGTTGTTAGAAAAAAAAAAAAGAGAGATAAGCGAGAGCAAGTATGTTTTTACAAATGTTTGACCACATATGTTCTAGCACCCGGTAATTTAACGGGATAATGTCTAGTGGTACAATAAAACCATGATCATGGTAAAAGGTATTTTCCTGGTAATAGATCTTGACATAGGTACACATATTGAACATGAATGGTTGGAATAATAAACAATTGAGTACATAAGATTAACAATTAAAATTGCCTCCAATTAGGCTCAACACATTTTAATTGTTGTCAATCTTATGTACCCAATTGATTATTATTCCAACAATTCATGTTCAATATGCGTACCTATATCAATATCTATTCCCAGGAAAATACTCTGTTACCTTTTACCATGATCATGATTTCATTGTACCATTCATGTTTATCCCAAATCAATTGGTTATACGTTTTTAATCAGATTTAACGGCGTTACCATTGTTTACCAGATGCTTGAATAAAATAACGATTCTTATATACCTATTTGTTTTTTCCTTGTTTACAACATGTACATATTCATAATTTTAAGTTGGTCACACACCTCATACAAAGTCCCAAAGTATAACTTAAGGCAAAAACTTTTTAAGTCCAAGCCATTTTTCCCATGCCTTCAGTCCTGTTGACAACCCTAGGACAGGAAGTAAAAAATTAATTACTATTGCGCGGGAACCTGAAGTGATATCAAGTCGCCACTTTGGTCCTCCAATGGAGACGAGTGGCAACCATCCTGGTCTCACTCTTATCCATATCCAACAACCGCCAGCATTGGATCACTCCCGGGCTGCGGGAACAATTGGGTAGGTAAGCCCAGGAACAACAGGGAAGTCCGCGGGACCACATTTATCTTAAAAAGAATCGCCTGTATTAAAAAAGAAAAATACACCGGGGTTATGGTAGCTAGCTGATGCCATAACCCCGGTATTTAACGGTAAACAAATGACGTACTTTTACTATATGCCAGTCAGCAAGTGGATAAGGAAAGTGAAGTTTGCCTTTAAGTAGCAAAATCCCAATCTAAAGACAATGGCGGATATTGTGGAAACTGCGTTCTCGCTCTCTGCTCGGTGTGTGGAATTACACTGGAGAAAAACTGCCATCTGACTACAACACAACACTGATTAATTTGGCCTTGGAGGAAGCTTCTTATCTTGGGAATCAATGCACATATGTTTATGCCCCTGAGACTTTATTACAAATAAAAAAAAAAACAATTTAGGATTGAGTTACAGAAAATATAGCGCAGGAAGACAACGGCCATGAATAATCCCTGCAAATTTGAAGGAAAATTAGGATTGATATATCAACCACATGTGACAGACACAGACTTAAGGCAAGACATGATGAAAGCTGGATGAATATATAAAGTGGACCCAGTAATTGTCATAGGTTTAATTTTAATTGCATGCTTGCCCGATAGGGATGGGCGAACGGTTTGGCCCTAGCATGAGTTTGGGTCAAACATTTGCTTGTTAGGCCGTTCGCTGAATACCCAAATTTCCACAGTGCATTATTGCTCCTTGTTTGGGCAAAGCTAGTGGCCACCCCTCTCTTGAACCATACCAGGCCACGTGCCCTCAACATGGGGGGATGCTTGCTTTGGGGCGCGGAGGCTCTCAGATCACAATGTCAGAAGGGGCGGTGCCACCTAATGACGTAACCAGATTGCCCTGCCTATATAAAATGTCAAAGCGCAGAGCGGGCAGATGGCAGGAGGTCTCCCAGGAGGCAAGAGCGTTAATTCTTTTCTATTTTTCGGGTCGGTAGGCAGCATGATTGACGATTGAAATCAAGGAACACTAATTTTTTTTTTTTTTGATAAGGGATTTGTCAAAAACTGTCATGTGCTTATTGCTTTTGTACATTTTGTTGGTGAATGGGTAGGGGAACTATGTACCCGATACCTGTTTACATAAGGGAGGGGGCCTGGATCTTGGAGCCCTCCCCTTTTTTTAATTTTGATACAGGTCCCCCAGGGCAGCACCCAGATCCCTATACCCCTTTTATCACCAATTACTTGCATATAAGCCTTCAAAATGGGCACACTTGATTTTTCCTGTTCCGCTCCAATATACTTAATTGGGATTCGCTGTTCAGGTTAGAACATTTCCCCTTGTTCGGGAGTTCTGCTATGAACCAAACAGGGGGGTGTTGGGCCCATCCCTCCTTGCCAAGTAATGTAGAAGGCCTCATACAAGCAGGACACCTGGGGTCTTACGAGGTAAAATTAGGGTGTACTTTTTTGTCCACCAGCTACAGGTGCTGCATACAGCCACCTACACAAAATCAATGGCGGTATATGGATATATGCTGGTACTTCTCTAAAAGCGAATGTGTACAGATATACAATCCTGGGGGTAGACTGGCTGTCTAGTTTGTGCTTGCACATTAGAGATGCACCAAAATTTTGTCCACCAAAACATATCTGGGCGAAAATTGTGTTCTCTGAATTTTGCCGATAACAGAAAAAAGGTTTAATAATGGTGCCGAAAAGACGCACGTGATTTTACCGCAAGTTCACTTTTTTGCTGCAATTTTACCATGATTTTACTGTGCTTATGGTTTGTTTTTCATAGGTCATGAATTGAAAAAAGCAAACACACACCAAAAACTTAACACTGGTGCATTAAAGATGTGTTCTTACTGCTTTTTCCATACGTTTCAACAGGGAGGCGTGTTTTTTGTGTGTTTTTTTAAATTACCAAAAATGCAGCAAGCAGGATTTTTAACACAACGGAAGCGCAATGGACCAGTGTCAAGACATACATATAATTTAAAGCGGAGTTCCGGGCACAGAAATGATTTTTTACTGAACATACCCCCGGGACAGTCAGGGCTAGCACATTCCACAATGTGCTAGCCTCTGATCTGTCCCGGTTCGCACTTACCTTTTAGAAGAAATACTTACTTATAAAATTTCTTCCACAGCGTTTCCATCTCTGTTGTGGGCAGCCGAAGCCGGCGCAGTCCTCTTTGTCTTCTTCCGCGTCTTCTTGTCCCAGAATGCACTGCACCGGCCCCTCTCGTCGCATCGCCCGGAAATGACGAGCGGGGCCGGTGCCGTCGCATTGATTCCTGGGAACTATGACGTTTAGCTCCCAGGAATCATCGCGAGGCAGGAAGTGACGGGGTGAGCCGCGGCTCCGAGGGAGGAAGCAGTGAGGTGAGTATTTACGATCTTCAATAAAAAGGTGAGTAAACAAAAAAAATAAAAATAACTATCCAATTCCTTTTCAGGTGAGGTCTACCCAGCGGAGGGGCACAAAAAAAAAAAAATTGTTTTTGTGCCCGGAACTCCGCTTTAAGGCTTGGTTCACACTGGTGCGATGTGGGAACCAAGCATGATTCCTGTGTGGATTCCCACATCGCATCAGACTCGCAGGCGACGTAAAGTTAATACCATCCCAAATCTGTTTGCAGAACACAGTGCGAGCTGTGAGATTGGACGGGAATCGGATCGCATGGGTCTGAACATCCATGCAATCAAATTCCACTGTGAACCAAAAAAAGTGTCTTGCACCGATTTGGCCCAATTGCGATTCCATTTTATGAATTCGCACAGCGCAGACATTGCATGTGATGTACACAGCAATGCGGTGTTAATCACATGCAATGTCTGTCATCGCATTAGTGTGCATCCAGCCTAAAGGGATACATTTTTCTTGAGTTTTTCTTGCGCTAAAGGTGCCAATAATGGCCGACAAATTCACATTCATTTAAAATGATGTTAACTAAAAAGTCAAATATAATACAATTGTATATAAAAAATAAATTTTTTTTTCAAACTGTCACTTTCAGCACACCTCTAATGTGCATTAATAAGCATGTTTCAGTGTATACCCGCCACTCATTTCTCTGGGCGCTGTATGCAGCTACCAAGCGCCCAATTTTACAATGCAGGTTCAAAACTTATTGCTGTAGGTGACCCCATTAACCAATTTTCCCCCAGCGTCTCTACACAAAGAAAAGGGGTGTTGGTGGGGTATTGTAAATGCCCCATGCCATGATCTCTGTGATTGGTTGTCACAGTGGTTATCACATAATTGAAAGCCTGTCCTATTGGCTCCCTATCAGTACTAGACTGGTGAGTGCACAAAAATCTGACGTCCATGAATGCATATGTAGGGCATGCTGGCGTTAAAGCCCACCCTCTGTGCCACTGCAAATATGCATTACATGGGCAGCAAGTGAATGAGTGTGAAGGAAAACCTCAAAATTTTAGGTCATCACCAGAATAGGAATAAAGAGGAAATATTCCAATGGGGGCATTAGTTCTGGTGACAAATCGGGATTTACCCACTTTGGATGGGATTTCATTTCACTTCCTGCTTTGGCTATAGGACAGGAAGTGAAGAAAAAAAGATGGTGAAAAAACCCTGATGGGTTATAACCCTCTTACGCTATACAAAATGAGGGGAAAACAAAAAAAAGTGCACCTTTATTTCCACTTTAAAGTTTTTTTTTGGTGTTTATACACTGCTTGGCCAAAAAAAAAAAAAAAAAGTCACATGTTGGAGCGCCTTCAGTTTTGATTGCTGCATGCATTCGCTGTGGCATTGTTTCGACAAACTTCTGCAATGACAGATTTATTTCCGTCCAGTGTTGCATTCATTTTTCACCAAGATCTTGTATTGATGATGGGAGAGTCGGACAACTGAACAAGGCCAGCACATCCCAAAGATTCTCAATGGGGTTAAGTTCTGGACTCTGTGGTGGCCAAGCCATGTGTGAAAATGTCTCGTACGCCCCAAACCACTCTTTCACAATTTGAGCCCGATGAATCCTGGCATTGTCATCTTGGAACATGCCCGTGGCATCAGGGAAGAAAAATCCACTGATGAATAACCTGGTCATTCCATATATTTAGGTAGTCAGCTGACCCCATTCTTTGGACACATGCAGTAACTATCCAATAGAATAGTTACTACATGCTTAGTTAGTTGCTTAGTTAATTCCAGGTGGTGACTTTTTTTTGGCCAGGCAGTGTACCATCCTCCTAGGAGTCGGAGAGGGTGCAATCTGCACTGTGTCGCACTTTTAGGGTATCTATATCGGGTCATGACACCGTCATCAGTGATGATCCTGCCAGCAGACTAGAAGTGGAAAGGAAGTCAGATGTCACGCGATTGACCTGGTCAGAAAATGTGTAAAATAGATTCGTTTTGGATGGAGTTGACCTTTAAAAGGAACAGAATTTAATTACCCCCCATCCTTTAGATGTTCCCCTGGGATCTCAATAGTTTTTACAAATGCTGTTACTTTGCAGTCCTTTAGCCTTTTACAATATCAAGTCTCAATACAGAATGAGAATGAGCGGTCCGACATAATACCAATTTTTTTCCACGGTTAAAAAAGCAGCCACAGAAGGCGGGCTCCTTGCAGGAAAAAGTGCTGAGGCACAGAAAACGATGAGGAATTGTTCTATTATTGAAAACTCAGATGAACTCCCTGCTATGAATAAACGCTGGATCAAATGACAAGCCTAATGTATGGAACTACGATCCCCTGAAGGTGACAGAGGCAGCGGCGGTGTGCGCGGACAGTAGATATACCATGTGTAAAACATTGAGGGTCAATAGGCAGGCACACTTTACTGTGGCCCAGATCTACAGATACCCCCTAATGCTGCATTCACCACTCAGCGTTTTGAATTGCGGGCAGATTTGAGGCGATTCTGCCTGCGATTTCAAAGCACCCAGGTGTGAATGACATATCGCAGAATGCACATTTGAGATGACAATCTGCAGTAATTATCAATTGTGGCCAACTGCATTGCGTGAAGCATGGTTGCTCAAAAGTAGCTCCCTAACCTCTTTTTGGGTGACAGCCTTCACGCCATGTGGTTTGCCGCAATTGCAGCACGGCTGCAGAACCACACCAAGAATTTAGATGCCATTCAGATAAATTAGCATCTCAAATGTGTGTTCTGCGACTTGTTATTCAAACCTGTGCTTCTTGAAATCACTGGCAGAATCGCGGCAAATCTCTGAGGTGTGAATGTAGCCTTACTTCTTGTAGCAGACACACAACACCAGGATGGAAGAGAGGGGAAATCTTGAGTAACCACTTCACTTCCAGAAGGTTTTATCCTCTTTACGACAATGACATTTTTGCTATTCAGCACTGCGCTACTTTATCAGGGATTTTTGTTTACACTGCGATTGCTTGTTATGGTGTTGATCACTGTAACAATCATTTGAACGGTCAGAAATGGCTTTCATTCATGACTCATAGTTTACTATTGTGACGTTGTGATTGACCCACAGCTATCACATGGTATAGGGTGTTGAGATTGGCCCAGGTACCATGTGATCCCAGGTGACCAATCACACACGGTAGTAAACAGCGATGTCATGAATGGTTTACTAAGTCAGGTGATGAAGACTGCAATGTGCCTGGAGAAGCCAGCAGTAAAATCACTGTAGGCCAGTCTGCAAGCAGTTAATAGATGGAAAAAGGCTTCACCCCCTGACAGCTTTGTGTTGCTATCCATGTCATATGCATGATCGCTTATTAAGTTGCTTCTGCCAGTCACATATATTCAGCAGTTGACTTTAAAAGTAAGCTGTCGCGCACATATGCGTCTGTGGGGAATAGCTTTACTGTGCCGAGAATGCACTCCCAGCACAGTGATTAAACTGTCACTGACAGCTCCCAATCATGATTTATGACCAGCAGTTTCAGTTCATGTGACATGCAATCAGTGACCACATGATCGGAAAGTCTGCAGGGTGTTGTACATAGCTTCCTGAAAACACCACAGCACCCTGATACAAGCAGTGGACTGGATTTTGGAAGAAGTTGTACAAATATCAAAATGTTTTAATGGGCGGATGTCAGTCTGGAGGAATGGGCTTTCTGGGGCAGGTTGTATTTGCATGTAGACCACCCTAGGTAACACACACGTGACGCTGAGCCTACATGATTGAAGGAGGATGGAGAGCAACCAACTTTGTCAGAAATACTTAGACCAGTGAACAAGTGCACAGAGTCCTTTAATACCCTAAAAGAACACTTTGGGGGGCTAAATGAGGAGGTAGGATTAATACGCCAGGATTTACAAAAGAAGAGAGCATACCACGGCAGTGGAAAGCAGGATAAGTGATGTGGAAGATAAGTTGGCTCCACTTGTTAAAGACACTCTTTCCACCACAAGGTTGGCAAGGGCCCTGGAGATGAGAGTGGAGGACATGGAGAATTATCTAAGACGTAAAGACGTGCAAATTGTGGGGCTCCTGGAGAAAATGGAGGGGGACCTGAAGGAATTTTGTGGACCAGTGGCTCCTGGAGCTATTTGGTAAAGAGTCCCTCACTCCCTTATACTCAGTGGAAAGAGTGCAAGGGTTCCCGCCAAGGCCACAGCAGAGGTCCAGAGAAGCAGAGCCCCCTTTGCAGATGTTAAAAAGAGGCTCCAACGTCTCCAAGTGCAATATGCCATGCTTTTCCCGGCCAAACTTCGTGTTACTGCCAGAGGGCAAACACACTTCTTTGAATCAGCAACTGACGCATCAGAATGGTTAGACGCCAATGAAAATACCCTACGCCAGGCAAGGAGAGAAGCAGTGTAAGATGACAGACAACAGGCCTTTTCAACCCTTCTTTTTCCTACTGATAGAGGCCTCATCTTGAGCCTCCATTCGGTCTGTCACTATGGCTGGGAGAATATCTTACTTTATTCCTACAGCGAGATCACAAACAAGTTATAACCTCAACAGAGTTTTCACATATGTGTTCGGAAATGGTCCTGTTAGCGTCTTGTCGCAGGCTCTTTGGGGGGAGAGACCTGTTGTCCTCCATGTTCTTGTCCTTTTTTCTTGTTTTACTTTTTGGTGTGCCTAATTTGTCCCCATTACCGTTCTGGTCCTGGACTATTTGCACTAAGCTGGCAATGCCACAGTGCTGTATATGGGCCAGCGAAACTGCTGATCAAACCACCCAGTTTTTACAACCATATGGTTGGATTCAAACTTTTTTTGTTTGTTGTTCTGGAGAAGTCTACTGTATCCCTTACTGCTGGATGTTACAATACTTGGCCTCACCATCAGAGTTACCTGAGATTATACACCTTCTGGACAAACTATTCCTAGCTCCCATTGGGTAAGAGATGGTTGCAGGCCATGTCTGGCCTCTCCCTCACACTTTGTTGAACACTTACACACCCCCACATGATGGCTGCAGTGCCTATTTCCTGGAACATTAGAGGGCTCCATAACCCACCTAATAGAGCTATTTTTTATTTTCACTAATCCGAAAGCACCTTCCTCCTATATGTGTTCTTCAAGAGACTCATCTCACCTTGGACACGCTATCGTGTCTGGGATACTCCTGGGTTGGGTGGGCATTTCACGTCACCCATACCGCTTATTCAAGGGGGGAGAGTGTGACAGTCAACCACACACTGGACTTTACGAGTGTTAGAATATACGACACAATCACATATTGAGCTTCAGTATCTACTTGTTTATTAGTATTAAACGTATCCTAGCATGCATGTATTTATGTATGTATGTATGTATGTATGTATGTACCACCTCTGTTCAACCTTGAAGTATTAAGGGCTATATTGACTTACAAGCTGGGCAACCCTGGGCTTCCCCATATATATAGTTGGAGACCCTAATTGCTACTTGGACCCAAGTCTTGATAAACTAGATGGTGTCCGCCATACAGCCCTCTTGAAATTTGTTGAGGAAGCTGGATGGACCCTTGGCAAAGCAGGCATCCTGAGCAGAAACAATTCTGCCTGTTTCTCCAAAACCCACTGTTCTTTATCAAGGATTGACCTAGGTCTTTGTACCCCCATCCCCTTCATATCTCATAAAGGGCATTACATATCCCCGAGAGGCATCTCAGACCACTCACCCCTTCTGATCTAATTAGAAGTGAGATCCCCTACATTCTTGCCAAAAGCTCCATGGAAACTTAATGCTTTCTGACTGTATCTCATTCCCTCTCACACTACAATAGCCTCCCAAATATCGGAATTCTGGCACATTCATGCTGATCACCAGAATCCCCTTAATGTGTGAGATGCCTTCAAGGTGTTTGTATCAGAGATTGCAAACATCAAATAGGCCACTAATTCCCAAGAGGAGCAGGCTGCACAGCTGGTGAGTCGATTGGAGGCTGAGTTCATTGCTGATCACTCAGATTCTACTAGCGATGCATGGATCTCTGCGCAGGATGCTATGGTCCGTATTCACACTTCAGCTGCGGAAAGAAAACAATTTTTTTTAACAGGGTGCCATTTTATGAGGAGGGAGAGCAGACTGATCGACTATTAGCAAGGATTGTTCAATCCCACCAGGCCTCCCCGTCTATAGGTGTCCTACGCACACGGACCGGGACCAGAGTAAAGTCGCTGGATGGAGTCTTGTCTGAACTAGTGGAGTACTACTCCAACCTATATCAATCCAAACATAACTCCCCTGATTTTTTTTGTGCGACTTCTTGCATGGGGAGGACCTGCCTTGCCTGTCTGACACCCATGAAAGTTTTTTTGGTCTCCCCCCTCACTTTGAAAGAACTACATTTGGCGACCAGTCTGTTCCTCAACTCTAAAGCACCGGGAAATGATGGCCTTTCCATAGAGGTGTATAAGCAGTTGGAGAGGTCATCCTTCCTCACTGTGTTTAATGTGGCCAGACGGCAACAGTGTTTTCCTGTGTCCATGACTAAAGCAAATATTATTCTACTACTGAAGCCTGGTAAAGACCCCCTAGACCAGTGATGGCGAACCTTGGCACCCCAGATGTTTTGGAACTATATTTCCCATGATGCTTATGCACTCTGCAGTGTAGTTGAGCATCATGGGAAATTAAGTTCCAAAACATCTGGGGTGCCAAGGTTCGCCATCACTGCCCTAGACTCAGGTTCCTAAAGTTCTACATCTCTCTTGTAGACCGATCTAAAGATTCTGGCCAAAGTATTGTCCCTCCGGCTGAATAAAGTTTTCTCAATGATTATTCACTCATCAGTCAGGATTTATCCCCCAAACATCTACGGCACTAAACCTCTGTAGGCTACTTCTTAATCTTCAGTCCAATCTGGACAATAAGGGGGACAGGTCCCTTCTGTCGTTGGACACCCATGAGGCTTTAAGAGTCAAGTGGCGATAATTATGGGAAACCATGGAGAAATTTCAAGTTTGGTAGGACCGACATACTGGGTTCGCTTGTTGTACGACTCTCCACAAGCGGCAATTAGAGTAGCGGGCCAGATCTCACCCACTTTTGACCTCAGTAGGGATACCCAACAAGGGTTTCCACTGCCCCCGCTCCTGTTTACCATAGCCATTGAGCCCTTAACGGCCATGATCCATTCTGAACCCTCTATTTGGGGTTTTTAGTATGGGGAAAGGCAAGTTCTAAATACCCTAGATAGGGTGTCCCAAGTTACAATTAGAAGAGACCCTAAAACCTGTCTCCTGGGTGTAATGGACAACCTGCTAGTAGAGGAGTTTACCAAACAGGCATTAGCCCGGGCCTTTTTTCAGGCCAGGAAATAAATCCTCCATCATTGGAAGTTAGCTAAATCTCCCTTGTGGAAAGAGTGGGTTACCAAGATGGGAGACATTGAATTTAAAAAAATATATTTTCCAGCATAGGGGATGCCCGAAAAAATTTCAGGCGGTTTGGTCTCCTTGGCTAGACCTGGGTTGTCACCTGTCAATTTAACCTTGGACAGAATTTTGTGAATGTAGGAATATGCATGGTGTAATATGGAATGTAACACAAGGTAGACATGTAATAACTGGCACCCAAAGTTAACGGTGCTATTGAAAGGGTACAGGTAGGACATTCCTGGAATATGGCACTGCGATGCCTTTACATATGCTGTATCTTCTCTGATGTGCATTTCTATTTTTTGTATGTTCATTTTCTCAATAAAAGACTTTGAGTTAAAAAAAAAAGATTTCCCATCCATTCCATTTTTAGGTTTGTGATCTGAACAAATAAAAATATCATGCAGTATAAAAAGAAATGAAGTTAGAATGGAATACTCCAAAGCCAATACCATGAAGCCAAGGTCCTCTATATGGTCAGAGAAGACACATTCATCGTGCTAATGGAAGAAAAGGGTGCTCCTCCAAGTTCTCTCAATTCTGGGGACTCAAGTGTCGGCATCGGATGGAGCTCATGAATGCTCCCCATACATTATCACCAGAAAAAAAAATTAAAAAATAGCCACAAACCACTGATCTCAGCCTTCAATAAAGCATTGTTACAGAGAACATGCACATAGAAACCCCACCTGGGGCCTCTCCACTCTAATATGAGGCTTTTATGTGCATGTTCTCTGGAACAATAAAGCTTAATTACAGTGAGATTACCAGTGTGCAGAGGATATCCATCGTGCTGTTCGGTATTTTGCCCCTCAATGGACTTCTATGGCCCAATTCTTCAGGCTACCATGCAACAACCCCCAAACTGCCAACATGCAGATGGAGCAGAACTTCCTACCAAGCACCCTTCTACAAGCCTAGAAAGAACAAGGCCATAGGCACTTCCCAGACCTACTGCTGACAGGCAAAAAGGAGGATACAGGTCTATAGCTTACACTCACCAGTACAGCAAACAAACTGACACGGCTATGTCAACATATAGGAATGTTCATCCGGATTAGTGTAGTGTGTATTTATTTTGTAAGGCAGCAGAGGACAAATCCATTCTGAACACAGGAGTTACTGATCACATGAAGTGCAGACCAGCTTAAGTAGAAGGCCTCATGCACACTGGACGTTATCAAAACGTCAGTAGAAAGCTGTAGCTGTAGAAGGCGCTTTTCCAGCTTTTTTGCAGTAGCGATTTCACCGTTTGTTAGCTTTTTTTTTTTAATTTAACCACTTGCCTACTAGGCCTATTTTTGACATTTGGTGTTTACAAGCTAAAATCAGTTGGTTTTTTGCTAGAAAACTACTTAGAACCCCCAAACATTATACATTTTTTTAGCAGAGACCCTAGAGAATAAAATGGAGATTATTGCAATATTTTTTATCACACCGTATTTGCGCAGCGGTCTTCCAAACGCAATTTTTTTGGAAGAAATTCAATTTTTTGAATTAATAAATAAGAAACCAGTAAAATTAGCCCAATTTTTTTCCATAATGTGAAAGATATGTTACGCCGAGTAAATAGATACCCAACATGTCATGCTTCAAAATTGCGCACACTCACAGAATGGCAACAAACTTAAAAATCCCCATAGGCGACACTTTAAAAATTTCTACAGGTTGCCATCTTAGAGTTACAGAGGAGGTCTAGGGGTTCAAATTATTGCTCTTGCTCTATCGATTACATGTGTGGTTTGAACACCGTTTACATATGTGGGCGGGGTTTCCATATGCGTTCGCTTCTGCGCGCGAGCTAACGTGGACAGGGCGCTTTCATTTTTTTTTTTTTTTTTTTTACTATTTTATTTATTTTTTATTTTTACACAGTTTAAAAAAAAAAAAAAAATGATCATTTTTATTTCTATTACAAGGAATGTTTACATTCCTTGTAATAGAAATAAAAATGATACATTTTTTTTTTTTTTTTTTTTTTTTAAACGGTACAAAATAGGCACGACAGGACCTCTTTTTTGTGAGATCTGGGGTCAAAAAGTCCTCAGATCTCACAAGTACACTAAAAGATAGAAAGAAAAAAAAAAAAAGGGACCTTTAAGCCGGTTGCTAGGCAACAACGTTTGCCGTAGCTCCGGTCCTCCAAGACCATAGAGTCGAGTGAGGGCAAGCGATCATTTTCCCCGCTGCCAGCGGGTCCGGTAAGCGGGGAAAAGGACCGGGAGGGCTGCGGGAGGGGGGGGGGCACCTTTTCCGCCATCCTGGAAGGGTGATCCCGCTGCGAATCCGCCGCTGGGACCACCCTTATCGGAAAGCCGATTGCCTGCAGTTTAAAAAAAATACCAGGGTTATGGCAGCTATCTGCTGCCATAACACCGGTATTTAGGTTTAAACACAGGACGTATATATACATTGGCCGGTAGGGAGGTGGTTAAGCAAAACTATACTCCCACAAAAGCTTATGGCTCAAAAACATTGATAAACACCGAATAGCCGCATTTTTTAGCGTTCTTTAGCTTTTATCAGAGTTAGAGCATTTTTACAGCTGAAAAACACCTCCCAAAACCCACTAGTTCTGAGTTTTTTTACAGCCAGAAAACACCCCTGCCAAAAACTGCTGATAATAGTGCATGGAGACATTGGATAATATGCTGGGGAGTTTACTGGCTGCAGAAAAAAAAAAAAAAAAAAAAACGTCTGACGCCAAAAACAGCCGCTGTAAAAACGTCCAGTGTGCATGAGGCCTAAAAGGTAAAAAAATTTTCTTTAGTTTTGGATAGAGTGAAGGATTAGAACACCTATAGGATTTTATTTTGCTTTGTCCCAGTTAAGGAGTTTTACCCTCTCACTTTCAATGATAATGGTAAACAGGACATATAGAAAATCAAAGAAAATCCCAAATTTTGGGTTGTCCCCAGAAAAGTAAGAGGAGACATTTTTCAATAGGGACACTAGTTCTGGTATTCTGGAATTTCCCAAGAGATTCCCTTAATTTGCAGGGATTTCCAATAAACTTCCTGTTTGGCTATGGGAAAGGAAGTGAAGGGAAATCTCCCCAATGAAACAAAGGGCAAATAAACCTTACAGGGGTTATAATCCGCCCTTACTTTACCCAAAAGGAGAAAAAAATGGATTTTTGTAAGAACTTACCGTAAAATCCTTTTCTCTTAAGCTCATTGACAGACGTAGTCTTCTTGATTCTCAAGAGCTGGGTTATGTTGTCTCCGCAGGAGTAGGACTAGGCAGAATGACAAAAACGTTCTGGCTCCACCCTAGGGGGCAGTCCCTGAGGGTATATCCTCCCTCTCTCTGCTACAGGGAATCAGTTCTGTTTAAAGCAGTACAGAGAAATTAACCCAACCCAACTCAATGATAGAGGGGCGGGTACTACGTCTGTCAATGAGCTTAAGAGAAAAGGATTTTACGGTAAGTTCTTACAAAAATCCATTTTTCTCTATCGCTCATTGACAGACGTAGTCTTCTTGATTCTCAAGAGCTGGGACATCCAGAAGCAGTGCCACAAATGAGGGGTGGGATTGACAAAATCAAATCCAATCTAGTAGGCCCAACCGGTGCCAAACTAGAAGTTTTAAAGGCTCATTATAAACAAAGAATGAGACTAAAGAAAAATTTTCCAACGGAAAAAAACCCTCGAGGTAGACCACTGGTCTCCTCAAATTGCGGCCTGCAAAACCTTGCGGCCAAATGAGGCATCAGACGATGCCATTACATCAATTTTATAATGTTTGGAGAAGGTATGCACCGACGACCAGGTAGCCGCCTTGCACACCTGGACCACTGACGCCTGATGGCGAAAGGCCCATGACGCACTAAGTGCCCGAGTGGAGTGCGCCTTAACAGGGAACGGGGGCTCCCGACCCTTAATAGAATAAGCCTGCACTATCGTCTGTCTGATCCATCTGGAAATGGTCGCGGCAGATGCAGGCAACCCCTTTTTGGGTCCATCTGGGATCACAAAAAGTGAATCCGTCTTGCGAAACGAGTCTGTCGTTTTCAAGTATACCCTGATCGCCCGGACCACATCCAAGGAGTGCAAAGCAAATTCCCGAGGATGACTGGGCTTAGGACACAGGGAAGGTAATACAATTTCTTCATTCAGATGAAATTCTGAAACTACTTTTGGTAGGAAGGATGGATTCGGACGAAGAACCACCTTATCTCTATGAACCACCAGATATGGTGAACGACAAGATAATGCGGCCAGTTCTGACACCCTGCGTGCAGAAGTAATAGCCACCAAGAAGGCCACCTTCTGGGACAACGTGGGTAGAGGAATCTCCCTAATATCTTCAAAGGGAGGTTTCTGAAGAACCGACAACACTAAATTAAGATCCCAGGGGGGTAACGGCGCGCGCACTGGCGGAGCCAGATGTCGCACCCCCTGGATGAAATTCCGCACCAAGGAATGAGTAGCCAAAGGCTTCTGAAAGAAGATGGCTAATGCTGAGACCTGACCCTTGATAGTACTCAAGGCCAGTTTCTGCTCAACCCCTTGTTGCAGAAAAGCCAATATTCGACTAATCGAATAAGACCGAGGACGGAACCCCAAAGGTTCACACCATGCAATGTAGGACTTCCATGTGCGATGATAAATCTTTCTGGAAGTCGCTTTCCTTGCTTCAACTAGAGTAGGAATAACTGAAGCTGACAAACCTTTGTCTTTCAGCACCTGGGTCTCAATAGCCAGGCCGTTAAAGCCAGCGATCGTAAAGCAGGATGGAAGATCGGTCCCTGAGACAGTAGATCCTCTCTGAGAGGAAGTCTCCACGGGACGTCCGCCACCAGTCTGACCATGTCGGCGTACCAAGCTCGACGAGGCCAGTCCGGAGCTACCAGGATTACTGGGATTCCTTCCTCCTCTACCCTGCGAAGAAGTCTTGGCAGTAACGCGAGAGGAGGGAAGGCATATATTAGCTGGTATTGCCCCCACGGGGCGATCAGTGCGTCTGCGGTTTCTGCTAGAGGATCGCGGGAGCGAGCCACGAATCTCTGAACTTTCCTGTTGAATCGTGATGCCAACAGATCCACATCCGGGGTGCCCCACCGTAGGCACAACTGGTGGAAAACGTCTGGATGGAGGGACCATTCCCCCTGATCCAGGGTCTGACGGCTGAGATAATCTGCCTGCCAATTCTCCACCCCCGGAATGAACACCGCAGAGATTGCTGGAACAAATCGTTCCGCCCAGCGAAGAATGCAAGCCACTTCTTTGGCCGCTCGGACACTCTTGGTGCCCCCCTGGTGATTGACATAAGCCACGGCCGTGGCATTGTCCGACTGGATCCGAACCGGGCTGCCCTGGAGCTGCTCGGTCCAGTGAATCAGACAAAGTCTGATCGCTCTCAGTTCCAATACATTTATCGGTAATCTGGATTCTTCCGGGGACCAAAGTCCCTGGACAGATAATTGACCGAGAATTCCTCCCCATCCGGAAAGACTGGCATCCGTGGTCACTATCGTCCAATATATTGGCAGAAATGACTTTCCCTGGCTGAGCATTGGAGACCGAAGCCACCAAACCAGAGACTCTCTGGTCTGTTTGCTCAATCGTATCTGATTGTCCAGGGATTCCGGATTCCGATTCCATCTGAGGAGAATCTCTTGCTGAAGAATTCGGGTATGGGACTGGGCAAATGGGACTGCTTCGAATGAAGCCACCATCAACCCCAGAACCCTCATGCAAGTCCGAAGGGAAGACCAGCTGTTGGACAGTAACAACTGGACTGCTGATTGAATCTTTCGAAGTTTCCCTACCGGAAGAAACACTCTTGTCCTGACTGTGTCTAGAATTAGACCCAGATATTCGAGCCTCTGGGTGGGAACCAGAAAGGACTTTTGCTGGTTCACCAGCCACCCGAATTCCTGTAAAGAAATCATAGTAATTTCTATGTTTTGTAGCAAGGTCTGAGGAGACTCTGCATGAAGCAGAAGATCGTCTAGGTAACCTAGAATCGATATACCTTTTTGGCGCAGAAGTGCCAACATTGGGGCCAACACTTTTGTGAAGACCCGCGGAGCCGTGGCGAGACCGAAAGGTAACGCCACAAACTGATAGTGGTTCTCCTCTACGGAAAAGCGTAGAAAACGCTGATGTCCTGCGAAAATGGGAATGTGAAGATAGGCGTCCTTGATGTCTATGGACGCTAGGACATCCCCTGGATGCAGGAAGGCTGCTACCGTGCGAATGGACTCCATTCTGAATCTTCTTATGTTGACGAAAGAATTGAGTGCTCTTAAGTCCAGAATTGGACGCACTTTGCCCTCTTTCCTGGGTATTGTAAACAGGTTTGAATAAAACCCTTGAAACCGTTCTGTCCAAGGAACGTGGACTACCACTCCTTGTTGTAGTAGATCTGTGACTGCTCTCCGCAGATCTTCTAGACGATCCGGAGATAGTCGGATATTGGAAGGGAAGAATCGCGCCGGTGGGAGAGATCGAAACTCGATCTTGTACCCTGACTTTATGACTTCGCAAACCCATTTGTCCGGGATTCTGGAAAGCCATGGATCCGGGAACCGGCGAAGACGTCCCCCCACCCCAGTTATGGGTGGGGGCGCACCTTCAGGCTTTGGATGGTTTATCTTCAGGTCTGGAGGGGGCGGGCTTTTGCTTGCCCGACCAACGACCCCTGATGCCTCCTGCAGGAGGCTTGGAGGACTTAGTTTTTTCACCCGCTGGACGAAAAAACCTCTTGTGAGCAGAAAAAGAAGGCCCTCGTCTTTGACGAGTTCCTCTACCTTTAAAATTTTGCGGTAAAAAGGTGCTTTTTCCGCCGGTGAGATCCTTAATGATCTCATCTAAGTTGGCTCCAAATAGACGTTCTCCTGAAAAGGGGATATTAGCCAATGCTTTCTTGGAACCTTGGTCGGCTATCCAACCTTTTAGCCACAGTGTGCGCCTGAGAACCACTGCTGAGACTGATGCTCGCGCCATTAATGGAGTGGCGTCTAACGCCGCATCACATACAAACTGTAACCCCTGTATCATTTGTTCCAACAAATCTGATACCGCCTGAGGGACTTCTTCTAAGTCCCGGCGTAACCACTTGGTCCATTCAGTTACAGCCTGCGAAACCAGACCAATAGCAATTATTGGCCTGAAAGCTGATCCAATCAATGAAAACATGGTGCGAGACATAGCTTCTATCTTGCGATCCACTGGATCTTTAAAAGACGGAGCGTCTTCCAAAGGAATAACCGTGGCTTTATTCAATCTAGCAATTGGTGAATCCACCACAGGTGGTTCTGTCCATTTCTTAATAAGGGTTTCCTCAAACGGATAACGCCTGTCAATGCGTTTGGAAATATTAAAAGTGCGTTTTGGCAGACGCCATTCTTCATCGATTGGATTGCCAAAACATTTGGGCAATGGAAAAACCTTTGCCACTTTGATGCGCTTTTTAGTCCCAAAAGGGATCTCAGTTTCAGCTATTTCTGATGGAATACCCTGTAACCTTAAAGTCTCTTGAACAGATACAATGAGTGCGTTTACCAACGCTTCCTCTCGGGCTATGGCTGATGCCGAAACATCCTCCTCACTGTCTGAAGAGACAGGACCCGAGACACCAATACCAGATGAAGTACCTGCAACTGCAGAAATAGGCTCAGAGTCTGAATCCGAGGTTTCAGATAATAAGGGGTTAGGCGGGGGTCGCTTTCTTGCGCCCTGTCCCTGACAAGCCACTTCCACCCGGGACACAAAAGTTTCCATAATGGCTGACAAAGATTCAATTGTCAATGGGGTGCTGGAGGATCCCGCAGACCCCTCGAGGGGATCCGGAGGAGATACATGAGTGGCAGGGTCCATGTTAATACCGAACACTTTTGCCAGCAATAAACAAAAAACTTCTTTTTTTTTTTTTTTTTTCGTGTGTCTCCCCCTAGCGCAATAGCGCCCCTCAGAGTACCTGCTTCTCGATCCCAGAGAGAGAGAGAGGGACCCCCAAGGCTCACCAACCGATGCAGAGCAGTTTCCAACAAACTGCAGCCAGCGTCTGTCTTACACAGACTGGAAGGAGCTGTTTGCTTTTTCCCGGGCAGAAGGCGTGGCTCCGCCCCCTGTGTACGCCTTCCGGCGTTCCCAGCCCTCCACGAGGACGCTGGGCTCACAAAACATGGCCGCCCCCATAGAAGAGACATAAGACTCCAAAAACATGGCGGCCGGCGTGACCTGAGGACATACATGCATTCGGTCTACGGCAAAATGGCGGCGGACCGCCGATATCGTCTTCCCAGCACATCCACCTGCACTCTGCTGAGAGGTGACATATGGATCTACAGAGATACACTGCACATAAGGTAGTATTATACCTCCTATGTTTGCTGTAATGTTACAGTCTGCTGGGTAGAGTGCTAGCTCTTGAACCAAGTCCACTTCCCACAAACACATGCTGTATTACAAGGGGGACTTGTAAGTGTCAGATATATACTGACCATATATGGAGGGGCCCATAATATATACTGCCTCATAAATGAGGAAAAAAGGGAACGTTTTACTCACCATACCGAACCGACAGGCACCCTCTCTTCATAATACCCTCTCCACCGAGGTGGGGGTTTGTGGACGCCTCGACTCTCTGGTCCTGGCGTCCAAGCGAGCTTTTAACTCGCAAAGTCAGTCCCTTAACTGGGACTCCGTCGCGGCCGACTCAGCGCACTGGTCTGCACGCGCTTTTTAGGCAGAGACCGGGGTGACCACTGGATCTCACATCCAGCCCGTCGCCCGGCCCCGCATACTTACTTGAATATGTCGCGGCCGACCAAGCGCAATGCCTGGTCTGCACGCGCTCGTAGGCCGGCTGGGGTGACCACAAGTGTCGCCCAGTCCGGCATCTTTGCTTGAAGATCTCACAGGAAAAAAACACTGGAGAAAAACTACCTAAAAAATGTCTTTTTCTTAAAGAAAAAAAGTCTTGCCAGGACCAAAAGATCCCAGCAAGGAACTTAGGTCCTTACTCCTGACTAGACAGAAAAAAACTGATTCCCTGTAGCAGAGAGAGGGAGGATATACCCTCAGGGACTGCCCCCTAGGGTGGAGCCAGAACGTTTTTGTCATTCTGCCTAGTCCTACTCCTGCGGAGACAACATAACCCAGCTCTTGAGAATCAAGAAGACTACGTCTGTCAATGAGCGATAGAGAAAAGAAAAAAAAAAGTTTTGCCTATAGTTCTACATTAAAGGGCTAAATGAAGGGTAGGTTCACAACAGGAATTGCACAGGAACAGGAATTGCACAGGAACGCACTCGCATTCCTGTACGAAGCATTTTCAGGCTAAGCTTTTGATGGTGATACTTTTGTACCATGTGATCCAGTGCAGGCAGCCACACTGCATTTGGTGGGTCATTAACTTTACATGGACACCTGCGTTGAACGGAAGGTGGGAAATGGGTCCCCCACACTGTTCCAGTATTACAAGAAATGGAAAATTCCCTTGGAATAGGAATAGGAATAAGGGCATGGCAGAGTCAATAAGACCCCACAAATCTCCTTTACCCTAAAAAGCACGAGGGAAAAAAAAAAAAAAAACGACCCGTTTCCCAGAAGGAAAAAAAAAAAAAAGGGCAGTGTTTACAGCTGCCACATGTCAGACGTTGCTTCCGGCCTCCCAGGATCATAGAGAAGGACAGCGACCATCCAGTCCACGGTCAGCTGTTTGGTAACCCGATGCCGCTGCCAGATCAGATCTCCAGTTCCCCAATCACAAAGGAGAGCCCAGAGAGGCACCATTGGCCTGTAAATACAATCCAGGGGGTAGTTAGCCACTAGGATGGCTTTTATACTAGAGAGAATCGATGTCTGAAAAGATAAGATATCTCTCGAACGCACATTTTTTTCCCCCAGCCTCTAAACTCCCGTAAATGCCAATATGTGCATGGACACATGGGCTAACATTAAGGGGCAATTGGAGGCAGGGGAAAAAAAAAAAACAGAGCAAATGCCTGTAAAACAGGCATTTTTTGAGCTCAAAAGTGCATAAGGCCCTATAACAGTGATGGAGAACCTCGACACCCCAGATGTTTTGGAACTACATTTCACATGATGCTCAACTACATTGCAGAGTGCATAAGCATCATGGGAAATGTAGTTCCAAAACATGTGGGGTGAAAAGGTTTGCCATCACTGCCCTATAAGCACTGCTCTCAAATCTGGTAGATTATCAATACAATATAATAATCAATTTTATGAATTCAAAATTTTCACAATAACCACTTGCTGACCACCTAATGATAAATATATATGTTTTTTACGTTAAATAATGTGGTTATGGCTGCAGCTAGCTGCCATAGCCCCAGGTATCTTTTTTCAGTCAGGCAGTTGGCTTTTTGATAAAAGTGGTCCCAGTGGTGGATTCGCCACAGGACCACTTTTATAGGCCGCAGGAGAGGTGCCCCCCTAGAGCAAGAATATTGGCACCTTAAGGCTCCATTCACACCTGGGCGTTTTCAGCTCCAAAAACGCTCAAAAGAAACGCTTCCAAAACGCCCAACAAGTAAAACCCCATTCATTTAAATGGCCCCTGTTCACATCTGAGCGTTTTGCAAAACGCCTGGAGCTGAAAAAAGTACATGAGCTTCTTTTTGGGCTGATTACCAGCGTTTTTGATAGATGTCAATGAAAAACGCCTGAAAAAATCGCGGTAAAATCGCGGTAAAAAACGCTACGCTCAAGTGTGAATGCAGCCTTAGAGCAAGAAAAGCTCTAGAAAATTGTATCCCTTTTAATTATATGTATGTCTTCACATTGGTCCATTGGGCTTCCATTGTGGGGTTACAAGTCCTGCTTGCTGTATTTTTTATTTTATTTTTTTTAATCAAAAACACCTTACCTTCCAGTTGAAATGCAGTGAAAACCTAATGCACCAGTATAAAGTTTTTGATGTGGTTTGTGCTCGGTGCCATTATCGGCACCTTTTTCTCTTATTGGCCGAATGACAATAACACCATTTTCATGTTTCGGCGGCCAAAATTTTGGTGCATCTCTAGGCAGAACTCAGCACGCCTATAAGGGAGACATTCGTTTTCAATAGCACCTAATTTCGCTGCAATTGCCCAGCAACCTACATTGCACAAAGCTTGTCACCCAAAAAGGAGCAGGAGCTTCTTTTAGGCGACAAACATTGCACGCCATAACAGCAACACATTTAGGTGCCATTGAAAATTCAAGGCACTCTTTCTAGATTGTTTGCTCTAACGAGCAAGGCCCTCTAGTTCCTCCTGTTTTGAATTGTATTGTAACTGTATTGTCTTCCCTCACATTGTAAAGCGCTGCGCAAACTGTTGGCGCTATAGAAGTCCTGTATAATAATAATAATAAGTGTGCTGCGTTCTGCCAGCATTGCAGTACGATTTGGAATCGCAGTGATTACACCTGCATTCCTAAATCGCTAGATGTGAACAGGGCCTACCACTCCCAGCAGCCTGTGAAAATCAACGCGAGGCTGAAATACACAAGTGCTGTATGCGGACATACACACATCTGTACAATACCTGCGTACAGGGATGTATGCGTTGCCCCCAGCACAGCCCACAGTCTTGGCAATGCATACCCCCTGTATGCAAGTACCCTTCAGTTGTGTGTATTTCCGCACACAGCTGCTGTGTATTTTCCTCTGTCATTGATTTAAACAGGCCGCTGGTTGTATGCAGCACCGGTGACAAAGAATTACACCCAAATGTACGCTGTATGGCCACCTTGCAGCCATTCACATTATAAATCATCAACAAAGCACTGCTGGGTTGGTTTTCTTTTCTACTTTATAGAGAAATAGGAACAAAAAGAAAACACCGTACTGATATTCAGCAGAATCGGCAGAGCTGCGGTTAATAAATGAATGGTTTTGCAGGCATTCATTTCAGGTTGTTCTTTTCCCTGGTATAGCGCTCCTAAGCCCTGGGTGTTAATTCACACCGCCTCTAGGGAAAGGCACGCTATTCACTGGCTTACTATAATCTCTAATTACTACTTGTTTTCTATGAAGAACTGGGGGCTTATTACATGAATACGGAAAGCTTTTCTTCCAATCTCTTAGGCTGAAGGGTACATTATTAAGGAAGAAGCGGGGGAACAAAACCTGCACTCCATCCCAGCACTCGGCCAACACAGATATGACAGACAAACCAGTTTTATAAAGTACCTAAAGGTAAACTCCAGGCAGACAGCTGAATACACAAAGGATATACATAAATGAGGGCTCTTCCTATGCCTATAATCTATTCAGATCTGGAAACATAGCACAGCCCTGTACAGCAGTGCAGGAGAGCGGATCTTTCCCTGCTGAGCTGCACTTTAGGACCAGGCCCATTTCTGACATTTGTTGTTTATAAGTTAAAAATCAGTACTTTTTGCTATAAAATTACTTTGAACCCCTAAACACACACACACATACATATATATATATATATATATATATATATATATATATATATATATATACACATACATACATACATATATATATATATATATATATATATATATATATATATATATATATATATATATATATATATATATATATATATATATATATATATATATACACATATATATATATTTTAGCAGAGACCCTAGAGAATAAAATGAAGAGGATCATTGCAATGCTTATGTCACACCGTATTTGTACAGCGGTCTTACAAATGCAATTCTTTTGAAAAACATTGATTTTCCCTACAGCTTAGCTGTAAAAATCCTTTTCATAGAGTACTTCACGGGGCACAGAGCAGCCATAATAATTACTATCTTGGATGTCCCAAAGCAATGCACTTGAGGGGAGAGGGGTGGGACAGTAAGTGTCCATTCACACTGGTACGACTTGTCAGGCGACTTGGTCAGCCTGACAAGTCGTGCACTGTCGCTCCCATAGTGTAGTACAGGACCCGTTCTAATAGGAGCGACACAAGTCGCTCCGACTTAGAAAAAGGGTCCTGTACTACTTCGGGGCGACCTGGAGGCAACTTGCATAGACATTCATTTTATGAAGTCCGTGCAAGTCGCGCTGCACGCGACTTCACAGGTCGCCCCCTAAGTCGGAGCGACCTAATGTGAACGGAGCCTAAATTCGAAAAAAGATCTACATAGCCGCCTGCAATACACTGCGGCTAAATGCAGAATCCTCCCGGGTCCTAACATCCACTGGATAGAACCTAGTGAACATATGTACTGAAGATTAAATAGCAACCCTACAAATTTGAGCAATAAAAGCTTGATGGCGAACTGCCCAAGAAGCACCTACTCTTCTAGTAGAGTGTGCCTTTACTGGAAGAGGTGGAACCTTCCCCTTTAAACCCATACGCCTGAATATAATGACCTGGCAAATCCAATGAGAAATTGTAGACATGGATGCCACCTTGCCCCTTCCTGAGCCCTTCTAGCAGCATGAACAAAAGTTCGGTCTTAAGAATCTGAGCTGACACAAAACAGACCTTAAGAGCCGGTTCACACTGAGGCGACACAACTCCTTACTACTTCGGGGGCGACTTGTGCATTACCATGCACCACGACTTCGGAGTGACTTGCAGCGACTTCACATAGTGGATGTCTATGCAAGTCGCTCCGAGGTCGCCCCGAAATAGTACAGGACACTTTTTCTAAGTCGGAGCGACTTGTGTCGCTCCTATTAGAACGGGTCCTGTAGCCGTCAATGGACCATGAGGGAGCGCGACTTGTCAGGCTGACTAGTCGCACTAGTGTGAACCGGCTCTAAATGCACGTACTACATTAGAGAATGTAACAACTTTTCCTCTGCTGTTTGAGGATTTGGAAAGAAGGAAGGCAGTACAATGACCCGATTCAAATTAAAAGCAGACACCACCTTGGGCAAAAACCCTGAGTGTGGACATAGAATCACCCCATCTTGATATCAAAATTGCTCCTTACAAGAAAGAGCAGCTAACTCTTATACTTTTCTAGCTGAAGTTACTGCAACCAAAAACACTGTCTGGTCAAAAGAACCAGAGGAATATGCTGAATGGGATCAAAAGGCTTTTTCTGTAGAATTGCCAGGACCAAATTTAAATACCAAGGACACAACGGTGGCATAAATGGCGGAAGCATATGTAGCACCTCTTGTATAAAGGCTCGGGCCAAGGAATGCGAAGCAATTGGCCTTTGAAAAAAGACTGACAAGGCTGAAATTTGACCTTTAAAAGTGCCTAAGGCTAGCTTCACATTTAGGGTCCATGTACACGGGACGTTGTTAAAAGTCCCTTTGAATGCTGGAAACCGTTCCTAGGAGGTCAAAAAAATTATTCCCCTTTAAAATGGAAAAACGCGAACGCCAAACGCAGGTCATTGCGTTCGGTCGCGTTTTTGCGTTTGAAACGCCGGGAAAAATGGATTTTGTAAGAACTTACCGTAAAATCCTTTTCTCTTAAGCTCATTGACAGACGTAGTCTTCTTGATTCTCAAGAGCTGGGTTATGTTGTCTCCGCAGGAGTAGGACTAGGCAGAATGACAAAAACGTTCTGGCTCCACCCTAGGGGGCAGTCCCTGAGGGTATATCCTCCCTCTCTCTGCTACAGGGAATCAGTTCTGTTTAAAGCAGTACAGAGAAATTAACCCAACCCAACTCAATGATAGAGGGGCGGGTACTACGTCTGTCAATGAGCTTAAGAGAAAAGGATTTTACGGTAAGTTCTTACAAAATCCATTTTTCTCTATCGCTCATTGACAGACGTAGTCTTCTTGATTCTCAAGAGCTGGGACATCCAGAAGCAGTGCCACAAATGAGGGGTGGGATTGACAAAATCAAATCCAATCTAGTAGGCCCAACCGGTGCCAAACTAGAAGTTTTAAAGGCTCATTATAAACAAAGAATGAGACTAAAGAAAAATTTTCCAACGGAAAAAAACCCTCGAGGTAGACCACTGGTCTCCTCAAATTGCGGCCTGCAAAACCTTGCGGCCAAATGAGGCATCAGACGATGCCATTACATCAATTTTATAATGTTTGGAGAAGGTATGCACCGACGACCAGGTAGCCGCCTTGCACACCTGGACCACTGACGCCTGATGGCGAAAGGCCCATGACGCACTAAGTGCCCGAGTGGAGTGCGCCTTAACAGGGAACGGGGGCTCCCGACCCTTAATAGAATAAGCCTGCACTATCGTCTGTCTGATCCATCTGGAAATGGTCGCGGCAGATGCAGGCAACCCCTTTTTGGGTCCATCTGGGATCACAAAAAGTGAATCCGTCTTGCGAAACGAGTCTGTCGTTTTTAAGTATACCCTGATCGCCCGGACCACATCCAAGGAGTGCAAAGCAAATTCCCGAGGATGACTGGGCTTAGGACACAGGGAAGGTAATACAATTTCTTCATTCAGATGAAATTCTGAAACTACTTTTGGTAGGAAGGATGGATTCGGACGAAGAACCACCTTATCTCTATGAACCACCAGATATGGTGAACGACAAGATAATGCGGCCAGTTCTGACACCCTGCGTGCAGAAGTAATAGCCACCAAGAAGGCCACCTTCTGGGACAACGTGGGTAGAGGAATCTCCCTAATATCTTCAAAGGGAGGTTTCTGAAGAACCGTCAACACTAAATTAAGATCCCAGGGGGGTAACGGCGCGCGCACTGGCGGAGCCAGATGTCGCACCCCCTGGATGAAATTCCGCACCAAGGAATGAGTAGCCAAAGGCTTCTGAAAGAAGATGGCTAATGCTGAGACCTGACCCTTGATAGTACTCAAGGCCAGTTTCTGCTCAACCCCTTGTTGCAGAAAAGCCAATATTCGACTAATCGAATAAGACCGAGGACGGAACCCCAAAGGTTCACACCATGCAATGTAGGACTTCCATGTGCGATGATAAATCTTTCTGGAAGTCGCTTTCCTTGCTTCAACTAGAGTAGGAATAACTGAAGCTGACAAACCTTTGTCTTTCAGCACCTGGGTCTCAATAGCCAGGCCGTTAAAGCCAGCGATCGTAAAGCAGGATGGAAGATCGGTCCCTGAGACAGTAGATCCTCTCTGAGAGGAAGTCTCCACGGGACGTCCGCCACCAGTCTGACCATGTCGGCGTACCAAGCTCGACGAGGCCAGTCCGGAGCTACCAGGATTACTGGGATTCCTTCCTCCTCTACCCTGCGAAGAAGTCTTGGCAGTAACGCGAGAGGAGGGAAGGCATATATTAGCTGGTATTGCCCCCACGGGGCGATCAGTGCGTCTGCGGTTTCTGCTAGAGGATCGCGGGAGCGAGCCACGAATCTCTGAACTTTCCTGTTGAATCGTGATGCCAACAGATCCACATCCGGGGTGCCCCACCGTAGGCACAACTGGTGGAAAACGTCTGGATGGAGGGACCATTCCCCCTGATCCAGGGTCTGACGGCTGAGATAATCTGCCTGCCAATTCTCCACCCCCGGAATGAACACCGCAGAGATTGCTGGAACAAATCGTTCCGCCCAGCGAAGAATGCAAGCCACTTCTTTGGCCGCTCGGACACTCTTGGTGCCCCCCTGGTGATTGACATAAGCCACGGCCGTGGCATTGTCCGACTGGATCCGAACCGGGCTGCCCTGGAGCTGCTCGGTCCAGTGAATCAGACAAAGTCTGATCGCTCTCAGTTCCAATACATTTATCGGTAATCTGGATTCTTCCGGGGACCAAAGTCCCTGGACAGATAATTGACCGAGAATTCCTCCCCATCCGGAAAGACTGGCATCCGTGGTCACTATCGTCCAATATATTGGCAGAAATGACTTTCCCTGGCTGAGCATTGGAGACCGAAGCCACCAAACCAGAGACTCTCTGGTCTGTTTGCTCAATCGTATCTGATTGTCCAGGGATTCCGGATTCCGATTCCATCTGAGGAGAATCTCTTGCTGAAGAATTCGGGTATGGGACTGGGCAAATGGGACTGCTTCGAATGAAGCCACCATCAACCCCAGAACCCTCATGCAAGTCCGAAGGGAAGACCAGCTGTTGGACAGTAACAACTGGACTGCTGATTGAATCTTTCGAAGTTTCCCTACCGGAAGAAACACTCTTGTCCTGACTGTGTCTAGAATTAGACCCAGATATTCGAGCCTCTGGGTGGGAACCAGAAAGGACTTTTGCTGGTTCACCAGCCACCCGAATTCCTGTAAAGAAATCATAGTAATTTCTATGTTTTGTAGCAAGGTCTGAGGAGACTCTGCATGAAGCAGAAGATCGTCTAGGTAACCTAGAATCGATATACCTTTTTGGCGCAGAAGTGCCAACATTGGGGCCAACACTTTTGTGAAGACCCGCGGAGCCGTGGCGAGACCGAAAGGTAACGCCACAAACTGATAGTGGTTCTCCTCTACGGAAAAGCGTAGAAAACGCTGATGTCCTGCGAAAATGGGAATGTGAAGATAGGCGTCCTTGATGTCTATGGACGCTAGGACATCCCCTGGATGCAGGAAGGCTGCTACCGTGCGAATGGACTCCATTCTGAATCTTCTTATGTTGACGAAAGAATTGAGTGCTCTTAAGTCCAGAATTGGACGCACTTTGCCCTCTTTCCTGGGTATTGTAAACAGGTTTGAATAAAACCCTTGAAACCGTTCTGTCCAAGGAACGTGGACTACCACTCCTTGTTGTAGTAGATCTGTGACTGCTCTCCGCAGATCTTCTAGACGATCCGGAGATAGTCGGATATTGGAAGGGAAGAATCGCGCCGGTGGGAGAGATCGAAACTCGATCTTGTACCCTGACTTTATGACTTCGCAAACCCATTTGTCCGGGATTCTGGAAAGCCATGGATCCGGGAACCGGCGAAGACGTCCCCCCACCCCAGTTATGGGTGGGGGCGCACCTTCAGGCTTTGGATGGTTTATCTTCAGGTCTGGAGGGGGCGGGCTTTTGCTTGCCCGACCAACGACCCCTGATGCCTCCTGCAGGAGGCTTGGAGGACTTAGTTTTTTCACCCGCTGGACGAAAAAACCTCTTGTGAGCAGAAAAAGAAGGCCCTCGTCTTTGACGAGTTCCTCTACCTTTAAAATTTTGCGGTAAAAAGGTGCTTTTTCCGCCGGTGAGATCCTTAATGATCTCATCTAAGTTGGCTCCAAATAGACGTTCTCCTGAAAAGGGGATATTAGCCAATGCTTTCTTGGAACCTTGGTCGGCTATCCAACCTTTTAGCCACAGTGTGCGCCTGAGAACCACTGCTGAGACTGATGCTCGCGCCATTAATGGAGTGGCGTCTAACGCCGCATCACATACAAACTGTAACCCCTGTATCATTTGTTCCAACAAATCTGATACCGCCTGAGGGACTTCTTCTAAGTCCCGGCGTAACCACTTGGTCCATTCAGTTACAGCCTGCGAAACCAGACCAATAGCAATTATTGGCCTGAAAGCTGATCCAATCAATGAAAACATGGTGCGAGACATAGCTTCTATCTTGCGATCCACTGGATCTTTAAAAGACGGAGCGTCTTCCAAAGGAATAACCGTGGCTTTATTCAATCTAGCAATTGGTGAATCCACCACAGGTGGTTCTGTCCATTTCTTAATAAGGGTTTCCTCAAACGGATAACGCCTGTCAATGCGTTTGGAAATATTAAAAGTGCGTTTTGGCAGACGCCATTCTTCATCGATTGGATTGCCAAAACATTTGGGCAATGGAAAAACCTTTGCCACTTTGATGCGCTTTTTAGTCCCAAAAGGGATCTCAGTTTCAGCTATTTCTGATGGAATACCCTGTAACCTTAAAGTCTCTTGAACAGATACAATGAGTGCGTTTACCAACGCTTCCTCTCGGGCTATGGCTGATGCCGAAACATCCTCCTCACTGTCTGAAGAGACAGGACCCGAGACACCAATACCAGATGAAGTACCTGCAACTGCAGAAATAGGCTCAGAGTCTGAATCCGAGGTTTCAGATAATAAGGGGTTAGGCGGGGGTCGCTTTCTTGCGCCCTGTCCCTGACAAGCCACTTCCACCCGGGACACAAAAGTTTCCATAATGGCTGACAAAGATTCAATTGTCAATGGGGTGCTGGAGGATCCCGCAGACCCCTCGAGGGGATCCGGAGGAGATACATGAGTGGCAGGGTCCATGTTAATACCGAACACTTTTGCCAGCAATAAACAAAAAACTTCTTTTTTTTTTTTTTTTTCGTGTGTCTCCCCCTAGCGCAATAGCGCCCCTCAGAGTACCTGCTTCTCGATCCCAGAGAGAGAGAGAGGGACCCCCAAGGCTCACCAACCGATGCAGAGCAGTTTCCAACAAACTGCAGCCAGCGTCTGTCTTACACAGACTGGAAGGAGCTGTTTGCTTTTTCCCGGGCAGAAGGCGTGGCTCCGCCCCCTGTGTACGCCTTCCGGCGTTCCCAGCCCTCCACGAGGACGCTGGGCTCACAAAACATGGCCGCCCCCATAGAAGAGACATAAGACTCCAAAAACATGGCGGCCGGCGTGACCTGAGGACATACATGCATTCGGTCTACGGCAAAATGGCGGCGGACCGCCGATATCGTCTTCCCAGCACATCCACCTGCACTCTGCTGAGAGGTGACATATGGATCTACAGAGATACACTGCACATAAGGTAGTATTATACCTCCTATGTTTGCTGTAATGTTACAGTCTGCTGGGTAGAGTGCTAGCTCTTGAACCAAGTCCACTTCCCACAAACACATGCTGTATTACAAGGGGGACTTGTAAGTGTCAGATATATACTGACCATATATGGAGGGGCCCATAATATATACTGCCTCATAAATGAGGAAAAAAGGGAACGTTTTACTCACCATACCGAACCGACAGGCACCCTCTCTTCATAATACCCTCTCCACCGAGGTGGGGGTTTGTGGACGCCTCGACTCTCTGGTCCTGGCGTCCAAGCGAGCTTTTAACTCGCAAAGTCAGTCCCTTAACTGGGACTCCGTCGCGGCCGACTCAGCGCACTGGTCTGCACGCGCTTTTTAGGCAGAGACCGGGGTGACCACTGGATCTCACATCCAGCCCGTCGCCCGGCCCCGCATACTTACTTGAATATGTCGCGGCCGACCAAGCGCAATGCCTGGTCTGCACGCGCTCGTAGGCCGGCTGGGGTGACCACAAGTGTCGCCCAGTCCGGCATCTTTGCTTGAAGATCTCACAGGAAAAAAACACTGGAGAAAAACTACCTAAAAAATGTCTTTTTCTTAAAGAAAAAAAAGTCTTGCCAGGACCAAAAGATCCCAGCAAGGAACTTAGGTCCTTACTCCTGACTAGACAGAAAAAAACTGATTCCCTGTAGCAGAGAGAGGGAGGATATACCCTCAGGGACTGCCCCCTAGGGTGGAGCCAGAACGTTTTTGTCATTCTGCCTAGTCCTACTCCTGCGGAGACAACATAACCCAGCTCTTGAGAATCAAGAAGACTACGTCTGTCAATGAGCGATAGAGAAACACACGTTCGAACGCAAATAATTGCGTTCTAAAAAAAGTCCCTGAACGCAACTGCCCGCAAATGACCGCAAACGACCTGGTGTACATGGACAGATAAGATAAAATGTAGATGGGTTCAACTGCTCCTAAACGGCCATTTCCAGCGTCCCGTGTACATGGAGCCTTACCCCTACTTGCAGGAAAGCTAGAATTCTCCCGATTATATATTTACCGGGATGCTACTTCCTGGCCTCACACCAAGAAATGTAAGACTACCAGGATCTGTAATAAATGCCCCTAGAGACTGGTTTCCTAGCGTTTATGACAGTAGAAACTGCAGGACCAGATATACCCGGCTCCCTCAAAATCCAGGCTTCAATAGCCAAACCGTCAAGTTTAGAGATTGTAAAGCTGGTTAGAACATCGAACAATGAGAGAGCAGATCCGGACGCAGTGTGAGAACCCATGGCCTTCCCATCACCAAGTTTAGAATTTGCGCGCAACAAATCCTCTTGGGCCAAGCTGGAGCCACCAGAACTACTGGTTTCCCTTCTTCCTGAATCCTGTGCAGAAGTCAAGGCAGCAGCTAAACCAGGGGAACGGCATAGATCAGGGAGAACTGCTCCCAGGAAGTCACCAAGGCATCCACTCCGACTACAAGCGCATCCCTGGTCCTGGACACAAATTTGTCCAACTTGTTGTTGAACCTGGATGTCAACAGATATACGTCCGGGATCCCCCAGTGTTGACAAATTAATGCAAAGATTCGGGATGTAAGGACCATTCCCCTGGAAACATCTGCGGATGACTCAAAGTCTGCCTGCCAGTTCTCTATTCCTGGAATGAAAACGGCCGACAGGCATGGATCAAATTTCTCCACCCAGGATAGGATGTGACCCACCTCCTTCTGGACTGACTCTTGGTTCCCCCCGGATGGTTGATATAGGCCAAAGCCGTGGCATTGATGGAGGGACAGGCACTTTTTATTTTTACACTGTTCCTATAAAAAAAAAAAAAAAAAAAAACAGGTCCTCTTTAATGAGAGATCTGGGGTCAAAAAGACCTCAGATCTCTCACTTAAACCAAAAAATCGAAAAACTTTTTCCTTTAAGGCAATTGAGCAGAAGTGACGTTTGATGTTGCTCCAGTCCTCCAGGGGCATAGAGTCTCGCCCTCACTCGACTTCCTGCCCATCTGTACATCCCATCCGATCGTTTTCGCCGCTACCGAAAGCTCCGGTAAGCAAGGAAAACTACCAGAAGGTGGCATGAGATGGAGGGGGGAACCTTTCCCGCTGCTCAAAAGTGATTGAGGCAATCATATTCTGGATAGCATGTGTTAAGAAAATACCTAGAGCTAGCGGCTGCCGGTATTTAACATCAAAGTACCAATGTAAATACACGGCGAGCGGTCCGGAAGTTGTTAAAGTCAACTAAATATGCCTAAATCGAAGTTCCAGCTATAAATTAAAAAAAAAAAACCGGAGATGTTCTTCTTACTAACTGTTAAATAAGCTATTTATATCAAAGTGTCTTTTCTGTCTGCTGCCTCATTCCTCTGTTATCAGCATGAATCACTTCTGACAAGTTTTCCTGACACCAAGAGAAAAATGGTGACGGGGAGGGACCTTCAGCTGATTGACCGCCTCAGCTCTTTTCCTGTGTCCCTTTCCTCCAATCAGCTTTCAGAGCTCTCCTCGCCAATGTACCGGCTCTTCGCCCCGTGATTTTCAGAGCCGAGAGATACTGTGTTAATTCTGCATTTTGACTGTAGCGGAAAGAGGACTGTAAAAAAACAGGTACAACAGAACTACTTCCGGACCACCCCATGGCAGATTTACTACTACAGGGCGGATATCTGATGCAGGATCATGTATATATGTGATTCTGCACTTCTGCCTACAGGGGTCATGTGCGGGCCGCTTCTGCTGTGAAGCTGATCTTCGGGAGCCAGGCGCCAGATGTCTCCTGGCACCCGTCAATCATTGCTAAAACACACAGAAAAGGGACCTGCTAGTGTAAACGTGGATCTCTGTTCTGACAGGTTGGGGGGGGGAATTGTGTGTGTCCCTGCAAAGCAAGGAATAAAATCCATCTCATCCTCCAGTAAAAGCACTGGCTAGGCACACAGTTAACCCTTTGAGCGCCCGATACATTTACCCCTTCCCAGCCAGTGTCATTAGTACAGTGAATGTGCATATTGATTAGTGTCACTGGTTCCCGCAAAGAGTCAGTGTCCGATTGTCTACTGCAAAAATCGCAGTCCCGCCATAAGTTGATCGCCATTGATATTAAAATAAATCGAAATTCCATAAACATATTGCATAGTTCGTAGACGCTATAACATTCAGGGAAATCAATCATACGCTTATTGAGAATTTTTTTTTTTCACCAGAAACATGTAGCAGAATGCATACTGGATTACATTTATAAAGAACAGATAAAGAAAAAGGTGCCAATAATGGCGTCGAAAACGCAGTGCTTATGGTGCATTTTCATACGTCATGTGACTCAAACTGCAACAATAACGTATCATGGATGTGGTATTGATGCGTTTTCAATACATTTCAAAGGGGAGGAGCGTTTTTGGTGCGATGAAGACTTAAATGGTGAGATTTAAAGGGGTGCATTTTTCTTGAGCCTTTCTTGCGCATAAAGGTGCCAATAATAGATGACAAATTCATATTAATTTAAATTCACAACATTAATTAAAAAGTCGAACACAATCAAAAAAAATACATACATATTTTTTTTTTTTTTTTTTTTACTGTAATTTTTGGTTTTCAGCCAAGTGTATCCCGCATTTTCAGTTTCGGCAACAAAAATTCCATTTGGTGCACCTTTTTTTGTTTATAGCATAAAAAAATTAACCACTTGCTGACCGCCGCAAGTACATATACTGCGGCGGTCAGCCCCGGCCAGGCAAAGTGACGTATATATACGTCACTAGCCTGTCACCGGCTTGTGAGCCAATAGCGGGCGAGCGCCGCGGTTCGTTCACTAAGGAGTCGGTGCGTGTGACCGGCGGACCCGATGTCCTCCGGTCACTCGGCGATCGTCGGTAGAGAGGGAGAAAGGCAGGCTGCTAATGTAAACAAGCCGCCTGTCATTCTCCCCTGTGTAAAAATGGAGATCAGACGGTTCTACTATGTAGAACCGTTGATCTCTGTTTTTACAATAGTAGCCATGTCCCATCACAGTTAGAAACACGCCCCTAGAACACACTTAACCCCTCCCTCTCCAATACAGTTAACCCCTTCCCTGCCAGTGTCATTTTTACAGTAACAGTGCATATGTATAGCACTGATTACTGCAGTAATGTCACTGGTAACCCCAAAAGTGTCAAAAATGTCAGTCAAGGGTCCGATCTGTGCGCCGCAATGTCGCAGTCCCGCAAAAAAAAAAAAAAAAAAAAAAATGTCAGATCGCCGCCATTACTCGTTAAAAAAAAAAAAAAAAACACCAAAAGTGACAAAAATCTTTCCCTTTGTTAGTAAACGTGATAACTTTTGCGCAAATCAATCAAAATACGCTTTTTGCGTTTTTTTTTTTACCAAACATATGTAGCATAAAACAAATTGCCTGAAAATGTTAAAAAATTTTCATTTTTACATTTTTTTGGGGAATTTCATATAAAAAATGTGAAAAATATTGTTATTTTTGCAAAATTGTCGCTCTTTTTTTGTTTATAGCGCATGATCAAAAAATGGCACAGGTGATCAAATACCACCAAAAGAAAGCTCTGTTTGTGGGAAAAAAAGGACGTCAAATTCGTTTAGGTACAGCGTCGCACGACTGCGCAATTGTCCGTTAAAGTCACGCAGTAAAAAAAAAAAAATTGCAAAAAACCCCCTGGTCAGGAAGGGGGTAAAATCTTCCGGGGCTTAAGTGGTTAAAAACCCAGTGGTGATCAAATACCACCAAAATAAAGCGCAATTTTTGGTGAAAAATTGCAAATCTTCTGTACAGCATTGCATGACCGTGCAATTGTTAAAGTAATGCAGTGACGTATCGCAAAAAGTGCCCTGATCATGAAGGAGGGGTAAATCTTCCGGAGGTCAAGTGGTTCAGTAGGAGGATTTGTTTCATCTGAGGCCAGTCACGTCACTGAGTATACATGAAGTTTTACATCCACTTTCATTTCCAAAAATACTACACACATTCACTATTGTAATCTATTTTTCAAACAAAATATAGTAATAGGTTCACTGCGATCAACTTGGAGATAACAAAAGTGAACACGTATAGAACCCCACCACGAAGGAACAGGAAGTCAAATCACAACAGAGGAAAAAAAATAGGATTTGGAGAACTGGAGAAGGTGGAGAGTAATAAGAATATTTTTTGAGTTCATAATATATACTAGAATAGATTTTTTTCCTCTTAAACCCGAGTTTAGTGTCACTTTAAGGGTCCTTTCACACGGGCTGTCTGATCAGGTCGGCCGGCCAGTTTTTGAGGCGGACCTGATGGGACATTGCATGGTGCTCTATGGAGTGGGTGGATGTCAGCGGACACGTCTGCTGCCGCCATCAGATCTGATCCTGTCTGCCAAAAACAGACGGATGGCGGTCGTATCTTCCACCCGTCCGGCTAATGGGATGGAAACAGACAGGTGGTTCGTTTTTTCCATCCGTTCTCCCCATAGAGGAGAGCGGGACTGTGTCCGTGTCTGTTCTGCAAAGCGGAGCGGACACAGACCTGTCATCCACCTACTCAGTAGGGATGAGCAGAGCAGTGGCGCCCCTGTGAAAGGGGCCCAAGATAATGTTGACACCGGCAGCAAAATGCCAGCTGATTTTAAGTGTTTACCGCCCCCGGATGACCCATCTACAAGTAAATATGGCAACTACTTGGGGTGGTATACATGGCTGCAGCAGCAATTTTTTTTTTTTTCACAGAATGTCATGTTTGGCGGGTGTTACTGTGATGCAAACATGTGGCAAGCAGAATTTCAATAAAAAAAATCCGCCTTGTGATAAGGGAGAAAAAGAAAACCAAAAACCCCAGACTCTCCACAGGTGGCAGTATTGCCCCCTGAACTCCTATGAACCAGCTCTAATATGCTTCTGAAATGCAATCTAACGCAGATAACTTTTCAGAGAAGTGCGTAATCCTGCAGTCTGCGTGAAAGACCTTGCATATCTTCTCCCCATCCCCACCCAGTGGCCGGACAAGGATAGAGGAAGCAGCAGACTAATGAGTTAATCTGTCACTCTGCCCTCTCCTCATATCAGCATGGCCTTTGCACTGCTGCACACCTGACTGGCTCCTTAAGCTGCTCCCCCCATCCCTCTCAGAGTTCTAATGTACACACAAAAGCAAAAGTCTGAAATCAAGTTGAGGTACAACGTTCAGAAGTGCAATGTTCATTAAACATGTACTGTGATTAGAGATGGGCCGAAAACATATCGGTTGAAAATGGTGTTGTCGGAATTTTGTAAATAGAGAAAAAGGTGCCGATAACGGCGCTAAAAACGCATGTGATTTTACTGTGCTTATGGTGTATTTTTCATAGGTCATGGGACTCAAAAACGGCATTAAAAACCTAATACAAGTGCAATATTTATTCATTCTTGCTGAGTTTTTAATTAATTTCAATGGGGAGGTGTGTTTTTGGAGCAGTTTTTTAAATGACAAAAATGTAGCAAGCAGAATTTTTAACATTACAATGGGGGAGGGCTTTCTCAGCTAAGCACACCCTCCTTTCTGCATGCCTGAGCCAAGGGCAAACAAATTCCTGGACAGAAATGGCTACATGAATCACCAGCCCTTCAAGTTGTTTTTTCAAAGCGATTTCTCAACAAAATAAAGCATGGAGACATGGATGGATGGGGGAAGATGGCTATAAAAATAAAATGAAGTGTTTTCAGTTTGTGGTGCTCAGATACACTTAAAGTGGAACTAAACCCTACTATCCTTTTCAGCCAAAGGAAGCTGCCATCTTAGCTTCTGTTTGATTTGCAGTTGCCATGATGCTGCACATGTGATCAGTTATGACACCAGCCTTTTGTTGGTTTGACAGCAGTGTTGCCAACCCACCGGAGGGAAATTTACTGGCAGAACGTCTAAAATTTACGGACGGCACAAATTTTTTACTGGCATTGCAAAAATGTACATAAACAGGCTGTTTTCAGTGCTAAACCGTGCAAATATCAATACTTATAATCATGTAGATAGTGCTATTAGCAATGTGTTTAGGTTAAACAAAAGTCAAAAACCATATTTCTCCATTTACATGAAGATCAGATTAATATAACCCAGCCAGCACAGCGTTCCCCCATATATCAGAGTGTGCAGGATTCCCTTACAGTGTAACTCTGACGTAAAGAGGAATGCTGCAGATCTTGATTTAAGCAGGAACTCTGATTTAAGTGGGTGCTCTGGTGACCAGAAACCGCCTTATATCAGAGTCAACTGCATTCCCCTTTACATCAGAGTTCTCTTTTACATCAGGGTCTGCAGAGTTCCCCCTTTGCACTGTAAGGGGAGAATCCTGCAGACCCTGATGTAGAGAGGAATACCAGGAACTCTGATAGGGGGGTGGGGGGACTCTGGTGACCAGAGACCACCTTCCACAGATTAATTACACTAAGGTAAGGTTGGGGGTTCCCTGCTATAAGGGGGAAACCTTTATATCAGTTCCCCCTTACATTATTGTATTCACCCAGCCCTTACATCAGTGACCCCCCCCCTTAGACTGGCCTTGCAGCGCTGTCACTTACCTGAGGGTGGTCAGACGCTGCGGAAATGATACGGGAGGTGGTCAGATGCTGTAGACATCATACAGGAGGAGGTCAGAGACTGCAGACGTTCTACAGGAGATGGTCAGAGGCTGCGCGGACATGGTACAGGAGGTATTGAGAGGCTGCAGACACCCCCATTCCCCCCCCCAACATTAGTGTCCTAATCTGCCCCCCTTCACCCTCCACATCAGTGTCCACCTCTGCCACCTTTTACATCACCCTCCCACAGCAGAGTCCTCCTCTGCCCACCTTCATATACCCTCTACAGCACTGTCCTTCTGTGCCCCCTTCAGCCCCCATAGTACTGTCCTTCTGTGCCCCCTTCAGCCCCCATAGTACTGTCCTTCTGTGCCCCCTTCAGCCCCCATAGTACTGTCCTTCTGTGCCCCCTTCAGCCCCCATAGTACTGTCCTGTGTCCCCTTCAGCCCCCATAGTACTGTCCTGTGTCCCCTTCAGCCCCCATAGTACTGTCCTGTGTCCCCTTCAGCCCCCATAGTACTGTCCTGTGTCCCCTTCAGACCCCATAGTACTGTCCTGTGTCCCCTTCAGACCCCATAGTACTGTCCTGTGTCCCCTTCAGCCCCCATAGTACTGTCCCGTCACTGTGCCCCATTCAGCCCCCATAGTACTGTCCTGTCACTGTGTCCCCTTCAGCCCCCATAGTACTGTCCTGTGTCCCCTTTAGCCCCCATAGTACTGTCCTGTGTCCCCTTCAGCCCCCATAGTACTGTCCTGTGTCCCCTTTAGCCCCCATAGTACTGTCCTGTGTCCCCTTTAGCCCCCATAGTACTGTCCTGTCACTGTCCTGTGCCCCCTTCAGCCCCCGTAGTACTGTCCTGTCACTGTGTCCCCTTCAGCCCCCATAGTACTGTCCTGTCACTGTGCCCCCTTCAGCCCCCATAGTACTGTCCTGTGTCCCCTTTAGCCCCCATAGTACTGTCCTGTGTCCCCTTTAGCCCCCATAGTACTGTCCTGTGTCCCCTTCAGCCCCCATAGTACTGTCCTGTCACTGTGTCCCCTTCAGCCCCCCCCCCCCCCATAGTACTGTGCTGTCACTGTGTGTGTCCCCTTCTCACATGAGTGTCCATATTCCGCCGCCTGCTGAACTTCAAGCTCAGCTTGGCTCGGATGGCTGGCTCCTGATTTTTAAATTCTGGCGCCTGGCCTGGCGGTGGTGTGGCGGGATTTGGGAAATGCGCCATGACGATGACATCCGATGATCCAATCAGCTCAGCAGCACTTGCGGCGCCTTGTCATCACAAGTCAGTAGGCGTGCCGCACTCACAGCTTCGTTCTGACTCTCCTGAGCCTGACAGCAGCCAGACCCACCCCCCCTGGCCAGGGCTCCGCCCGCCCAAATACAGGAAATGATCGGGTCATCTCGGGCATTTCCGGAACTGCACATGCGCAGTTCCGACCCGAGCGCTGCCGTATTTCACGGGCACTTTTCTCCTGCTACGGGCATTTACGGGCAGGAGAAAAGTGCCCTGATTTTACGGGCTGTCCGTAAATATACGAACGGTTGGCAACACTGTTTGACAGTTTGGTGGAGAGCACAGGCAAATGTGACAGCAATGCCGCAATGCAGAAAAAAATGTTTTTTTTTTTTAACTATTAAAGTAGAACTATAGGTAAATTTTTTTCCACTTTTGGATAGAGTAAAGGAGGGTTATAACCCTGATCAGGTTTGTTTTGCCATCTGTGTTTCATTGGGTTGATTCCTCTTCACTTCCTGTCCCATAGTCAAAACAGGAAGTGAGGAAATTTCCCCTCTATTACTTATCTGGAGTGAGACAAAAGTTGGTATTTTTCTTTTACTTTTAACCGGTTGCCGACCGCCGCACGACTATATACTGCGGCGGTCAGCCCCGGCCAGGCAGAGTGACGTATCGGTACGTCACTCGCCTGTCACTGACTTGCGAGCCTATAGCGGGCGGGCGCGCGCCCGCCGAGGCGCGCGCCCGCCGCGGCTCGTTCACAGGCAAGTCAGTGCGCGTGACCGGCGGACTCGATGTCCGCCAGTCACACTGCGATCGCTCCTGTGAAGGGAGAAAGACAGAGCAGCTTGTGTAAACAAGCTGCCTGTCAGTTCTCCCTGTGTAAAAGTAAAGATCTGACCGTTCTACTATGTAGAACGGTTGATCTTTGCTTTTACACCAATAGCAATGTCCCTACACAGTAGAAAGCACGCCCCTAGGACACACTTAACCCCTCCCTGTCCAATAAAGTTAACCCCTTCCCTGCCAGTGTCATTTTTGCAGTAACAGTGCATATGTATAGCAACACCAAAAATGACAAAAATCTTTCTCTTTGTTAGTAAACGCGATAACTTTTGCGCAAACCAATCAAAATACGCTTTTTGCGATTTTTTTTACCAAACATAGGTAGCATAAAACAAATTGGCCGAAAAATGTTAAAAAAATTTTGATTTTTACTTTTTTTTTTGGGGAATTTCATATAAAAAAATGTGAAAAATATTGTTATTTTTGCAAAATTTACGCTCTTTTTTTGTTTATAGCGCGTGATCAAAAAATCGCACAGGTGATCAAATACCACCAAAAGAAAGCTCTGTTTGTGGGAAAAAAAGGACGTCAAATTCGTTTAGGTACAGCATCGCACGACCGCGCAATTGTCCGTTAAAGTCACGCAGTAAAAAATCGCAAAAAAACCCCTGGTCCTTTAGCAGCCAAATCCTCCGGGGCTTAAGTGGTTAATAATGATAAAACAGGATCAATAGAGAAATCTCCCTAATGAGGGGGGCACAGACCGCAATAAAATTGTAGGTGTTCTAATCCCGCTCAACTATTCAAAACTAAAAAAAAAAACAACAAAAACTTTTGCCTTTAGTTCTACTTCAGGTTGTGCTTTAAAGGGGAATTTCACTCTCCCAGTCAACATTCTAAATCCTTATGCTGCTAGCATTAGTAAACAGATAGGAAGGTTTTTCCTGACTTCTATGCCTAGGCAAATGATGTAATGCATCCCATCTCAGGAGTCTTCAGGAGGGGTTTTCTTAGCTAAGCACACCGTCCTGCCTGCATGCCTGAACTAAGGGCAGATGGATTCCAGGAAGTAAATACTACATGAATCATCGGCCCTTACTTAAGTTGGCGATTGACAGAAATGTTAAATAAAGCATATGGATGGATTGGGGAGTTTGCTTTAAATATTAAAAATTAATAAAATAGTGCTTTTGATTTGTGGTGCTCGGATACAATGTAGTCCCACTTTAAAGAGGAAAATTTATGTGAAAAAAAATAAAAATGTCAGAAGCAGTTGGGTATCTCCAACATGCTGCATTGCTGGACCTAAAGAAGTCAGGAGGGTTTTTTTTTTTAATATTAATGCAGCCCCCCACCCCCCAAGCACCCCTCTTGCCTGTGCCCCCTCTCTGTCCAGCGATGTCCACGAGTCACTCGGTCGTCCTGGGATTCTTCCTCCTGATTGGCTGAGATACAGCCACATTGGCTCCAGCAGCTGTCGATCAAAGTCAGTGAGCCAATCAGGAGAGAGAGGGGGCGTGGCCGAACGGCAGCCCTGTGTCTGAATGGACACAGAGCTGCAGATCAGCTCGGGTGCCACCAGAGCAAGCCGCTTTCTGTGGGGGCACTCGATAGGAGGGAGGGGCCAGGAGCAGAAATGAGGGACCCGAGGATGAGGATCCAGGCTGCTCCGTGCAAAACCAACTGCACAGAGGAGGGAAGTATAGCATGTTTGTCATTTAAAAAAGAAAACCCGAGACTTTACAATCACTTTAAGGCGAGTAAAGTTCAGCTTTAAGCAAGAAACTCAATGAGCCTTAAAGTGGTTTTAAACCTCAGACGTGAAATATGAACAAAGCATACCCCTCTATAGTGTTTTGTTTGTCTCAATCAATAGCATTAAGTGTCATTTCTGTCTTCAGCCCCTTCTTCTGCATGAGTCCCTTCTAAGGAATTTTCCTGACACCAAGAAAAAGTGGTGAAAGGGGAGGGATCTCCAGCAGATGACAGCCTCAGCTCTGTTTCTGTGTCCTTTTCCTCCAATCAGCTCTCCGCAATGATGTACCTTCAGCTCTCCGCCCCCTGATTTTCAGAGCGGAGACATCCTGTGTAAATGCTGCACTTTGAAAGGCTGTAGGGTAAAGACAGCTGCAGATAAACAAGTACAACTTATGTAGGAGGATTTTTTTCCATCTGAGGCCAGTCACTTCACTGGGTATATGCGAGGGTTTACCACTACTTTCAAGCCCAACTCAAGGATACTACCAATGGCCCAGGATGCAGATGAGATCTCTGGAATGATTCTACAGGGAATTTATAGACACAATTTTAAAGAAACCGGATGAAACAATTAACAACTGAAACTATTTTTTTTTACTTTAGTCATGCTTTAACGTTTACAGACATATTTTATAAGTACTTCTGAACAAAGTATGACAGCGATTTCCAAGATCTAGATATTACCTACTGTATAATGTGTGTGTTTGTGTCCTATGACATATGAAGAACCTCTCCTATCCTGCAATGGAAAGTCACACAGTAACCGGAATGACAGCGGGCTCCTGTGAGAGCCGGACACATTTCACCAAATGCTCAACAAGCCCCTTTCAACAATGCCAGTGCAGTAACCGGATCCTTCACACAAGGGAGAAGTCCAGCACTTAAATCATAAGAGACTTCCATAATAAATGTGATGAGAAAACAGCATGAGCCATACCATGAAGGAGAAGAGAGCCTACATACATCACTCCCAACCAACTCCTACCCAATTGATCTCTTCATTAAACACCACCACTTTACAGTAACTGTGTCCTTACAGCCGAGTCTCCACTCTGGCCTCGGGTGCTGCGCAGCTACACCAGATTTCAGGAATAATCGATGGACTTGCAAACATGCAGTTTGCATGCGAGACAAATATAGATTAGATATCCAGAGCCATGGAAAGGACAAAGCCCAGCAGATCAGGAATTGTAATTTCACGAATCTTACCATGAGAGTGAAAATGCAAGGATTTACTCCATTTGTGTATTACAAAAAAAAAAATAGTAAAATAAAAATTATATACACACATACATTAATTATATATATATATATATAAAAAATATAAAACCGGAACTGGCCGATATTCCAAATATTGCTCATTTGAGGGTAATCACATAGCATAATTCCGTTAACAAATGTTATTGGATATGCCACTCATATATGTACAAATTAAAGATATAAGCAATGAGGGGTTTGGGGGTCCAAAAGACCCCCAGATCCCTCCACAAGAGTACCTGTAAAAAATGTTTTAAATGTATGAAAATATCAGCCAATACCGATATGCATTGGCCAAAATATCGGTAATGAAAAATCGATATCGGTCAATCAATATAATATATATATATATATATATATATATATATATATATATATAAAAATAATCAAAAGGAGTAAGGTGCAGTTATAACAATACTACTAACCCCACTCACCCAGCGCTATACGTGTTGTCACTAAACAAATAATTACATAAAATAATCAATCCCTAAGACCCGGTTCACACTACTCCGACTTGTCAGGTGACTTTGTCGCCTGACAAGTAGCGATCCATTCTGTGCAATTGAACCATTCTAATCAGAGTGACACAAGTCGCTCCGACTTAGAAAAAGGTTCCTGCACTACTTCTGGGAGAAGTCGGAGCGACTTGCATTGACTTCTATTATGAGAAGCCATTTGCAACCCGCAATGAAGTCGTGCTGCAAGGGCGACTTCAAAGTCGGGGCAACTTTGAGTCGCCCTGGTGTGAACCGACTCTTAAAGGATAGCTGCTGCTATTATATAAAACAACTTATGTAACACAGGTAAAAAATGGCTCAAAACCAACATGTTTGAGAACAGAATCACACTAGCAGCGCTGCGTATATATCCAATCAGTCCACCAATATGATGAGAGAAGTGCTGCTACAACTTTAGCACCAAAGTCTGTAGGAGTTCATAAGGCAGGGTAGGTGAATGGATCTCCTATTAGTGCTCAAATGATCAAAGGTGCACCCCCATCGCACCTCTGTGATGCCCCTATAGCAATGCTCACTCACCAGATATGGCCTTAGACTGCGCTTTTATCAGATCACATCAATGCCTGTGTCTTCAGGAATAATCACTGTCCGCTCCTCACCAAGCCAGATCCTCCACTTGACCACAGATATTGTCCAGCAACCCATAATGATTATCGTGATAAAGCTCCCAGTTCATATGCGAGACAGAAATATAAAGTCAAAGAGCTTATCTGCAGCTACGCCACATTGGATGGAAGTCGTCCACCTGAAGAGCCACTCATGACAGCAAACGTGTTGTGAGTGAGGAAACCAAGTCCAACGTTCCAGGAAGTAGGGAGAGCCACTGTGGGACAGGATGTGAGGTCACACTTGGGGTGGGCTAGTTGCTATGGTAATGCGTTTCAGAACTCCTATTGACTGCTTTCTCAAACCATTTTTAGATATATATATATATATATATATATATATATATATATATACACACACACACACACACACTATCTGCGGCCTTTTAATATTTAATTTTAGGACACTTACCTGACCAGGGATTTCAATAGATTATAGGGTGCTGCCACCGTCATTCTTTGTAAGGGAACCCAGCAGTAAAGCCTTGCGGCTTCCCAGCCAGTTCCCTACTGCACATATAGGAATCAAGCTGCGCTTCGTGAACGGCCCCACAGCGGGGGAAGGAGGAGGGGTGTCGAACTTTCCTAGTACCTGGCCGCGGCGAGGTTACACCCAGGAGTGGGGATGGGCACCTGTCAAAAACAGGGAGGAAGCCAACAAGCGGATTTTTTCCTTTTGGGTGGAGCTGACGGCAGCTTACGGATTCTTAAATGTGGTGGCTGCATTCATTTCTTTTTTTTAAGCTTTTAGTCCTTTATTTTTACCTGGTGATCCAGCCAGTAAGTCTGTTTAACAAAACAAACTTTCTTGAAAATGTTCAGTCACAGGGTTGAGACAAACCATTTACCACTAACAGGAGTGCTTACTAGGTTGCACCGATACAGATACCAAGTATTAGCACGAGTACTTGTGCAAATGCTTCGATACCAATACCTTAGTGGTGCGATTTGAGCCCATACATACAATGGAGGCTAAAATTGCATTGCAAAGAATTGCATGCGATTTGAACAGGAATATGGTGCGATTCCTATTCAAATCTCATGCGGTTTCCCGCACCACTTCTGCGTGAACCCAGTATAGAAAGACAGGAAAGTGCAGCAATAGGCAGTTTATTAAAAAAAATGTTATAATAACTCACATGTTAAAAGTACATCTCTCACATATCAAATCCAAATCTGCACAGTCCTACTGTCCCTGTCCCGCAGGACCCACCAATGATGGAAAACCACGGGCGCTCGCGGTGCTCGTCAGTGGACACTATGAACGTACAGATTTGGATTTGAAAAGTGAGATCGGTACTTTTAACATTTGCGTTGTTATAACATTTTTTAATAAACTGTTTCCCATTGCCGCACTTAGACGGCGCTTCTCTGTCTTTCCATATTGGGTTCACACAGGAGCGGTGTGGGAAACTGTATGCGATTCAGACTGGAATCACACCGCATTCATGTACCAATCGCATTTGATTCCTTGTAGTGCGATTTGAGCCCATTCATTTTGAATTGGCTCAAATCACACCAAAAAAGGTATTGATACTTTACCAAAAGCATCGGTACTTCTACTCACCATTAAAAAACGATATCTGTGCAACCCTAGTGTTTACAATGATCAGCTTTTATTTATTCAAAACTGTTGCTGTACCTTATAAAAAACATTAGCTTGAATTTGGCACCAATTTGTTAGTGTATGTAAATCTGCTAGTATATCTCCCCTCCCCCTGACTCCTCCTGAGGGCACTCTAATACCCGAGGTGTGTTACTAGGCAGATCACCAGGAGAAAACCGAGGAAAGAAAACACAAAAAATAAATAAAAAAACAAATGCAGCCACCACATCTAAATGACTGGTAAGCCACAATATAGTAAGTTTTTGGTTTAATAGTGCTTTAACATTTTTCATGACAAATCTACATCTTTTGAGTTCAGGTCCACACAAGTCCTAAGCAATAAGAATTTACAAATTTTGGAAGAAGTATAGCAGATAAAGATTTCCCATTATACTGAGATTCCACATCGGCTCATAGACTAAACATTCTACTGAAAACGCCTTTTTCAATTAAGTGCAGCTACAGTCCGGTTGAAAAAAAAAAAGACAATTCCATCATCCAGTTCAACCAACAAAAGGGGAAAAAAAAAACAAAAACAAAAAAAAAAAAAACCTTAATTATTCAATCCCAAATACAAAATCCTATCAGTTGATCCAGGAGGAAGGTAAAAACCCCAGCAAAGCATGATCCAGTTTGCTCCAGCAGGGGAAAAAAAAATGTATTTCCTGATCCCCGAGAGGCAATGGGATATTCCCTGGATCAACTTTACCTGTAAAATGTTAGTACTCAGTTATATTATGTACATTTAGGGAAGAATCCAGGCCTTTTTAAGAGCAATCTACTGAGCTTGACAAAACTGGCTCTTGAGGTAGTCTATTCCACATTTTCACAGCTCTTACTGTGAAGAAGTCTTTCCATATTTGGAGATTAAATCTCCTTTCTTCCAGATGTAAAGAGTGCCCCCTTGCCCTCTTGGATGACCTTAAAGTGAATAACACCACCAAGTTTACTATATGAACCCCTTATGTATTTATAAATGTTGATCATCTCCCCCCCACTTAAACTTCTCGTCTCAAAAGAAAATAAATTCAGTTCCTCTAAACTTTTCTCATAGCTGAGCTCCTCCATGCCGCTTATCAGTTTGGTTGCCCTTCTCTGCACTTTCTCCAGTTCCTTGATATCCTTTTTGAGAACTAGTACCCAAAACTGAAGTGCATATTTCAGATGAGGTCTTACTAATGATTGGTACAGGTGCAAAATGATTTCTCTCTGGAGCCAATACCTCTCAAAGACAAAGTAAACCCGCCAATCGTTTTCGGCCAAGGAAGCTGCCATCTTGGGCCCTGTTTAATCTGTTTAATCTACAACTGCCACGGTGCTGCACGTGATCAGTTATGACACCAGCCATTGGAATAGTTTGACAGCTTGGGTGAGAGCACAACCAATGGGATGGTAAAATTCCAGGCATGTGCCGAAAAATGTCAGTTTGTTTTTAGACTGTTAAATGGATGGGTTTACATCAGCTTGAAAGGATTTTGCTCGCTTTGGAAACTGCAGCTTGGCATTGGCATGCTATTATTAAGCTTATGATCTACCAGAACACCTAGATCCTTTTCCACCATTGACTCCCCCAGCTGTTCTCCTAGTATGTTACATAGTTAGTCAGGTTGAAAAAAGACAAGTCCATCTGGTTCAACCAACAAGAAGAAAAAAAAAAAACAGTATTGATAACCCAACCATACAATCCCATATACACAATCCTATACCCGCAGTTGATCCAGAGGAAGGTGAAAAAAACCCAGCAAAGCATGATCCAATTTGCTACAGCAGGGGAAAAAAATTCCTTCCTGATCCCCCAAGAGGCAATCAGATATTCCCTTGATCAACTTTACCTAAAAAAAAAAATTTTAGTACCCACTTACTGTATATTAAGTACACCATACATTGAGTATTATGTATGATGCATGCATATTCCTCGCCCCTAGGTGCATCATTTTTCACCAACACTAAACCTTATTTGCCACACAGTCGCCCAATTAAACAGTGCACTGAGGTCGGCTTGTAAATTGGAGACATCCTGCAAGGACTTTTTTTCCACTGCATAGCTGATCAAAGAGAGGAGCACACTGCCTCCGATAACCATCTCCTTCCCAAGCCTATTCTGACACTTCACTCCTACATGTAAAAATACACTTTTTTTTGCTAGAAAATTACTTTGTACTAGGGATCGACTGATTATCGGCAACACAGATACATCGGGGGCCCGATATGCACTTTCCCCGATATATCGAAATCAGCACCTGAGGTTACCGATATTTAGGGAAAGTGCTTGTACCGCGGTGATGCCTGCAGCTAGAGGCATCAGCCCGGTACCGGCGTCCATAGCCGACGGTCGGCTGACTTGTAATGACAATCGGTGCAGCTGAGAAGCCGCTCGGATGTCATTACAAGGAGCGGGAGGGGACGTCTCTACCCCCCTCCCGCTGCTCGCCCGGGTCTCCCATCCCACCGGGAGACCCGGGTATCCTACCTCCACCGCCGCCGAAGAGAAGACCTCCATGGAAAAAAACTGGTAGTAATGTCATGACATCACTTCCGGGTACTTGGCGCCGAATTAAAATAAACTGACAGCATTCAAAAACAGCCAAACTTGGTGTTTTGAATGCTGTTCGGTGCCGAGGAGGGGTTTGGGTTCTTTTAGACCCGCAGATCCCTCCACAAGAGTACCTGTAGGAAAAAAATAAATAAAAAACACATTTTTTTTACATGTCCGAAAATACCGGCAGATCTCGGCCGATGCCGATATCCGATGACAAAAATATTGGTATTAAAAAAAAATTGATATCGGTCGATCACTACTTTGTACCCCCCATATATATAATTTTTTTTTTTTTCTAGCAAAGACTTTATAGAATAAAATGGTGTGTTCTCCAATGTTTTATGTCACATCGTATTTGCGCAGTGGTTTTTCAAACGCAACTTTTTAAAGGAAAGAAAAAACCTATATTTTATATAAATGTGAAAGATGTTGTTACGCCGAAGAAAAAAAGATACCCAACATGTCACGCTTTAAAATTGCATCTGCCCGTGGAATAGCAGCAAACTTTGTTGCTTAAAATTCTCCATAGGCAATGCTTTTAACGCCTTTCCAGGTTACCAGTTTAGAGTTGCACAAGAGTTATGGTGTTAGAATTATCACTCTCGCTCTGACCTTTGCGACAATACCTCACGTGTAGTGCGATCACCGTTTACAAATGCGTGAGGGAGTAACGTATGTGTTCGCATTTGCGCGTAAGCACGGTGGGACGGGGCACTTTATTTTATTACACTTTTTTTTTCTGTACAAACTTTATTGCTATCACAAGAGATGAACAACATCCTTTGTGATAGCATGGGCTTGTGACAGGTCCTCTTCATGGAGAGATTTGGGGTCTACTAGACCCCAAATCTCTCCTCTGGCCCCTCATGCGGCCGATGTGCTGCTTATCTGGCCACTGGTGGCCAGGTAAAAAAGGGGCAGAACCAGAAGTGGCGAATACTTGTCGCTCCTGGTTTCCAGGGTTACAGAGAGAGGGGAACTAGGTCAGTTGCTCTCTCTCTGTCCCAGAACCATTGCCGTCAGCTGCATCGCTCCCGGCCTCTACCCTCGGGACCAGAGAGCCTGGGAGAGGAAGCAGCAGGAGAAGGGTGGGACCCCCCTTCTGCCACCCTCAAGAAGTAATCGAGTGGCTAATTAGCCACTCAGATCACTTCTGCTTTGTAGAGAATCACCGCCTGAAAATAACAGTACCAGGCTGATGCCTGTAGGTGCAGGCATCATCCAGGTATAACCACTGAAAGCCAAAGACGTACGGGCACGTCCTTGGGTGGGAAATGGTTAAAAAGGGAATGATCAGTTTCTCGCAAAAATTTAACTGATGGTTTCCGGCAAACATTTTAGAGTCTTCTTTAAACACTTCTGGACCGCCCACCGTATATTTATATCGCTATTTTGACGTTAAATACTGGTGTTATGGCAGCAGCTAGCTGCCATAACCCTGCCATAACCCTGGTATTTTTTCACATGGCAGGCGGTCCTCTTTCACATAAAAGTGGTCCCAGCGGTGGATTCGCCGCGGGATTACTTTTATGGGACCACCCCCCTCCCGGTCGTTTTTTTTTTCAGGTTACCAGAACCGTTGGTAACGGGGAAAAGAATCGGGTCCTTCTGTGTCCCAGCCAGAAAGTTGAGTAAGGGCAAGATGGCCTCCACTCTATGGCCTTGGAGGACCAGAGCGACGTCATACGTCGCTTCCGCTCAACGCCCCATTTTTTTTTTTTTGCTGGAAAAAAAATAAATATTTTTATTTTTGCTTTAAGTGTAGATGTGAGATCTGAGGTCTTTGACCCCAGATCTCACATTAAAGGGGGCCTGTCCTGCCTATTTTTATTACAAGGAAGGTTTATATTCCTTGTAATAGGAATAAAAGTGATCAAAATTTATTTTTGTAAAAAGGGACCGTGTAAGAAAAAAAAAAAAAAAAGTAAAAAAACGCCCGCCCCTCCGAGCACACGCACAGAAGTGAACGCATACGAATGTGACGCCCCATATGTAAACGGTGTTCAAACCACACGAGGTATCGCTGCGATTGTTAGAGCCAGAGCAATAATTCTAGCCCTAGACCTCCTCTACCTCTAAACTGGTAACCTGTAAAAAAAATTTTAAGCATCGTCTATAGAGATTTTTTTTTTTTTTTTTTTTTTTACTAAATTTTATTTATTCATCATTTTTCCTTATACATTTACATACATTCATGGTATCAAACACTATTTACATTGTAACAGAGGTTATTATTTTTAACTTCAATGTCTTTCCCATATTGGGGAGAGATTACACCATCAATATACAACAATCATAAGGTCTATGGAGATTTTTAAATACCAATTTGTGTCGCTACGCCACGAGCATGCGCAATTTTTAAGCATTACATATTAGGTATCTATTTACTCGGCATAACATTATCTTTCACATTATAGCAGAAAATTGGGCTAACTTTACCGTTTTCTCTTTTTTAAATAAAAAAAAGGATATTTTTTTCCCAAAAAATAGTGTATCTAAGACCACTGCGCAAACACGGTGTGACAAAGTATTGCAACAATCTAAAATGTTATTCTCTAGGGTCTCTGCTTAAAAAAAAAAAAAAAAAAAAAAAAAAAAAGTTTGGGGGTTCCAAAGTAATTTTCTAACAAAAAAAATACTAATTTTAACTTGTAAACATCAAGTGTCAGAAATAGGCTTGGCTCTTAAGTAGGTAAAATCTTGTAACAAAAGTGTTGCCCAAATCCACCGCATAGTGTGAAATAAACAAAACCATAGTCTTTAAAAAAAAAAAAAAAATCAAATAGTTACATAAAAAGCACACAAAGGATCTTCCTTCCATTTTAACTTTGTGATCCAGTATTTCACCATTGTCCAAGTACGGCTGTCAAGATTCCAAATCCAAAGTACATCAGCTTCATACAGTCAGAAAGAGCTATTGTCAAAATCAGTCTTACCTGTGTACCCTGCAGTCCATCCCCATGATGCCACCATAGCCAGGAGCCATTTAAACATGACTCCTTCAATATACCAGAACAGTTTACTGTCTATCAGTCTGACAGGCTGCAGAGCTATTAAATAGAGTACATAGGACGGAATAGCAAACATATTGTTGACGACCATGAAGGTAAATCGGATGATCATTCTCAAAATAAGAATTCCCATTTTCCTAACGCTATCCAGGGTGACCGCCATCTTGCCCTCGCAGTCCTGGCGCCGTGCCTGGAACCAATAAGAAAAAAAGGGACAAAAATGAATGAAAGTCATTGAAAAAGGTAAAACAAATGTGTCACTCGTGTTAAAACAATGTAGGTCATATTTTGAAGAGGAGTTACAGTCAAAATCATGGTATAAAAATCAATACTTGCCATAAAAGAGCAGAAGAGATATATGCACATTTTCTATGAGGCCATTTTAAAAAGGTAAAATTAATTCCTCCATTTGGGATAGAGTAAGGAAAGATTAAAATCCCTGTCTTTTTTTTTTTTTTTTGCAGGCTGTGTCCCAACAGGTTAAGTCACTTCCTGTCCCATAGACAAAACAGGAAGTGAAAGGAAATCAGTTCAAAGTCCGGGAACCCCTAGCTGCCACCAGAACTAGTGGAAGATTTCGCCTCTACTTCTGTTCTGGCGACATCCCAATATTTTCTTCCATTTTTGTTGAGAACGGTAAACATGACAAAGAGTGAATCTCCCCAATAGGAGCGCAAACAGCAGGAAAAAAAAAAAACTGACAACTGGACAGATGCTGCACTCTACCCATAAGGCTTCTTTCACACGGTTCGCCTCCGTAGGCGGATCCGTGTTGCTCAGCGGGGATCGATCCGCGATCCCCGCTGAGCCGGGCGGATGACAGCTCCGTCTCCGCTTGCAGAGCGGAGAGGGAGGTGTCTCAGCCCCCGCTGCCCTCTATGGGGGATCGGAGGAGAGCGGACCGCTTGTCCGCTCTCATCAGATCCGATCTGATCCGATTACTGAACGGATGGAAAAATAGGGTTTCCATCCGTCCAGATTTCACGGACAGGATCGGATACGGATGGCAGCGGGTGTCAGCGGAGGTGTCTCCACTGACACCCGCTGCCCCATAGAGCTGCATGGAGGATCCGATCAGATCCGCCTAAAAAACTGACAGGCGGATCTGATCGGATCGCCCGTGTGAAAGAGCCCCAAGAGTTATTTATTTATTTTTTTTTCTTACAATAGAACTAATTTAAAAAGCTAAAGGACTAATTGAAATACATGAGTGTTACTTACAGCTTATGTAAAGCCAAAATTGTTTCTTTTGGATAAATTGGAGAAATGTTAGGCCCCTTTTACACTTGCAGAATGGACTGTTCAGATCCGCCTGTCAGTTTTTCCAAGCGGATCTGAACGGACGTCCCATGCATCTCTATGGGGCATCAGATGTCAGCGGAGACATGTCCGCTGACATCCGATCCTGTTCATCAAATCTGGACGGATGGAAACCCTATTTTCCATCCGTCTGGCGGATCGGATTGGATGAGAACGGACAGGCGGTCCGTTCTCATCCGATTCCCCCATAGAGAAAAGCGGGGACCTGACAGCTCTGTCTCCGCACACATCGCAGAGACAGAGCTGCCATCTGCCTGCTCAGCGGGGGAATCAGTGGATCGATCCCCCACTGAGAAAAACGGAGTCCGCCGACAGACTCCAAGTGTGAAAGAGGCCTTAAAATGTTTGTAAATCCTAAAAATGTACAGAGGGTTTTATTTGCTTCATTTTGGTCTTCCAAGTAAACCATTAGATGTTTTTGTTATATATCGGTTTCTAAGTGCAATAAATACCTGAAGATTTTGCCAGAAACCTTTTGAGCCAATAACTTCCTAAGCTTTCTGCCTGTACAAAACAAGGGGTTATGGGCATGAGGGCCCACGGGGCCATGGGGACGCCGTGCCCTTTGTAATCAATCAGAAAGTAGGAAGAGCCGACATGATGTGCTGAAAATTTAGAGGCAAAAATATACTGTGCGGTCATGTAAACATAGGAAGAAAAGGGCATACTATTTTTGACAACAGATATTTTTCTGTACAGGCAGTGTTTTTAAAGGGGGGAAAAAAAAAAAAAAAAAAAAACACACATGAGGAAATGTATATGTATTTTAACCACTTAAGCCCCGGAAGATTTTACCCCCTTCCTGACCAGGGCCTATTTTGCGATTCGGCACTGCGTGACTTTAACGGACAATTGCGCGGTCGTGCGACGCTGTACCTAAACTAATTTGACATCCTTTTTTTCCCCACAGAGCTTTCTTTTGGTGGTATTTGATCACCTGTGTGATTTTTTGATCATGTGCTATAAACAAAAAAAAAAAAAAAAAAAAAGAAAAAGAGCATCAATTTTGCAAAAATAACAATATTTTTCCCATTTTTTTTATATGAAATTCCCCAAAAAAAGGTAAAAATCAAAATTTAACATTTTAGGCCAATTTGTTTTATGCTACATATGTTTGGTAAAAAAAAAAAAACGCAAAAAGCGTATTTTGATTGGTTTGCGCCAAAGTTATTGCGTTTACCAAGGGAAAGATTTTTGTTATTTTTGTTGTTTTTTTTTTTAACGAGTAATGGCAGCGATCTGCGATTTTTTGCGGGACTGCGACATTGCGGCGGACAGATCGGACCCTTGACTGACATTTTTGACACTTTTGGGGTTACCAGTGACATTACTGCAGTAATCAGTGCTATACATATGCACTGTTACTGTAAAAATGACATTGGTAGGGAAGGGGTTAACTTTATTTGAGAGGGAGGGGTTAAGTGTGTCCCTAGGGGCGTGCTTCTAACTGTGATTGGCTGTGGCTTGAGGCGTAAGAACAGAGATCAACGGTCCTACATAGCAGAACCGTATGATCTCCATTCTTACCACCAGGAAGAATGACAGGCGGCTTTGTTTACATTAGCCGCCTGCCTTTCTCTCGCTGTAACGGACAATCGCGAGTGCCTGGTGGACATCGGGTCCGCCGGGAACGGGCGCGGGGGGGGGGGGGGGGGGGTCTGTGAGCGAGTGGGAGCACATACATACATACATACATACATAAATATACATATATATATACACACACACACATATATATATGTACATATATACACATATACTATAATATATATATATATATATATATGTATACATATACACACACATATACATATACACATATACACACATATACACACACACACCTGCAATAATGTGATTTTTGTACTTACCATAAAATCCATTTCTCTGGAGTTAAATCGATGGACACAGCACTCCATAAATCATATCTACTGGGTTATATTGCCTCCCCTAGGAGTAGGACTAGGCAGAACAAAAAACACCTGGCTACGCCCATGGGCCGTCCTCAGCTGTCAAAAGGAAAAAGGAAAATGAGGGGTGGGGAAAATAACCCAAGGCTAAAACAGAAGAGCGCTCAACACAACTTAACACAGGAGTCCTGTGTCAAAAATAAAGGCTTACCGGAAGAAGAAGAAAAAAAAAAAAAAAACACCCCTCAAGAGGGAACAATCCCTCTAAAACAGCACCCTACAGAACTTTGCGGCCAAAAGTAGAAGTATCCGCAGATGCCAAAGTATCTACCTCTAATTTTGTAAAGGTATGCACAGACAACCAAGTGGCCACCTTGCAAACTTGCTATATTGTAGCCTGATGATGGACGACCCAAGAAGCACTCAGCGCCCGAGTAGAATGCACCGTGACAGGGAAAGGTGGAACCTGACTTTTAATGGAAAAGGCTCAAGTCACTGTCTGTCTGATCCATCTGGAAATAGTAGCCGAAGCAGCGGCAAGCCCTTTTCTTGATCTGTCCGTAACCACAAAAAGCGAGTCTAACCTCCGAAAAGACTCAGCAGCTGCCAGATACACCCGAATCACACAAACTACATCCAAGGTATGCAAGGCAAATTCCTTGGGATGAGTCGGCTTGGGACACAAGGCAGGCAACACAATGCCCACATTATGCTGGAAGTCAGAGACAGGAATGATGGACAGGGACGAAGAACGACTTTATCCCCATAAACCAGTAAAAAGGAACTGCGACAGGATAATGTCACCAGTTCCAATACCCTGCTGGCCGAGGTAATAGCCACCAAGAATGCCATCTTCTGGGATAACATAGGCAACGGAATCTCCAGAATATTCTCAAATGGAAGTTTCTGGAGAACCGAAAGTAATACATTTATATCCCATGGCGGCAAAAGAGACCAAACAGTTGGAGCCACATGTCAAACCCCTGATTGAAGGTACGAACTAAAGGAATGTGTGTCTAGGGGTCGCTGAAAAAAGATTGCCAGGGCAGACACCTGGCCCTTGATGGTACTCAAGGCCAACTTCTGATCAACGCCCTTTAGAAGAAAGGTTAAGATCCGAGCCACAGAAAAGGATTGAGGATCGACTCACACCAAGAAATGTACGCTTTCCACGTACGATGGTATATATTGCTGGAAGAAGACTTACTCGCCGTCACCAATAGTAGGGATCACTGATCCAGACAGACCTCAAGCCTTCAATAGCTAAGCCATTAAAACCAGGGATTGTAAAGCAGGATGGAAGATCAGCTCTTGGGACAATTGGTCTTCTCTAAGATTTATGGAGCGCTGTGTCTGCCGAGGAACAAAAAATAAATTTACATTTTTTTATTAACTCATTCAAAGAGTCCAAGCGTTGCAACTGAATTAATTATATATATATATATATTATATACACACACACACACACACATATATACATCCATACACACACACACACACACACACCCCTCAGCAGTCTATAGCAGTCTTGTGACCTCTATCATTGTCCAATTGAGCACTAATTAAAGCTTGTAGGAGTTTTCATTATACGCTATTGTCCTATGAGGCTGCATGACTCCTGACCCCCTTTCTGGACGGTGCTGATCATATGCATCCTAAAAAAAAAAAAAAAAAAAAAAACTAGAAATACACACCAAACTGAGCATGTGCAACCTGACTCCAAGCTCTTTATTAGCAGGAGGTGGATTGGGGACAGTGGAAGGGGAGGATCAGAGAAGGCAGAATCAAACCGCTTTTGCAATGCAGAAGATTAACCCCTTGGGTTCCACAGTGCATATACAGACTCAGTCAGGGCTCGACAAAACCCAGGCGCCAGGTCGCATTTGCGACTAGAATTAGCGACCTGGCGCCTGGGGTGCCCTGCAGGAGGTGTCCTGTCCCTTTTGCGCCCCCACCTCCTTCCTGAGTGCAAGGACTTGCGCGCCGTCCAAAAATTGAGGCCCCGTCTTTTTGGCCTTCTTCTGTGAGATGAGAGGTTGGGGAACTGGCGCCCTCTTGTGGTGGCCGGGAGTAATGCCTGTTCTCAATGCCTTTCCATCTCCTTCCAAACAGGAGAGGAGAGGGAAGTTTTTGCAGGCTTCATCTCTCTGTTCAGTTACCTTTGCTTAAAGGTAAGTGGACAGGGAGTGGGGTTATTATTATTAAAATGTATTTTTTAAATTAAAAAAAATAATAATATTTTTTTCTTTTTTTTTTTTTTATTAAAAAAAAGTTTTTTTTTCAATTCTTAAAAAAAATGTATATGAAATGTATATATATATTATTTTTTTTTTCCCCCCTCATCACCGTGCCACAGCCGAAGGCCCCTTTCACACGGGCTGTCTGATCAGGTCCGCCTGTCAGTTTTTCAGGCAGACCTGATCGGACCCTTCATTCTCCTCTATGGAGCAGTAATCTGCCGCCATCTGATCCTGTCCACCAAAAACAGACGGATGGTGGTTCTATTTTCTATCCATCCCATGGATCGGATCAGATGGCATCGGATGGAAACAGACAGACAGTCTGTTTCCATCCAATTGCGCTATAGAGGAGAGTGGGGTTCTATCCGTTTTATTAAATAAAGCTTGGTTGTTAGTTTAAAAAAAAAAAAAAACTGGCTCCTAGATTTCAGGCAAATTTGTCAAGCCCTGGACTGAGTTTACTGTTGTGGGTTTAGTAACTTTAATTTTGCCTTGACGTTCACTTTAAAAAAAAAAGAAAAAACCCTATAAGTTTATAGTTTACCGTCTGCGTCTCGAAGGGGAGATTTCCTTTAACTTTCCCTACCAGAAATAAAAAGACAAAAATAATTCTACCCCTAGTTGTCACTAAAAAGGTGTCCCTAATTGGAAGATCTACTATACATTGCTGTCCTGGGACAACTGTAAAATTCTGGATTTCCAGAATAGACAAATAGGGAGGGTGAAATGCAAGGGAACAGTCAGTAATGAAATTAAAACCAACTTTCCCTACTCGATCCAAAAAAAAAAAAAAAAAAGTGTGGCTCTACATACTTTGTTTTATCAGACTGGGTTTGGAAATCTGTCCCAATAGTCTATTAATACACACAGGAGCCAGCCAGCCATGTCACCAATCTATTACCTGGGCACTCTTTACACATTCCTAGGTCACCTCTTCACCTTTCCCCTACTCATGGAACAAGGACTCCACATTATCACACTGTAAAATGAGCAGGTCCAGGAACCTGAAAAACTAGACTGCAAATTGCTGGCTAAATTACTGGCTGACCAGAATTACACAAACCTATCCAGTAAATCAGTTCATACGTGTATTCAGCTGTCTGGCTGGAGTTCCACTTTAATGCAAAGCACAATTATGTGGTTTAAAGTACAACAAGCAGCAACTAATTTGGTTTTTATGCTAATGAAGTCAGATAAATTATAAGAGGATTATTATTCAGAAATATGAATTCCCATTGGCTAGAATACATTAAAATGAAGGACTGACTTTTAGGTAATCCTCAAAGCCAGCCAAGCTATGATAGAAGAATAAAAACTAGGGGAGAAGGTGAGCGTACTTCATAAAACACTGACTGCACTGCACTGAGACGAGAAAACACAAGTCTTTAGATTTTTTTCCCCCAGATTTAGGCCCCGTTCACATTGGGGCGACGCTACTTCCCGGGGCGACCTCACAGGTCGCGGCGCGCTGCTCGCACCGCGACCTCGGAGCGGCCGGCACGGACTTCATAACATTGAAGTCTATGCAGGTCGCTCCGGGTCGCCCCAAAGAAGCTCCGGACCCTTTTTCTAAGTCGGAGCGACTTGTGTCGCTCCTATTAGAACGGGTCCACAGCTTCTCTATGCCAGGCGACCTACGGAGACCTGTTAGGCGACCAGGTCACCCCAGTGTGAACGGGAGCTTAGTCCCAGTTTACACTTGTAGGACTCCAAAGTTGTGAAACTTTGGTGTAACTATGGATGGATGCGACTTGGATACAACTTCGGCTTTGACCATTGATAATGAACAATTGTTGCATTATATAAAAGCTGGGTTATACTTACTGATAACTCCTTTTCTAATAGTCTTCCAGGACAGCCCATGAGACGTTAGGCTCCTCCCCCAGGGACAGGAAACACATTCCAAAATTAAAATAAAAGGCGGTCCCTTAGTCCTCACCTTCAGTATTTCATGAGAACCACAGGACACCCTGTAAAACATATACATAGATATATAGACACATATCATACATTATACATAATACCAGATAGTTCGGGTGGGAATCCGGCTGTCCTGGAAGACTATTAGAAAAGGAGTTATCAGTAAGTATAACCCAGCTTTTCTCAAAGTCGTCTTCCAGGACAGCCCATGAGACGATGAGCAAGCACTTACCAGTCTAGGGAGGGACAACTGCCTGGAGCACCTTTCGACCAAACGCCTGTTCCTGAGAAGAGAGGAGGTCCAGGCGATAATGTCTAACAAAGGTCGAAAAGTTAGACCAGGTAGCTGCCTTACAGATTTGGTCTGGTGAGGCACCGGTCCTTTCAGCCCAAGACGTGGACAATGCTCTAGTAGAGTGTGCAGTAATGAAAGGTGGAGCCACCTTTTTCACTATATAGGCTTCTGTGATAGCCTGTTTGATCCATCTAGCTAAGGTTGCCTTAGAAGCTTTTTCCCCTTTATGGGAGCCGGAAAATTGTAAAAACAAAGTATCAGTCTTCCTGAAGGTTTTAGTCACCTCCAGGTATCTCAAGAGGGATCTTCTGACATCCAAACAGCTAAATTCTTTCTCTTTATTGTTGTTTGGGAAATTGCAAAAGGAAGGAAGGACTATGTCCTGAGTCCTATGAAAAGAAGAGACCCTTTTTGGCAAAAATCCTGGATCTGTTTTTAGCACAATCCTGTCATCAAAAATCATAAGAAAAGGTTCTCTGATTGAGAGAGCCTGTAATTCGCTAACTCTTCTAGCTGAAGTTATAGCTACTAAAAATAAGGTTTTTAGGGTGAGCATTTTTACTGATAGGTCTACCAAGGGTTCAAACGGACTGGTAACCAAGGCCTGGAGTACCAGGGATAGATTCCAAGCTGGACACGTTTTAAGCACGGTTGGCTTTGTCCGGGCAATTGCTCTGAAAAAGGCATTCACATTTGGGTCTTCTCTAAGGGAAAACTGAAGAAAGACACTAAGGGCGGCAGCCTGTACCTTTAAAGTCCCTAAGGAGAGACCTTTGTCTATGCCTTCCTGAAAAAAATCCAAGATAGTTGGTATATCTGGGGAATGTCTCTGATTCTCCAACATCCAAAAATGAAATTTCTTCCAGATTTTAGCATACATTTTTCTAGTGACCGGCTTTCGACAGCTGGTCAATGTTTTGATGACTCTGTCTGAGAACCCCTGAGAGCCTAGTATTTGTTCCTCAGATACCAGGCCGTCAGGTTTAGGGTCCTGAGAAATGGATGGACCACCGGACCTTGTGTTAAGAGATCTGGTCTCCAAGGTAAGGTCATTGGAGGTTGCGCTGCCAACGCCTGAAGGCGTGCAAACCATGGCCTTTTGGGCCAGTATGGGGTTATCAGTATCATCTCTGTGTCTTCTAGGATGAATTTCTGAAGAACCTGTGGGATCAATCTGATCGGAGGAAATGCGTAACAGAGTCTGACTTTCCAGGGGTGGGCGAAAGCGTCTATGCCTAACGCCTGATCCCCTTGAGTTATGGAAAAGAATTTTTCTGTTTTCCTGTTTGCCTGGGAGGCAAATAGATCCACTACCGGTAGGCCCCATGAGGTTGTGATTTTGAGAAACACCTCTGGGTTGAGGGACCAATTGTCCTGGTTCATCTGGTGGCGGCTGAGATGGTCTGCCAGATAATTCTGCGTCCCTTTTAGGTGAATGGCCGAAATGGATGTTAGGTTCCGCTCGGCCCAGACAAAGATTTTCTGTGCAATGGTTTGTAGGCCCAGACTTCGAGTACCTCCCTGCTTGTTCAGGTACGCTACCGTTGCTATATTGTCTGACCTGATCTGTAGATGGCTCCCTTCTACCTCTACCTGAAAAAACTCCAAGGCCTTTTGGACCGCCATAAGTTCTTTTTGGTTTGATGAAGACTTCCTTTGTGCTGGGGACCATGTACCCTGCGCCCATCTGTCCTGCAGATATGCTCCCCATCCGGAAGCGCTTGCATCCGTGGTAATCCTCTGTGATACCTGGATGCTCCAGTTTAGCCCTCTTGATAGGTGAAGAGAGGATCTCCACCACCAAAGAGTCCTTTTTATCTTGGTGGGAATCCTTACTTTTTGTTGCAAGGAACTTGACTGCCCATCCCAATTCTGTAGAAAGAATTTTTGGAGTGGACGTTGTTGGAACCTTGCCCAGGGGACTGCTGGGAAACAGGAGGTCATCAAGCCTATCACTCTTGTGACATCCCTCAGAGAGACCCATAAGTTGGTCTGTAAAGAGGCAACCATCAGGTTCATTTTCTCCATCTTGCACTGAGGGAGGAAGATCATCTGATCCCGTGAGGAGATTTCATAACCCAGGTAGGTCACTCTTTGTGAGGGTACCAGACAAGACTTTTGTCTGTTGATTATCCAGCCTAGGGAAGTTAAGAATTCCTGAACTATGAGGAGGTCGGCTTCCAGTTTCTGGTATGATTCTGCCACTACCAAGATGTCGTCCAGGTAGGGGGTGATCATGATAGCTTTTAGCCTTAGAGGGGCTAGTGCTTCCCCTAGGACTTTGGTAAAAATCCGTGGGGCTGAGGACAGCCCGAAGGGCAGTGCCCTGAACTGGAAGTGCTTGACTTCCGGTCCTATCTTTACTGCTAGCCTCAGGAATTTCTGATAGGATGTGTGTATGGGGATGTGAAAATACGCATCTTTCAAATCTAGGGTTGCCATGAAACACCCTGGGAACAGTAGGTTCCCTATGGAGTATATTGATTCCATGCGAAAGCGTTTGTATGCTATTGAAAGGTTCAGATTGCGTAAGTTCAGGATCAGTCGATGACTTCCTGAGGGTTTTTGAATCACAAAGATGTGAGAATAAAACCCTGTTCCTTGTTCTTCTCTGGGGACTGGGATAATTACTTTTTGATCTAATAGGTCCCCTAACTGAAGACTCAAGGCGGAGGCCTTGACTGGATCCCTGGGAAGATTTGTGATCAGGATCCTTTCTGGAGGTTGAAGACAGAACTCCAGCCTGTGTCCTTGGCCTACTAGGTCCAGAATAAAAGGGCTGGAAGTAATCTTCTTCCACAGTGGGAGGAAGGCCCCTAATCTTCCTCCCACTCTGAGAAGGGAGTCATTGGGGCTGGTTGGGGCGTTTAGGAGGGTTAAACAGGATGTTACCCCTCCCCTTTCCTTTATGCCCCGTCCAATGTTTTTTTTTTTGAAATTTTGCTGAGTTTCAAAAGACTTCTGCTGTTTGCCCCTGCCACGAAAATTCCTCTGAGCATAGGGGAATTTTTTCTTATCTGGGAATCCCTTCTTTTTATCCGCTGTACGCTCCAGGGCTTCTGTTAGGCCTGGGCCAAAAAGGTGGTCGCCTGTGAAGGGAAGACCACAAAGGCGAGATTTAGAAGTAATATCTCCCGACCATGTCTTGAGCCATAGGCTTCTTCTGGCCGTATTAGCTAAAGCTGAGGTCCTTGCTGCCATTCTTACAGCTTCAGCTGAAGAATCCGCCAGGAATCCTATTGCCTGGAATAAGAGTGGAAAGGATTTATTAATCTGTTCCCTCGATGTTCCTGCAGTCAAGTGTGTTTGGATTTGAGATAGCCACAGCTCCAGGTGTCTGGCTATGCAGGTGGATGCCAGGGCTGGCTTTAAGCTCATAATGGAGGCTTCCCAGACCCTACGTAAAGAGATATCTGTTCTCTTATCCATAGGGTCTTTTAGTGCTCCTGAATCCTCAAATGCCAAGTCAGTTCCTTTGGAGATTCTGGCAAGAGAGGCATCCAGCTTAGGGATTTTGTTCCAGGGCTGTTCCACACTTTCGTCAAATGGATACCTTCTTTTTAAGTTTCTTGGAAAAAAAGGCTTTTTATCGGGAGAATTCCATTCCTGTTTAATCACATCCAATAGTGAGCTATGCACAGGGAACACTCTAGCATGCTTTTTATGACTAGCGTACATTAAGTCATGCTTAGAGAGATGCACTTCTTCCTCAATCTCTAGAGTGGTATAAACCGCTTTGAGTAGATCATCTACATCCTCCAGGCTCAGTTTAAAGTTGGAGCTATCATGGGAAACATTGCTTTTTGGTTCCTCTCCTGATCCTGATCCCTCTGCAGAAGAGTGGGAAGAAGAAACTTCCTCCTCCAAAACCAATGGGTCAATTAGGGATGGTGGAGCCTTAGCTGGGGTGGAAGGCTGGGCTGGTGCCTGCATCTTTTCAATGAGAGTCCTGAATGAACTAAATGTACTTTTTAGCTCATCTCTCACTGACGACAGCATTTTCTGGGTAGAGACTGCAGAATCGTCTCTGACCAGTTTAGCTATGCATGCCCGGCACACTGCTTTGTTCCAAGAGGAACTCAATTTTTCTCCGCATACAGCACATTTCTTTTTGGGGGGCTGAGGTGGGTTATTGTCCTGAGCCTTGGCCTGGAAGATAAAAGACAAGGGAATTTAATTAGAGATACTTGTCCTCCTCCCACCTCCCATTTTTCCCCCTCCACCTTGTGGATAGAAAAGAGGGAGCGGTGCTGCTTAACCCCTGCCCCTAACGATAGAAAAGAGAGGGGGGAAGGGGAACGGAGTTCCTAACAGGTACCTGCAAATAGGGTGTCGTTCCCCCTTGCTTACCTGAGAGGTGCCGATGCCAGAGCCGACTTCCGCCGCCTGTGCGGTTGCTGCCGTGGTGTCCATCGCTCTGTATGGTGGTCCCAGCAACTGCTGTTTCCCCTAACATCGGTCGCCCATTTGAACTCTCTGTTCGCGCCTTCGGAAACTGGAACGAGGGTTTCCGGCGCCCGCGGATGCCGTCACTGCGCCGGAAGTGACACTGTCACTTCCCGTGAGGCCAGAGTGGATACGCTGAGTTCCGCCCCCTCCGTCTTTGGCGCCAACTTCAAAATTTCTTCCGAAGTTAGCGGTTCACGGGTACACAGCACTGCTGCTCCAAGGAACCGGCCGACCAACGGAGTGAACTCCCCAACGCTCCACCAGACAGCATCCGTAGTCCTGCCGAGAGGCTAGGAGAACAGGAGACAGCGGTCAGCCCCTATTGCGGCACTAAGGGGTACCGCTATGGGCCGAGGAGATGCATCTTTCCAAGTCTTTCCATGGACAGTCCAGGAGACCGGGAGCTTCAGTTCCAGGAACATGTTACCCCCTGTCCGGAGGAAACAAAAATACTGAAGGTGAGGACTAAGGGACCGCCTTTTATTTTAATTTTGGAATGTGTTTCCTGTCCCTGGGGGAGGAGCCTAACGTCTCATGGGCTGTCCTGGAAGACGACTTTGAGAAAATTCAGGTACAACTTGCAAACAACTTTTAAGGGTTAACATTGTAGTCTTTGGCCCTCAAGTCGCATGAAAGTTAGACCAAAGTATGTGCATTGCATCGCATTCCTATTCAAACCACATGCGATTCTTAAGGCTCGTACACACTCGACGAAAATCAGACGAAATATCCTCCAATTTTTCTCTCTCAAGCTCAGCGTTTTTAAGTTGACAGTTGTTTAGTGCATAATGTTCACGAAATTTCTCATCCGATTTTTTTTGGGACATTTGTACCTAGACTTTCGGGTCGTCAGCAACTTCAGATCATGCGCGGTCTTTTGCGGACGTACTGCATACACATTAACCACTTCAATACAGGGCACTTTCACCCCCTTCCTGCCCAGGCCAATTTTCCCCTTATAGCGCTGTTGCATTTTGAATGACAATTGCGCGGTCATGCAACACTGTACCTACACCAAATTTATGTCATTTTTCCCCCACAAATAGAGCTTTCTTTTGGTGGTATTTGATCACCTCTGGGTTTTTTCCTTTTTGCTAAACAAATAAAAAAAGACCGAAAAAAAAAAAAAAAAGTTTTGTTTACGTTATACAATTTTGTAAATAAATACGTTTTTTCCTGCACTGATGAGCACTGATGAGACTGCACTGACAGGCACTGATGAGGAGGCACTGATCGGCGACACCGACAGGTAGCACTGATATGCAGCATTGGTGGGCACTGATAGACGGCACTGCTGGGCACTGATAGGTGGCACTGATGGGCACTAATAGGCGGCACTGGTGGGCAATACTGATAGGGAGGGCACTGGTGGGCAGCACTGATAGGGAGGGCACTGGGGAGCCCTGATTGCCATCCCTGGGGGTCATGGTGGGCATCCCTGGGGTCATGGGTGGGCATCCCAGGGGGTTCTAGTGGCACCCCCCCCCCCCCCCGAGGGTCTGCACTGGTAATCAATGATCTGCAGTTTCCCCCCCCCCCCCCCGTCAGGGGAGCCGCCGATCGGCGCTCCTTTACTCGTGCCTGTCAGGCACGTACTGAGGAAAGCCGAACAACGGCTCTTCCGGTTTACTATGTGACCAGCCGTGATTGGACACGGCTGGTCACATGGTAAAGAGCCTACATCAGTAGGCTCTTTACTGAGATCGGAGATGCAGGGAGTCAGACTGACACCTCGCATCACCGATCGCCGCTCTGCGCGCCCCCGGGGGGGCGCGCAGAGTGTATTATCCTGCCGCTGTCATATGACGTCCGGTCAGGATAATACAACCACAATCCCGACGTCAAACGCCTATAGGGCGGGCGGGATGTGGTTAAACGAAAATTGGTCATGCTGGGGATAGACGATAAAAATGTTGGCGTTTGTCCCACCGTTTTTTTTTTTGTTGAAAATGTCAGCGTCGGCTGCGGAAAGTTGTGTACACACTAGCCGAAAATCGTACGATTTTACCTTTGACGGGAATTTTCGGCAGATTTTCTACTAGTGTGTACCCCACTTCAGTGTAAATTTGAGCCTATTAATTTCAGTTACAGCAGCAGAAGACCACATCGGGTGCCACTCCTGTCAGCTAAGAACAGGAAACTGAGGCTACAATTCACACAGGCTCACAAACATTGGAAAAAAGAAGATTGGAAAAACGCTGCCTGGTCTGAGGAGTCTCGATTTCAGCTGCGACATTCAGATGGTAGGGTCAGAATTTGGCATAAACACGAAAGCATTGATCCATCCTGCCTTGCATCAATGGTTCAGGCTGGTGGTGGTGGTATAATGGTGTGGGGGATATTTTCCTGCCACACTTTGGGCCCCTTAGTACCAATTGAGCATTGTTTAAAACACCACGGCCTACTGAAGTATTGTTGCTGACCATGTCCATCCCTTTAGGACTACAGTGTCCCCATCTTCTGATGGCTCCTTCCAGCAGGATAATGCACCATGTCACAAAGCTCAAATCATCTCACCACTGGTTTCTTGAACATGACAATGAGGTCACTGTACTCCAATGGCCTCCACACTCACCAGATCTCAATCCAATAGAGCACCTTTGGGATGTGGAGAAACGGGAGATTTGCATCATGGATGTGCAGCCAACAAATCTGCAGCAATTTCATGATGCCATCATGTCACTATGGACCGAAATCTCTGAGGAATGTTTCCAACACCTTGTTGAAAATATGCCAAGAAGAATGAAGGCAGTTCTGAAGGCAAAAGGGGGTCCAACCTGGTAATAGCACCTAATAAAGTGTCCGGTGAGTCTATGTGTGAATGGACACATAGGCTAACATACAGGGGAGTTTAGAAGCCAAGAAAAAAAATAAACGTCCCAACACCCCTGGAAGCAGCTGCAAAAACGTCCTCTGTGCTTGAGGCCTAAATCCTCAATTTCCCATCTATTCTTCTACCAGTGACCAGACAGTTTTAGATTTTTCCATCACCTTCAGCTTTGGGGATACCAGGAAAAATAAAGAGGGTGAATCTTCTCAGTGGGGACAAAGAAACCCATAAAAAAAAAAAATAAAAAAAAAAAAAACACACACAAAATAGAGGTTCTAATCCTTCCAAAAAATTGATATTGCTGATAAAAAATGTGAGCTATGGATACCAGTTAAAGCAGGGTAGGCAACCCTGGAGAAGTGGAGACCTAGCTGAAAATCACGGAAGGGATCATTGGGGTGCAGCATGATTTTTATTTTTTTTTCTAAGGAGCTTACATTAAAAAGTTAAATAGTTAATAGGAAGTAATGCAGAGTTCAGAAATTAGGGGAAAGTAATGCAAAGTGCAGGGGTAAGGAGTAACGCAGAG
>NC_138770.1:624923773-625186273 GCF_965119305.1 Pelophylax lessonae | reverse complement strand
GCAACTTATATTGTCAAACTCAGGACAGCCCTTGGCCACTCCATTTTATTGGTCAGGGGCATCGGTCAACACCCCTTTGATCCCAGAGAAAAGTAGAGAGACCTAACCAGTTAGTGAGTTCTAATTGTAACATCAAAGCAGAAACCTCTTTCAAGTTGAGAACCAATCACACCTGGCTCATCGATTGAACTCTGATAACACCCAGGACATTGACTGCAAGTATTCCTCCTCCTCAATTCTACCTTATTTTTCTATTGCTGCATTATGTCGCTATTTCTTTGAAACACCTTTTTTTCTGTAAATATTTTATTTGTACCAACTTTGACCTTTTCATTATTAAAAGGACTTATTTAAAAAAAAAAAGTGTTAACCTTGTCCCCAAGCTCTTAATGCAAGCTAAGAATCTGTCTCTTGTAGAGTGCTACTGTATAGGATAAAGCCTATACTGGTCTGTGGTGACAGTGTGTGTTACAGACGATTATTCTAAAATCATAACTGGTATTTCGAAAATTACGAGCTTCCTCCCGCTTGGGCCAAAATGGAGGTGGTGGCGGTTAAAGGGTTAATTTCTTAATTAGCCCAGTGGCAATCGCACTCAGCCTGCTGGCACCTAGATTGTGGTCCCACAAGCTGAAAAATCTTTGTGCAGGGTACAGCTGAGAGTGGCATTGTTAGGCAAGTGACAGCGGGGTGTGAGCTTGGCTGGTCTTTTGTCACGAGTTAGTGAGAAAGACAGGGATCTGATGCCAGTGTCCGTCACAACCCCGATTAGGTGCTTCCTTCCGCCAAACAGTGCCTCCAGGTCCCCCAAACCGTTCTGAGCAGACAGAGAGCGAATATCAGCCCTTTTTACCCCAATCATATACAGACAAGATGCGAGATAAAATCCAAAGGAATGACTGTTTATTGAAAACTCACATAGAATGTAATGGTACACCACAGGAGGATATCCCCTCCTCATCATATTACCCTAAGAGCCCATTCACACTAGCGTGACTTTTCAGCCTGACAAGTCGCGGTATGTCACGGTCCATTGAGTAGTACAGGACCCGTTCTAATAGGAGCGACACAAGTCGCTCCGACTTAGAAAAATGGTCCTGTACTACTTTGGGGCGACCTGGGAGCGACTTGCATAGACTTCCATTATGTGAAGTCCCTGCAAGTCGCGGTGCACGCAACTTCACAGGTCGCCCCCCCCGAAGTCGAATCGCCTCAGTGTGAACCGGCTCTAAAACTAATTGTAAACAGGAATATAATTAACATAGCTACACAACAGCCAACATATACTATAAACATTAGGTTAAACAACTAGCCTTGATTAGTCAGGGGGTCACCAGACCAACAGGCAACTAAGTACATTACACATTATCATAAGTATAAACCCATGACATCTCACAAAAGTTCCATAACAAGTTAAAGTGGTAACAAGAATAATCTCATCTACATGGGATGCTTAGACAAACAATAGAACACGGGAATACACATCGAGGAGGCACATAATGGGGAAATGATACATTAGGACAAAACACCTTATACAGATTATCAGATCTCAAGAATCAGGTTGCTTTGAGCGGATGACATCTGAGTATGAACTTCATCATTGTTGGTAATTGGGCATCTAGGCCCTAAATATGGATCCCGGGCCTAGATTCCCAGAGTCTGTGTGTTTTGGGGAGACAAGGACTTGAATCAGAAACAAGATCACTCCAAGGGTCCCCCTGGCACACATCTCCCAAAGAGTAGTGTTCCCTTCAAAAGGTTGTAAACCCATTAAAAAAAAAATTACTACTGCAAGACAAAGGCATAATGAGCTAGTCGCTAGTATGCATCACATACTCGATCATTAGGAAATACTTACCTTAGAACGAAGCCCCCGCAGCGCTACCCGCACACCGCTGACACAGCTAAAGTCTTCCCCAGTGTTTCTTCCAGGTTCGCGGGCTCTGGTGCGAGAGTCGCCAGTCAAGGCACTGGCCCTTAAGAAATGGCACTGGCGGCCGTTCCTTCAGAGTGCATGCGCCAATGGTATAATTTGAGCAGTATACAGTAAAGATCTCCTAACTGTGTAAGTTTAGGAGATACAGTACCTATAGATAAGCCTATAATAAGGCTTACCTATAGGTACAAACACACAAGGGGATTTTACTTTCTTTTTTAAAGAGGCCACCCTGCAGTCCCCTCCAAAAGCCCCTGTCCTGGCTGGGTCTGTCACATCAGTGTTTTGCAGACAGATCGTACCAGATTTTGTCGCGATTTTCATAGGTCATGTGGCTCAAAAATTGCATCAAAAACGCAACACAAATTTCAGTTAAGTACCATTAACATCCTGAATTTTCATTTTCGGTTCAGAATTTTAATTTTGGTGCACCACTACTGAACATACACCATCTTTTCATCATCGGGAGCCGGCTGTCTCTTCCTGGTTCATGCAGCCGACCCTCTGATGACAAGTAGCCTGATGAATGAAGAATCTTCTGGCACAGTAGGGAAGCAGATTCCAGCTGAGATATGTGAAGTCAGTATCCCAGGAGGCTCCAGGAGAAGACTTCATGTCTAGGTGAGAATGGAGGCAAGGGCAGGGGTGGCTCAAACATGAGAAACGAAAAAAAGGTAACTTTTTGTTTTTTTAGGTTGAAGGAGGGGGTGATTAGAATGCTGCAAAGTTGCATTTTTGTGTGAAGGTCTGCTTTAAATATGGAATTTCAGGTCATGGCCTCTTACAGTCTAAATAAAGGCGCAAAAAGTCAAAAACAAAAAAACAAACCTCACATAAGCCGCAGTTTTTTGTTGTTTTTTTTACACACATTAGCAGAGTTTCCATATAAACTCAGCTTCAGTTCTTTGACCAATCATGCAGAACATCTTTGAGAACCCTTGACTAATGCTAATGAAGGCAAAGGTCTACTTGGTTGCTATGGGTTACCATACATCTGCATTTCTTCGTAACCAATTAATAGAGAAAGGAATGGATAGTTTAGCTGAAATAGTGAGATAAGTGGATTCCAAAAGATCCATAACAGCTTCAAACCTTTGGAACATCCTCAAGAAACATGCCAACAAGGGAGTCTCGAAAAGGAACTTCATTACCCAGCCAAAAAAAAAAAACCCTAAAGTGAAGCCTAGCCAGTCACCAAGCAATGCAAATAAGGCTGCAGTTTGGTACTATAAGGACTATGTCACATGAGTGATCCTGATGGGGATGACAATTTGCAATCTGCAGGATCGCGAAGTGATTACTCACTTTCTTTCCACTGTGTCACTTCTCCTTAGCAGGACCAGCCCTGCAAGATGCCCCACAGGATCAAAGATGAGTGATGAGAGTTGCCCCAAAGAGTATCTTGCTCCTAGCAGAAAACCCTAGGCATTCACAATGAGGGTTCCTCCAGGGAATGTTGGATTTATCTGTCAGTGACTACATATTTCTGGGGCCACTGGTTTTGTACAGCACCCCGATTATCTTCTTGGGTCCCCCACTGGCGCTTCTGACTCCTCCCCCATGACCAGTGCCATCTATAGCAAGCCACTTGCTATGGGGAGCACTTGCGCATGCAAGTCACTAACGTGCCCTGCTTTAAGCCTTCATAATACAGAGCCGTGGCTCAGCCATGCATCCCACTCTCTCCTCATTGGCTCAATGGCTGTGATTGACAACAGTGGAAGCCAATGGCTTTCACTGCTGTCTCAGCAACAGAGGAAGTCCTGGGACAGCCAAGGTTCTTGTGCACATCGCTGGGTCGAGAGGGAGCTCAGTTAAGTATTGGGGGAGGGGGGGGGCTGTGGGGGAGCAGCGCACAGGTTTTTTCCCTCTCATGCAGAATGCTTGACGGTAAATAAACTTCAGCCTTTACAACCACTCTAAAGTAAATGATAATAGGGAGGAGTCCTTTGTAGTGCATTAGCACATTTATCCCAGCAAGGAGTGTTGTCTCCAAGGGTTGGAGAGGCTGGATTCACCCCTTTTTTATGGATAGTGTAGGACCCACTGATAATGGGGTACTTTGACGCAGTGGTGGGCTTGAGCACGATATGGCCATATCGTGAGACTAAATCCCAATTTTTATTTATGGATTGTCTCCATATTTAATAGTCATTTCTTTTGCATGGTTGCGCTATTCTTTTTTAATATACATGTTGCTTGGTCCATAGCTGCACCGGCTTTAGATATACATGTTCAGGGTCTGCTCCCCCTATTTTTTGCTTGTTTATTATGTATTCGGTCTGACCAGACTTCTGAGGTTGAGCATCCCCCCACACACAACTGTACTCTATCAGAGTCCACCATCAAATAGATATAGGAGGAGTCCTTTGCAGTGCATTAGCACATCCATCCCAGCAAGGAGTGTGGTCTCCAAGGGTTGGAGAGGCTGGATTAACCCCTTTTTATGGATAGTGTAGGACCCACTGATAATGGGGTACTTTGACGCAGTGGTGGGCTTGAGCACGATATGGCCATATGGTGGGACTAAATCCCCATTTTTATTTATGGATTGTCTCCATATTTAAATAGTCATTTCTTTTGCATGGTTGCGCTATTCTTTTTTAAGATAATAGGGATGCACTGATCCGACTTTCTTGGTCCCGATCCCGATCTTTTGCTTTGTAAAATCGCCGATCCCGATTCGGAAGTACTGTTTTGTGAGCATAGAACAAAATAATACTTCCGGATCGGGATCGGCAGATACCTAGGAAATGTCCACATCACACAGCTAGTGATGTGGATACCGAAAGAAAGATGACCCTTGATGGTACTTAAGGACAATTTCTGTTCAACCCCCGTGAAGAAATGGTCAAGATCCGAGCAACCGAGGAGCAAAGATGAACCCCAAGGGACTCGCACCACGCGATGTACGTCTTCCACTTACGATTGTAGATCTCCCTAGAAGTAGATTTCCTAGCTTTTATCAGCATTGGAATCACAGACTCAGACCAGCCCCTATCCTTCAGTACCTGGCTTTCAAACAGCCAAGCCATCAAAACCAGCGACTGTTAATCTGATTAACAGTCGCTGGTTTTGATTAATCAGGGTGACCCTTGGGACACTTAACAAAAAGTTCTGGCGCTACTCCAAAGTTAGAAAGTCCTGGAATGTCCCTTCCCAGAGGGTACACAAAGACATATAAGCAAAGTTTATGTGTTGATGATGTATTGAGATAGCAACACTGTTCGCCCAATCCCAGATGCAAGACAGCATTAAAAATGTACTTGAAAATGAATATAAGAGATGGCGCTCAGTTTGCATATAAATGGTAATAAACCTCAGTATAGACTTGGGCGAATAGTCTCATGAACACTTTATTGCATTGATCCAATAATTAAAACATGGTATGGATGAAACAAGAACAGTCCTACCGCCCCTTGTAGCATCTGGACATTCACACCGATAGTATTGGAAATCCTTAGGGAACCGGTTGCTACTGTTGGAAACTGGCTGGCAGATAGGGTCGCAGGCAGGAGGGCTCAATCGGTCTGATGTGCGGCCGCTTCTTCAGACCGGAGCCTCTGTGTCAAACACCCTCGGCGCCTGGTGTAAGCCTCGGGAGTCGCACTGTGATGACGTCACTGCGTGGGACCGAAGATCCGCTGACGGCCGGCTACGAGGTTACCCGGATGTCAAGAAGGACGGGGGACTGGCTGAATTTGCTTCTAAAGAGCCTCCCACAGGTAGCTTTATCAAGTTTATCTAGCTTGATAAAGCTACTATTGTAGCGAAACATGTCGTTGTGGCGATCGGGAGGCTCTTCAGAAGCAAATTCAGCCAGTCCCCCGTCCTTCTTGACATCCGGGTAACCTCGTAGACGGCCGTCAGCGGATCTTCGGTCCCACGCAGTGACGTCATCACAGTGCGACTCCCGAGGCTTACACCAGGCGCCGAGGGTGTTTGACACAGAGGCTCCGGTCTGAAGAAGCGGCCGCACATCAGACCGATTGAGCCCTCCTGCCTGCGACCCTATCTGCCAGCCAGTTTCCAACAGTAGCCACCGGTTCCCTAAGGATTTCCAATACTATCGGTGTGAATGTCCAGATGTTACAAGGGGTGGTAGGACTGTTCTTGTTTCATCCATACCATGTTTTAATTATTGGATCAATGCAATAAAGTGTTCATGAGACTATTCACCCAAGTCTATACTGAGGTTTATTACCATTTATATGCAAACTGAGCGCCATCTCTTATATTAATTTTCAAATGCACCTTGGGACAGCAGATCCTTCCTGAAAGGTAGGTTCCAAGGAATGTTGGCGACCAGCTGCACCAGATCGGTGTACCAAGCCCGGCAAGGACAGTCTGGGGCCACCAAGATGACCAGAATGCCTTCTGCCTCTATCCTGCCTACAAGTCTTGGCAGAAGCTTGAGAAAAGGGAAGGTGTAAAGACGATACTGCCCCCACGAGACGCCAACAGATCATCCTTGAGGGTGCCCCACCGGAGACACAACTGATAAAACCCCTCTGGATGAAGAGACCACTCCCCCTGGTCCAACGCCTGCCGACAGAGGTAATCCGCCTGCCAGTTTTTCCACTCCAGGAATGTGTATAGCGGAAAGAGCTGGAATGAATCGTCTGCCCACCTGAGAATGCCGGCTACCTACAGAGCCGCCAGGACACTTCTTGTGCCCCTTTGGTGATTGTCTGATTTAATGTGCACTGAACATCCTTGGAGATGAGCCGTCCAATGTTCCAGGCACAGTCTGATCGCTCGGAGCTCCAGGATACTAAAATCGGTAGTCTGGACCCTTCCAGATTTCAGAACCCCCTGAGCAGAATTTGTTGAGAACTTCTCCCCAACCCAACAGGCTGGCATCTGTGGTGACAACCGCCCAATACAAGGGGAGGAAGGATTTGCCCTGCCGGAGCATGAACCCACCACATCAGGGACCCTTTTGTACCCCAGCTCAGCAGGATTAGGTTGTCCAGAGACTGCGGAGTCTTGTCCCATTTGATCAGAATCTCCCTTGCAGGGACCTCGTATGGAATCGTGCAAAGAGGACTGCCTCAAAGGTAGACACCATCAGGCCCACCACTCGCATGCAAGTCCGGAGGAATGACCATCTGCTGGACAGCAGGAGGCGAGTTGCAGCCTGCAGTTTCTGGAGTTTGTCCAGAGGAAGGAGTACTCTGGCTAAGGCTGAGTCAAGAGTCAAACCCAGATAGTCTAGTTTCATGGAAGGAACCAAGGCAGACTTATGAAGATTCAGAATCCAGCCAAACTTCCTCAGGGTCCGTATGGAGATCCTCAGGTTTTCCACCAGCGCAGTAGGAGACTCTGCTCGCAGAAGAAGGTCGCCCAAATAGCCCAGGACAGCAATCCCCTGCTGACGTAACAATGCTAGCACCGAGGGCCACCACTTTTGTGAAGACCCGAGAGGCAAGACCAAAGGGTAAGCGCTGGTGACCCACATATATTGGAATGTGAAGGTAAGCGTCCTTTATGTCGATGGAGGCAAGAAATCCCCCTAAAGCAGGGAAGCCACCACCATGCGAACAGACTCCATTCTGAACTTCTGCACCTGCACGAGCAGTTCAACACCTTGAGGTCCAGGATTGGACGCACCTTGCCCTCCCTTTCTGTGGACTGTAAACAGGTTTGAGTAAAACCCCTGATAACATTCCTGAAAAAGCCAGAACCGGAACAATCACCCCTTGAAGAAAAAGGTTTTCCATTGCCCCAAACAGAGCCTGTAAGCGAACCAGGGACAGTCGAGCATTGGAAGGAAAGAACCTTTCTGGAGGTAAGGACGAAACTCGATCTTGTAGCTGAACCGTATGACTCCTTGGACCCACTTGTCTTGTACCAGGAAGTCCACGGTCCGGTAACAAAGACATCCCCTCACCCCAGATACGGGTGAGGGCACACCTTCAAGCTGAAGGGGCCTTGTCCTCGGGTCTGGAGAAGCATGCTCTTGATTACCAGACCAAGTTCGCTTGGATCCTTCAGAGAGGGCCCTGAAGGGTTTTGATCCTGAGGGACGAAAAAAAAACTGAGCCGAGAACGAGGGCACAGGTTTACAATGAGGGACCTTGCCCTTAGTAGCATGTAGAAGGGTAGCCCCTCCCCCCTGTGAGACCTTTAATGATGTCATCCAGGGTAGCACCAAACAGGTGATCTCCTTACAGGGGAAGACCAGTTAAGGCCTTTTTATAAGTCTGGTCCGCAGACCAGCATTTGAGCCAAAAGACACACCGAAGGACCATTGTCGAAACAGAGCCGAGCCACTAGGGGAGCCCCATCCAAAGAGGCATCACAGAAAACAGCAGCCTCCGGACCAGCTGGTACGCCAGCTCAGCAAAGGCTGGGGGGGGGAGCTGTTCTCTCTCCAGGTCACCGCATAAAAGCTTAGCCCACTCGGTCAGTCTGCGACACCAGGGCAATGGTGAATATACGCCTCAGTGCCAAACCAGCCAGGGTGTACATATTGCAGGCCACAGCCTCCGCCTTCCTGTCAGCCAGGTCCTTAAAGACCGGGGACTCTTCAACCGGAATCATGGTTGCCTTGTTCAATCTGGAAACCGGAAGGCCCGACACCAGTGGAACAGCCTACTTCTTAAGAAGGGACAATTCAGTCAAAATAGGAGGGGAAAGGTTACACCTTTGTCACTCTGGATGGCTTGTGAGTGCGAAAGGGGACCCGCGCCTCTGTCACAGCTGCGTCCTTTATTTTTAAGGTCTCACACACAGATATAATTAGTGCGTCCCCCAGTACCTTTCCGTGCTCGGTTGCAGAAGTGGAGGAATCCTCCTCACTGTTAGGATTCAGGGAGCGTGGTCGCAGACCCATGCACGGTGACCCACATCCACGGCGCTGAATCAGATTCAGGATCTGAGGGGACAGATGAGGCAGGGGAGTGCCTTTTTGCCAGCCTGTTGCCCAAAAGCCAACTCCACCCGGGACACAAAGGACTCCAGGACCACCGTCAGCGTGTTGGATGGTTGGGACCCGGGGGCCCTCGCAGCCTCAGAGAGGGGGATCAGGTGGGGCGATGTGCTTTAAAAGACTCCATTAATCACCAGGGGGACCCCACAAAAAAGTGTAAAACACTACTAAGTGACACCCTCTGGCAGCATACCCGGTTTCCAGTCACAGAGCCCCAATCAATCCTCAGCAGAGAGAGGACCCCACCAGACTCACCAGAAACCAGGCACTGCAGACACCAAGAGAATCTGCACTGCAAGTACAGCGATCTGGAAAGGATTCAGGAGTCAGTACCAGGGGCTCCCACAGCCAAAATCACCACCCACAGGGCTCCACTGTCATGGTCGCTGCCGTTTTCTATGGCAAACCACCAGAAAATGGCCGCCGAACTACACAAACATGGTCGTAGTGCATTGCAGCACAAATGCTACAAGAAAATGGCAGCACCACAAGGCTCCCATGAGCGATCCGTAGGCCTCAGGATAGGCACAGGCAGGACAGGTGCCCTGGTAGGAGCCCCCACCAGGTACAACCCCTGCCCCCCCGCACAGCCAATTGTGTCTCTCCCCCCCCCCCACATAAGCAAATGACTTTGAATGAAGAGCGGAACTACTATAAAAAAAAAAAAAAAAAAAAAGAAGTATTGAGGTTTATAAAAAATGACATTTTTATTCCATGTCTGTTAACGGAGGGGGGGGGGGGGCATTAAAATAGATCCAAGCTGTAAAAGAAATTGAAGGTCCGCTTTAAGATCTTGGTACTTTTAAAGTGCCCTTTGACTATATCCAGCAGTGTACTGTTGGCTACAATTACGCACAGGGCAAAGAGGGAGGCTTCATCTATTTACAAGGCTCTTGTTTCTTTTTTGAAAATAAAATTAAAGTTCAATTAAAAAGCATGTATTAATCATTTACGCAAAGACGATATGCTTTTTGCAAATCATGCTCAATTAAACGAGAATAAAGCTTTCTTTAAAAATCATCCAACCAGACAGGCTGGCGATACAAGAAACTCGATGCATCTCAAATTTCTTAAACACATCAGATACTTCAACATATTAGATGACCAGAATCCCGACGAGAGAAAGAAAAAATGAAAGCAAAAAATGGGAACTATTGTCTTTTTACAGCTTCTGTGACAGATAATGTAAATGTAATTACCTGTGCCCAGACTATGTCCGTTAAAGAATATGTAAGCCCAATATTTCATATTTCTGATATGTGCCTGTTCTACCATGTACTTGTATGAAAAAAGTATTCTGTTCCCTTTATATTGCTTCCCGTTTGTGAAATCCCTGGTGATCCCAGGCCAGTCCCTCTGCTTTCCTATTAAAAACTGACCACAGTAAGTAGAACACTGCGTGGTCAGTTCTCTAGCTGTACTGGGAACTCCGCCTGTTCTCCAATGATCAGACTAGTCCTGTCAAGCCAGCCCCGCACAGACATTCATGGTAAACTCAGTGTCCTGTTTCTCCTCCCCCAGTTCAGATGCAGCCGAGAACATAGGTTAAGTGATCACAAAAAAAAAAAAAAAAAAAAGTATAATTTTTTTTTATATCTATAAACAAATGCTTTGCCTTCAATTTCAATCGGAATGAGTTGTTTAGGTGAGGGTTTACAATAACTTAAATGTATTACAAATTCTCAAACCTGTAAAAGATTTAGTCTTCAGTGACATCTGTAGCTGCAAGCATTGTGGAGAAATTAATAAAGGTTTACACCAGTGACAAAATATAGCATTTGTGTCTTGTATGAAAGCAGAATATTGGCAGTCTTCTAATGTACAGTAAATACAGTAAATGCTGTAAGGCCTCATGGACATGGCTGCTTAAAGCGGAGTTCCACCCAAAAGTGGAACTTCCGCTTTAGGTAGTCCTAACCCTGACATGTCTTTTTTTTGGGGGGGAGCGGGTACCTAGTTTTGACAAGTACCCGCTCCCACTTCCGCTCGGATCGCCTCGGCGCCCTGAGCGGAAGTTCTCCTCTCCTCCTCCCTCCCCTGCAATCTTCTGGGACATGTCAGAGGTCCCAGAAGATTGCCGGCCAATCACGATGCATAGCGCAACTCACGCATGCGCAGTGCGTACCCGGCTGTGAAGCCGCAAACTGTCACCAGTGATCCTGGCACCGTCAAGACCAGAGGGAGAGGATCGTGGCTTCGGGCGGCCGCATCGCTGGACCGTGGGACACTTTTTGTAGCTGCTGACTTTTAATAAACACAGTAAAGGCTGGAACTCCGATTTAAGGCCAAGCAACGCAAAACTTGGATATACGACCCCAGATCAGGGCTTGACAAATTTTCTTTGAATCTAGGAGCCAGCTAAAAAAGTTAGTTTTTCAAATCGGCTGCCCGGCACCCAGAAAAAAAGAAAGAAAGAAAAAAAGGGAAATAAAAGAAATGGAGGGGAGCAAAAAAAAAAAAAAAACCCTACTGCAGCCACCACATCTGAGAATTAGTATGCTGCTACATAATAAAATGTTTGATTTTGGGATTAATACCGCTTTAACTGATATACAAAACAAAAAAAGAAAAAAGGATTTTTAGGACATATTTAGAAAGACATCCTTTCTGCATACATAATGAATTGTTCCAAACAAAGCAAGAGACATAAGTATTCATGTCAGTAATGTCACAATAAACTTTGCAGAGACTTGTAAAGTATTAAAGATTAATGAGTCTTATTGATTACAGTTTGTCATCCATCAAACGACCCCTTGATATACACCTAGCCAGAATGTCCCATCAACATTTCTGTAAAACTGCATGCTGCACGACTCCTAGATTCTGCAGTCACTTCCAGCTAAGGAACTACAGCTCCCAGCATACCCAGTAGTTGCCGTTCCCTAAAAGCTGGAAGGATATTATAAGGTTGCTTATAGATAACAAGTGTGTGGTCGGACATACAGGCACAAATCACACTGCCCAAGTCTGTCAATACAGAATACAAAAAAAATAGACAGTAACAAGTTCAATTTTTATAACAAAAAACCCGATTGGTCTCTTCTGTCATAAGGCTACATTCACACCGGAGCATAGCGTCTGAGTGTATTTTTTTTTTTGCTCGTTTTTTTAAGCGTGGTTTGCGCATTTTTATATTAGCGTTTGAGTTTTGGCATTTCTTTTTTTTTTTATTAACCAATAGAGAAAACTCATCTGTTGCTTAGTTTTTTTTAGATTTTCCATCAGTTTTTTTTATTATTCTTTAAATATTATTATTATTTTTTGTTAGGGTAATAGGTTAGAGTTAAAGTGGAACTTCCCTCTCTGTCCCCGTTCACACTGGGGCGACCTGTGAGGCGACCGGGTCGCCTCACAGGTCGCCTTCCATAGGGAAGCTGCAGACCCGTTCTAATAGGAGGTCGCCCCGGGAAGTAGCGTCGCTGCTATGTGAACGGGGCCTCAAGCAACGTGGATTATTTCTAATCCTCATGCTGATAGCATTCGTAAATAGATAAGAAAGTATAACGGAATTTTTGTAAAATCTTACCTGTAAAATTCCTTTCTCTGAGTCCTCCGACAGTCGCCGCCTCTTCATATTCGTCACATATGGGGTATTAGACTTTGCTCCGAAGGAGTAGCTAGGCAACAGAATATGTTAACATTAAAGCTTTTAACATATCCCACCCTCAAGGGGTGGTCCCCTCAGTCAATACCCTCCTACTTCCTGCAACCATATCTCAGTTTCAGTGGAATAGCAGTAGAGTATACAACCAAACCCCAAAAGAGGGGCGGGGGCGGCGACTGTCGGAGGACTCAGAGAAAGGAATTTTACAGGTAAGATTTTACAAAAATTCCGTTTTCTCTTACGTCCTCCGACAGTCGCCGCCTCTTCATATTCGTCACATATGGGGACGTCCCAAAGCAGTGCAAACATGAGGGGTGGGAAACGCATCCGCGCCGAAAGGCAACGCAGTCTCCGCATCAAAGAAAGGAACCTTACCAAAGGAAGGAAACCAGCTGGGCTACAGGAAAAATAATTGCTCAACAGGAGCAACAACCCAGGAAAAGACAAATAACCAGGGGATAAAAAACTTATCCCAACAGCCAGAGGTCCCCAACAAGGGACCCTAGGGAATTGCCGCACTAAGAACCTTGCGGCCAAAGGAAGCATCCGCCGATGCCTGAACATCTACTTTGTAGAATTTTGTGAAAGTGTGCACGGTCGACCAAGTCGCCGCCTTACACACCTGGGCTACAGAAGCCCCATGACGACAGGCCCAAGACGTACTCAGAGATCTAGTAGAGTGCGCCTTCACAGGCACAGGGGGAACCTTCCCCTGCAAGGCATAGGCCTGTTCAATGGTCTGCCTGATCCATTTGGCGATGGTAGAGGCCGACGCCGCCATGCCCTTCCGAGGACCCTCTGGAAGAACAAACAAGGAGTCCGTCTTTCGAAAAGACTCAGTCGATTTAAGGTAAACCCTTATCGCCCGAACAACATCCAAAGAATGTAATCTCACCTCCTTTGGATGTTTAGGTTTCACGCACAGCGAAGGCAAGACAATATCCTCATTAAGATGGAATTCCGAAACTCGCTTCGGAAGAAAAGAAGGATTAGGTCGCAAGACCACCTTATCCAAATGAACAACCAGATACGGAGACTTGCAGGACAAAGGCGCCAGCTCCGACACTCTGCGAGCCGAAGTGATCGCAACCAAAAAGGCGACCTTTTTGGACAACATAGACAACGAGATCTCCCTGATCTGTTCAAAAGGAGCACGTTGTAACACAGATAGAACGAGATTCAAGTCCCAAGGGGGCAGAGGATCCCTCCTAGGAGGAACCAGATGCCGCACTTCCTGAACAAAAGTGCCAACCAAGGAGTTGGAAGCCACGGGACGTTGAAACAGAACGGCCAGCGCAGACACCTGACCCTTTATCGTAGCCAGCGCCAAACGCTGATCGACACCCGTTTGAAAGAAGGACAGCACTCGGGAAACCGAGTACGTGCGGGGTGAAAACCCCCTGGACTCAACCAGGCAAAATAGGCCTTCCGAGTACGGTAATAAACCTTCCCCGAGGAAGACTTCCTTGCGTTGATCAAAGTATGAACGACCTCTGGGGAGAGACCCTTCTCCTTCAGGACCTCGGTCTCAACAGCCAGGCCGTCAAAGCCAGCGACTGTAAAGCAGGATGGTATATCGGTCCTTGAGACAGGAGATCGTCTCGAAGAGGCAGACGCCACGGGGCGTCGACCGCCAGATTCACGAGGTCTGCGTACCAGGACCGGCGAGGCCAGTCCGGTGCCACAAGAATCACCGTGTTGCGTTCCGAGTGTAACCTGCGATGGAACCTGGACAGCAACTGAATCGGTGGAAACGCGTACATCAGCTTGTACTGATGCCACGGGCCACTAACGCGTCCGACGCGTCTGCCCGAGGGTCGTGCGTCCTTGCCACGAACCTTCTCACCTTGTTGTTGAGACGAGACGCGAACAGGTCCACATCTGGAAGACCCCACTTCGCGCACAACAACTGGAAGACAGCCGAGTGGAGAGACCATTCCCCCTGATCCAGGGTCTGGCGACTCAGATAGTCCGCCTGCCAGTTCTCCACCCCCGGAATGTGAACCGCCGTTATCGCCGGGACATGAGTCTCGACCCATGACAGAATGTCGGCCACTTCTCGAGCCGCTCGGGCACTCCTGGTGCCCCCTTGGTGGTTGATGTAGGCCACCGCCGTGGCATTGTCCGTCTGCACCCGAACCGGGCAGCCCTGCAGCCGGTCCGTCCAGCGATGAAGACAGAGATTTATCGCACGCAATTCCAGAATGTTGATCGGAAGGGAAGACTCCCCCTCCGACCAAGTTCCCTGGGCGGACAGAACACCCAGAACACCACCCCAGCCCGACAGGCTGGCATCCGTGGTGATCACCGTCCACGAGATAGGAGGAAACGACTTGCCCCCGGACACCATCGGAGACTGGAGCCACCACAGAAGGTCTCTTCTGGTGCGAAGACTGAACGAGATTTGAAGATCCAGAGATTGAGGTCGCCCGTCCCACATGGACAGGATCTCCGCTTGGAGACCCCGCGTGTGAAACTGGGCGAAGGGAATCGCCTCGAAGGCCGAGACCATCAATCCCAGACATCTCATACACGTCCGCAGAGACGAGTGCGGAACGTCCCTGAGGGACCTGACTTCCTCCTGAAGAGTTCTGAGTTTGTCTTCCGGCAGGAAGACCTTCGCCTGCACCGAGTCCAGAATCATTCCCAGGTAGGGAAGACGAACCGACGGACTCAGTGTCGACTTTGGAAAATTTATCGTCCAACCAAACTCCTGCAGAGTTTGCATCGTGACAGACAGGTCCTTCTCCAGACCCTGGCTGGTCGCAGACCAAACCAGAATGTCGTCCAGATACCCCAGGACAGAAATGCCCTGGGCCCTCAATAATGCCAGAACCGGTGCAAGCACCTTGGTGAAGACCCGCGGAGCCGAGGCGAGACCAAAGGGCAACGCCACGAACTGGTAGTGATCCTCCGCAATGGCAAATCGAAGGTACCTCTGGTGACCCTCGAAAATGGGGATGTGAAGATACGCATCCTTCAAATCGATGGAGGCCATGAATTCCCCCGGAACCAGGGCAGCCACCACCGACCGCAGGGATTCCATGCGGAACTTGCGAACCCGCACAGAGCGGTTCAGAGCCTTCAAGTCCAGAATTAGACGAACCTTGCCCTCCTTTCTGGGCACAGTGAACAGATTCGAATAAAACCCCCTGAAATATGTCCCGATGAGGCACCGGAACTACCACTACCTGAGCCCGCAGGTCCCGCACCGCCAGGTGCAGGTCCCGTAAACGCTCTGGAGACAGTTGAAGATTTGAGGGAAAAAATCTGCTCTCCGGCCGAGAGAGAAACTCGATCTTGTAACCAGATCGAACGATCTCCTGAACCCATCTGTCCCGCACGTGGGCCAACCAGGGCTGAAGAAAACCGAGCAAGCGTCCCCCCACCCCAAAACTGGGTGAGGGCGCCCCTTCAGGCCGCACTGTTATGGGCTGCGGATCCGGATTGACCGGACTTCTGTTTTCCAGACCAGGGCTTCTTCTGAGAGCCTTGACCTTTGAACGGTTTGCCCTTGTAGTGCGACCGAAAGGCACGAAAGGACCCCTGAGGGGGCCGAAAATTAGCATGCTTCTTCCCAGAAGCCCCCTTAGCCTTGGGGAAATGGGGCAAGAGAGTGCTCTTACCTCCGGTGATCCCCTTAATCAACACATCCAAGGACTCCCCAAAAAGGCGAGACCCATCATAAGGCAGATTGGCTAAGGTCTTACGTGAAGACTGGTCCACCGACCAACATTTTAACCAAACCAGGCGGCGAGACAACACCGCCACGCTGTGCACACGTGCAGCCAACGGGACTAGGTCCAAGTCCGCATCACACAGATACATGACACCCTGGTGGATTTGATCCACCATATCCAGGGTCGCCGGCGAGGCCGAATCGGCCACTAGGACGCGCCTAAGCATCTGCGTCCAACTTGCGACCGCCTGGGCAGCCATGAGAGAGGCAAACAGAGCCTTAAGCATAGAACCCGTAACAGAATAAGTATGACGGGCAAGAGACTCCAATCTCCTATCCGTGGCATCACGGAACACAGGGGACTCCTCTGCAGGAATCGCAGTGGATTTGTTTAAAACCACAATCGCGTGATCCACTGGGGGTGGTACACACCACCTTTCATCAGTGGAAGGCGAGAAAGGATAACGCAGCTTGAACCTACTTGGTACAGCAAAAGGTTTGCGCAGATTGCGCCATTGTTCCTTAACAGCGCGCTGAAAATCATCATTGCAGGGGAAAACCTGCGGCGTCCTGCGTTTTCTCTGCGTCCCATAAGCCGCCAAGGCAGCGGGGGGGGGGGGGGCCACTTCATCCTGCAAACGCAGCGTTTGTTTTATGGAAGCAATCAATTCATCCATGATTGCAAGCTCTTCAGGCGAGCCAGGGGGAGAATTATCAACCCCTTCAACTTCAGCCTCCACCTCGGACCCCACTAGATCCAGGGAGGAGCGGGACCCCGATAAGGAGGCCCCCGCCATAACAGCCCCATCACCTTCACCCTCAGAATCAGAGGAAAGAGAAACTCTGGGTCTTTTAGTAGATTGAGCAGCCACCAGCATCTGCACCTGAGCAGCAAGGCCAGCCACAATAGTGGCTAAATCCCCCCCTGGGGGGGAAACAGCGGTCCCCTGGCTTTCCACCAAGGCGGTAGGAAATTTGCCCTCCTGAGAATCCATTGCACCTATTACAAATGCCGGATAATAAAGGGTTAACTGCCCCTTTAACAAGCGCGGCGAGCGCAGCCCACCGCACCACACACAAGCACAATGAGACCCCCACAGGGACAATAAAACTGACACAGGCAATGGATAGGAAGGATATAACCTGAGGAGACCCTCGCCGCTGCTGCTGCCTCGATCGGTGTTCCTGGAGAAGAGGAAGTGATGCTGCCAGGGCGCTCTATGAAAGCCTATGGGAGGCTACAAGAAAATGGCCGCCATGCATGTAGAACATGCGGCCGGAGCGAGTGTAGGCAAAATGGCGCCGTTTGGCGCCGAAACCGCCGCTCCACAGTACAGTAATGCACACATGTCATTATAAAAAAACATGTCAGATCGCCGCAGCGATCGCTGTATAGTGCCCAAACATGCCCCACAGCACACAGCTTCTCACACTGACAAGGCTGACACACACAGTGTCACACAGCTCCCCCCCCCCCCCTTGCAGCCCACAGCATGCAGCCGAGTGATAGGGAGACAAACAGTGTGAACAGAGGCAGGTTACACAGTCCCAGACTGACACCCCCCCAGACAGACAGGTCCCCACATAGATACACTTACCTCACAATGGCGTGGGGGACCCGCACAGGCGAACAAGCCGCTGCACATGAGGCAGGGAGAGTCGCATACAAGACGCACAAAATGGGGGTTAAGAAACCGCACAGCGTCCAGTGAGGTAGCCACCTCACCAATCATCCCTGCACCGAACAGGGATGGGTCACTGTGCCAGGAGCGTTACCTGGCTGAGCGCTCGATGGCAGGCTGGGAAGCCACTGACCCACGACCTGCGACCAGGGGGATCAGCCCGAGACCCAGTCCGCATGATCCTCTTCATCCGAAGAACTAACGCTGACAAAAAGAACAGCTAAGTAAAGGTAGAGAGAAAACTCAAACAAAAAATCAAAAAAGAAGAAAGAGTCTGGGGCACAAAGCCCCAACACAGAGAGAGCCAGCCACTCCTGACAAGCTAGACATTGAAACTGAGATATGGTTGCAGGAAGTAGGAGGGTATTGACTGAGGGGACCACCCCTTGAGGGTGGGATATGTTAAAAGCTTTAATGTTAACATATTCTGTTGCCTAGCTACTCCTTCGGAGCAAAGTCTAATACCCCATATGTGACGAATATGAAGAGGCGGCGACTGTCGGAGGACGTAAGAGAAATCATATTTAACTTGCTTTAAACTTTTGTTTACATTTCTTCAGTTACTTCCTGGTTTCCATGCCTAGGCAAATGGATGTCATACATCCCAGGAGTCTTCAGGAGAGGAAGTAGGTTTCTCAGCTCAGCCTTTGCCTAAGCTAAAGGCAGACGATTCCAAGAAGTAAAATGGTACATGAACCATCTGCCCTTACTCAAGATGGCCACCACCAAAAATACTAAGGGTGTTTTTCAAAATGATTTCTCAGCAAAATAAAAAGACATTGATGGATGGGGGAGATTAATTTGCATAATACAAATAAATTAAATAGCATTTTGGTTTGTGGTGCTCAGATGCAGTGCAGTTCCACTTTAACCACTTTACCACCGGAGGATTTTGCTGTCTTACGTCTGGGCCACTTTTTGCAATTCGGCACTGTGCGACTAACTGACAATTGCGAGGTCATGCAACGCCGTACTCAAACGTCCTTTTTTTTCCCCACAAATAGAGCTTTCTTTTGTTGGTATTTGATCACCTGTGCGATTTTTACTTTTTGCGCTATAAACAAAAAAAGGCGACAATTTTGAAAAAAACAATATTTTTCACATTTTTTATATGAAATTCCCCCCCAAAAAATGTAAAAATCTAAATTTTTTTATCATTTTATGCCAATTTGTTTTCTGCTACATATGTTTGGAAAAAAAAAAAAATCGCAATAAGCGTATTTTGATTGGTTTGCGCAAAAGTTATTGCGTTTAATAACTAAGGGAAAGATTTATCGTTTTTGGTGGGTTTTTTTTTAAACGAGTAATGGCGGCGATCTGCAATTTTTTTTTTGCAGGACAGCGACATTGCTGCGGACAGATCGGACCCTTGACTGAAATTTGACACTTTTGGGGGTACCAGTGACATTACTACAGTAATCAGTGCTATAAATATGCACTGTTAATGTAAAAATGACACTGGCAGGGAAGGGGTTAATTTTTATTGGTGATCAAGGGGTTAATGTATGCCTGGTGCTTACTAACGTGTGTGGGGGGAGGGGACTGAGTGACACAGGGACAGATCGCAGGTTCAGCTATGCTGAACCCTGTAATCTGACCCTGCCTGTCACTTAGGAGATCCGCCCGCTCTGTTTACACAAGCGGGCGGATCTCCACACTCGATTCCCCGACGATCGGGGAAGAGCGGCGGTGATCACCGCCACTCCTCTCCTGGCCCGACTCCCGCTGTGACTGAATACAGCGGGAGCGCGCTGCCGAGAGAGGGGAATGTCTGGCGACGTAGATTTACGTCGCCAGACGTTATCGAGCCACTTTGCCGCAGTAGAGCTCTAGTGAGCAGCGGTAAAGTGGTTAAGGTAAGGTTAGGTTAGGGATTATGGGTATTTCTTATTTATTTTTTGTTAGGGTGTTAATATTACCACTAGTACGAATACTAAATAAATGTCAAACACAATAAAAATAATTATAAATAATAAATACAATAAATGAATACTATGCAATAAATACATAAATGAACCTCTAACCCTAAGGCCTCATGCACACTGGATGTTATCAAAATGTCAGTAGAAAGCTGTAGGAGTTTTTCAGCTTTTTTGCAGTAGCTTTTTTTTAGCAAAACTATATTCCCACAATCTTAGGGCTCAAAAAAGTTGATAAACACCGAATAGCCGCATTTTTAAGCTTTTATCAGAGTTAGAGTGTTTCTACAGCTGAAAAACCCCTCCTAAAACCCAATAGTACCTGCAATGTAAAGGCATAATGTGCTAGTATGCGTTGCATACCAGCACATTATGTGAAACTTACCTGAAAATGAAGCCTTACCTGACATCGCATCGCTGGAGGCCGCTTCCATCTTCACCTGCCTTGTTTCCGGGTTCGCAGACTCCAGCTCGGCGACTGGCCAGAGCCGCGATGACATCACTCCGGCGCATGTGCGCGGGAGCCGCCGGTCACGGCGCAGGCCGTTCCTCCAGAGCGCATGCGCCAGTGATGTCACTGGCTGCATGTACAGTAAAAATCTCCTAAACGGTGCAAGTTTAGGAGATATTTACAGTACATAGAAGTAATCCTTATTATAGGCTTAGCTATAGGTACAATTTAGTGATAGAAGTTTAATTCCTCGTTTAAAAAAAATGTTATAATAACCATCCCGACAAAAAAAATATTATAAATAACTATTAATTTTTTTTTTTTTGTTCGGGTGCTGATTTTAAGGTTATGGGTTAATTGTTATGTACTATTACATATTAATTTATTTTACTGGTTTAGGATTGATTTCTTATAAATTTTAGCTATTTGTGTATTTTACATTTAGTTATTCATTTACCATTTTTTTGGCTTACATTTTTTTTTCCATTTGAGCAAAAAAAAAAAAAAAATCACACAAAAACGTGTGACATAACGCACAAAAAAAAAAAAAAAAAAAAAAACACGGGCAAATGGTACATTTCAACTCTTTTCTATGGTTTTCAAAACATGCCAAAAACTTGCAAATCTGCCCAAGATGAGCTACAATAAAAGCTCCAGAACTTTGAGCTGTTGGCTTCAGGTGACTTGGAGTGGAGATGCGATCACTAAATAGCAGAACGGATTTTTTTTTTTTCTCTGCCAGAGTTTTGGAGCTGGGAGCTTCAAGCTACAAAACACCAAGGTGTGAATGGGGCCTCAATGTTTCTCCTGGCCTATAAGCAGTAATGTACACCGAGCCGTACATATGCAGCTTACCATGTATTTATGACACTGCTCTGTGCTGTGTTGATGCAACTCATTTGCGCATGACATCGTGCTGTGTTGATGCAACTCATTTGCGCATGACATCATCGTCTGCCAATTTGCTGTGCATTCTTGGTAAATCATGACAAAGCGCCCGGAGACCATTTTTCACATTTTGGAAGTTACATTTTGCTTTAAAATCTCTAAAATGCAATTTTTTTTTTTTAATGGGAGAAGGAAAGAGTTAACAGCCGGCAGAACTTTCCTTCTGGGAAGATTCACTTTTTTGTTTTGGTGACCACAATTACAGAGACCAAAATTAGGGAAAATCCAAACCATTGCGAAGTCACCCAAAACAGAATAGTGGGAAACCTTGGAAGAGGAACTGGTAAAGTCAAATTTTCAAGTTGTACCTAGAGCTAAGCCTATGATAAAGCTCACCTGTAGGTACAAGGTATATCTCCCAAACTTGCACCACTTAAAGTGGAGTTCCGGCCTATTTTGCAACTTTAGTGATTCCTGGAGTGCTTGCCATGCTGATCAACAATTGGGCATTTTCAATTTTTTTTCGGGGGTCCCTTACCTTATTTTCAGGGCATTTTTGATTGTACTTCCTCCTTCTCCCCCCTCTGTGGCCACGGCCACCGACATCACTTCCGCCTTTGCATTGCATCCTGGGAGCTGTTTGTCATCACTCCCAGGAGGCTGGAATCAGGAAGAACTCCCAGAACACTCCCTGGAATCAGGAAGAAGGACAGAGCAGATTACACTGCGGCTTCAGATGCCCACATCCAAGATGGCTGCGCTCACAGCGTTTTTAAAAGTAAGATTTTGACTAAAATCCAATACTGTACACCTCTAAGTATGAGAATAGAGGTTCTGTTAGGGGCGATGGATTATTATTATAAGGGTATTTTTAGTTAAAGGTATTTGAGGCCGGAACTCCACTTTAAAGTGTTTGCAACCTTACGAAACTGATCACTGCCAGTCTCTCTCTTTTATGCAGTGTTTTTGAAAACAAAGCCTCTAAAGAACTTTATTTTAGATATCTTCAGGTCCGTCACATGAATTCCAGCAGCTCTCCTACTCCATCTACAAGCTACAGTGGGAGGGAACGAAATTTCCCTATCACGTCAGCCTGGGAGGCCACGTGACCACCATGTTGGCCGCTCAGCCCCTCCAGCTGTAGTCCTTAGATGAAGGAGGGGGCGAGAGCGGCCGCGAGTCATGTGACCAGCTTAAAGATATCTGAAAAAAGTTATTTAGAGGCTTTGTTTTCAACACTTACACAGTGTGTTATGGCTGGAGAAAGGAGATGGGCTGGCAGTGACATTTTTTAAAGTTTAAATTACTACTACGGTAATAGGGGCAGGAGAGGGGGGTGGAGACGGCTCACAAACACAAGCAGACAGGAAGGGAGGGAGGGAGAGAGGAGAGCTGCGGATTACGGAGGCACGTAAACTAATGACGGTCATCAGGGCTCAGCAGCCAAGATTATCATGGTCAGCAGAGGCAGGGGGACACAAGAACTGGCAAGATCAACCAGGTTTTTACAGCTGACAGAGAAAGGTTAGACCACACAAGCACTGTGCCACTTAACCTGCTTTAAGGAAACAGGATTTTTTTATTTAGGGTTACAACTACTTCAAAAAGATACACATGGGATGCAGCTGCTGATGTCACGGGCACACAAGCTCTGAAGATACAGCATACCCATGCCATACCTTCAGAGCTCCGTGCCACAGCCGTGATTCCTTCACAGCAATTCATAAGGCCGGACCCCGTGAACCCAGAAGCCCGGTGATAGAGTGCCCCTGGAGGGCTTCGTTTTAACCCAAGTATGCCATGATGTGCTAGTAAGGGGTGCATACTAGCACATTATAGCAGTTCCCTGTATGCCCTTTTTAGGTGCTGTTCTTTCCATAGCAGATATTCCAGAAACCTCTGAAAAAAAGCCAGAAAAACTGTCTAAAAAATAGCCCCCCCCCCCAAAAAAAAAAAACAACAAAAAAAAAAAAAACACCTGAAAAATAGCCCAAAAAAAACTTTTTGGGGCTTTTTCAGGCGTTTTTTGCAGCTGTTTGGAGGCAGGCATTGACATATAACAAAAACGCTTGTAATCTGACAAAAAAGAAGCTCGTGTACTTTGAGCTTCTGGCATTTTGCTTCAGGCAATAAAATGCTCAGATGTGAACAGGGGCCATTGAAATGAATAGGATTTTGCTTGTGGGGTGTTTTGAGACTTTAGAGAGGAGCGTTTTATGAGCTGAAACACGCTCAGGTGTGAACAGGGCCTTAAAGACGATTTCCCTTACTTAGGAGAGATTTATTCTCACTCCCCATTGGGTCTACAGAACAGGATAGGAAGGAATATCTCCTCAATGGGAGACGGAACCAAAAAAAAAAAATAAAGGCACTTTGAAGGGATAGTTTACCTTTTACCAGGAAGCTGCCTATGCAGACAAGGAGTGTTTGTAGACAAAAACAAACTGTAGCTTTGACTCAAGTTGACTAGAGAACTTGCTATACATGCAGGCCATTTACATACCTCCTGAATACTCCCAGGACGTTGCTAAGTGAGGCCTCATCATTACTAATCACCTCCATCACCACAGTAGTGAGCTTTTCTCTGACTCAAACCTCTTCATATATTCTCTCTCCACCCTGATGAACGAACTCTCAACTCAGCATTTGAAAGCTCAATCACATGATGGTGGAGGTGACGTGAACTAAGCCTCACTTCGCAACCTCCTAGGAGTTTTCCAGTCAGAATTCAGGAGGTAAGGCCTAGATCTGCAGCAAGGCCATTCTCAACTTCAGTCAGAGATGCAAGGTTTGTTTTTATCTACAGACACCCCTTATCTGCATAGGCAGTTGTTTTGGTAAATCATTTTGGAAATTGGACTGAGGCACTGAGGACTTTCATGGTACCGCAAAGACTTACAACTCAATCATTTAAAAAAAAAAAATACATTAATTTGCACAAGTATTAAACATACAACCACTCATAAGAAGGGGGAATATAAGAAACACGTATAATAGTGTATTAGTCCACTAAAAGGTACCTAGGCCCTTAGAAATGAACTATACCAAAACACTTTACGTTCTCCTCCTCACAGCATGCTTATTGTCAGCACATGAACATATTGCCTCTTCCACTCATATATCAGCCCTAATGTACAAGGATTGCATGAGGCTGATAGCAAGACAAATTCAAGAACGTACACCACTAGTATTTAAAAATAAATGTAATGATATTAATGCAGGGACGGACAATTTCCGATCAGGTAGCCATAGCGACTGCAAAAAAAAAAAAAAAAAAAGGACCAAATCAGGTGACCAGATCATTGAGAGATCTTTCCAGTGGAAACGCAGGTGCAGAAATACTGGAGCCATTCTTAGGTAAAGCAGGCGCTGCATGAGAAAATAGTAGCCAGTGTGACTGTACCAAAAAAGGGCAACACCCAACTACAGGCAAAAATGAAATGTAAATAGTGCATTGTGCAATAATAACCTGTGGTAAAGCCCGCTTTATGACTTTTACCTACAGGTAAGCCAATAATAAGGCTTACCTGAAAGTAGAGCTGCATGATTCTGGATAAAATGAGAATCACTATTTTTTTTGCTTAGAATAAAGATCATGATTCTCCGCGGAACATCTTTTACATTATACAAAAACAAATTGGGCTAACTTAGGTTTATTTTTTTTTTTCAATTCATTGAAGTGTATTTTTTTCTCCAATTGAGTTTGAAAGATCACTGCACAAAAACAGTGCCAAAATATTGCAACAATCGCCATTTTATTCTCTAGAGTCTCTGCTAAATATATTATATATATAATATATAATAGCAGACGAGTGGAGCTTTCCCTTTTAGGTGGAGCTCAGTTTTAGTTAAACTGTTAAAGTCTATTCAAAATTAACAGAACAAAAAGGTTTTCCTTTAGTGCCAATTCACATTAGTGCGATCACAGAGATCGCATGTAATTCGGAGCGCTCTGCTCCTAAAATTACATGCGATCTCTGTGCAGTGCAAATTCAGCCATACAGTTTGTATGGCTGAATTCGCACCCCAATTGCACTTAAACTCGCAAAGGCCCATTTTTTGCTCCGCAGCAGAAGCGGATCGCACAGTGGTTCACACTTGTGCGATCAGATTCTGTGCGAACTTTCAGATCGCACTGCGATATGCGATCTGATCTGGGGAGGTCGTTAACTTTTAATCGACAGCCCCAGCATATCGCATATGGCAGTGTGAACTGCCAGGGGTGCGGATGCGGGAATACGCTGTATATTCGCAGCGTTCCCGCATCGCAGAAATGTGAACCGGGACTTAAAGCCCCTTTCACACAGCAGGTCCGATAAGGTTCGCCTGTCAATTTTTAGAGCCGATTGAATTTTTCAGACCGGATTGGATCGTCCATTTATTCCTATGGACAGGTGGGTGTAATTGTGTCCATTTATATATCAACCTACCTCAAGCTCAGATCTAGTCCGTAAAAAAAAAAAAAAGGGAGGGAAGGAAGGGGATTTGTCCTTTTGTTTAGGTGGAAGGGATCGAAGGGTAGTCAGATATAAACGGACAGCAGAGTCATTTCATTTGTTAGTATATCTCTTAAGCCTCAAACACACTACTAGTTTTTTTCATACAACCCAGCAGGCTGGAAAAAAAAAAAACTGACAGCTCTGGTCAGAGCCGCTGTACTAACAATCCAATGTTAGTACAGCAATTTCCCTTGCTGTGTAACTGTGTTCTGACAGGGAGACAGACAACCCCCCCCCCGCCCCCCTTTTTCCTGGTCACGAGCATTCGACAGAAACCAGCCGAATCACTGGCACACACATAGGCCAAATGTCGGGCGGTTTCTATTGACCCATCTGACATTCAGCCTGTGTGTACTAAGCTTAACACTACCCTCTCCCCAGATTAACAATGCTGCTATGCAACAGTGTCTCTGTTGTTCCTCCATCCAGAGTGGAGGCACCCTACTGGCCCAATCACCAGGAAAAAAAAAAAAAAACTAATGCAGTCACCATATTTGGGGATTGGCAAGCTGCAATATATAACATTTTGGGTTTTGGGTTTAATACCACTTTAAAATAAGTTGTTTTTTTGTTTTTTTTAAATACCGGCCTAGTTCAGTTCAGTTTTAAAATTTGACTGTACGGGTTCTGCTTCCCAGTGTTTGACATAAATAATTGCATTGTAATGTGGGTACTTGTTCTACTGAATCCTATTTAGTGCCTACCAGCAGAACTGAGTACGGTCAATGACTTCTATTCTGTGTGCCTTTTTTCTGTGTTCGTAAGCCTGCATACCTTAACTTTTAAAGTAAATTAAAAAAAAAAAAACACACACATTTGACTGTACAATCTCTTCTAGATCAATCAACAAATATGTAGCGCAAAGACCTGCCTGACTGAATACTAACAATTGATTATGTAGGCACACACGACAGTTTTTGGCAAATCCAAAAGGAGATTATAGAGCAATCATACAATCAGATTGTGGAGAGGGGTTGGTTGGCTCCTAACCTGTCTGATTCATGTTCCCTGGTGGATGTCTGCTAAAGGTTATTCAGTTTGTGGTTACAAAGCGCATTAGGTTGGGGAAAAAAAAAAATGTATAAAAAATGGATTTTTGTAAAATCTTACCGTAAAATCCTTTTCTCTTAGCTCATCGACAGACGTAGTCCTCTGTGATACACCACCTTCGGGTTATGTTACCTCCGCAGGAGCAGGACTAGACAGGAAATTAAAAAGCTCTGGCCACTCTAGGGGCAGTCCCAGAGGGTATATCCTCTCTCTCTCTGCCTCAGCAACTCAGTTATGTGAAAAAGCAGTGCTTAGAGAATTTAACCCAACCCAACTCCAAAACAGAGGGGCGGGGACTACGTCTGTCGATGAGCTAAGAGAAAAGGATTTTACGGTAAGATTTTACAAAAATCCATTTTTCTCTAGCGCTCATCGAAGACGTAGTCCTCGGTGATACACCACCTTCGGGACGTCCCAGAGCAGTATCACAACTGAGGGGTGGGAAAATGGAAATCAAATCCCAATCTAGAAGGCCCAACCGGTGCCAACTAGAAGTTTACAATGCTCATCCTTAATGATGAGACTCAACCAAAAAAAAAAAAGAGAAAACAATTTTTTTTTTTTTTCAAACAGAAAAAAACCCTCGAGGTAGACCACCGGTCTCCTCAAATTGCGGCCTGCAAAACCTTGCGGCCAAATGAGGCATCCGCCGATGCCGTCACATCAATTTTATAGAATTTTGTAAAGGTATGTACCGACGACCAGGTGGCCGCCTTACATACCTGGACCACTGACGCCTGATGGCGAAAGGCCCAGGAAGTACTGAGCGCTCGAGTGGAGTGCGCCCTAACAGGGAACGGAGGACTCTGACCCTTAATAGAATAAGCCTGTACCACCGTTTGTCTAATCCATTTGGCAATGGTCGCGGCAGATGCAGGCAAACCCTTTCTGGGGCCATCCGTGATCACAAAAAGTGAATCCGTCTTACGGAATGATTCCGTAGCTTTCAGGTATACCCTGATTGCCCGAACCACATCTAAGGAATGCAACGCATGTTCCCGATGATGCTTGGGCTGAGGACACAAGGAAGGTAGTACAATATCTTCATTCAGATGAAAATCTGAAACCACCTTGGGAAGAAAAGATGGCTTAGGATGAAGTACTACCTTATCCCTATGAATCACTAGGTATGGGGACTGGCATGATAATGCAGCCAGTTCTGACACCCTGCGAGCAGAAGTAATAGCCACCAAGAAGGCCACCTTCTGGGATAGAGTAAGCAAGGGAATCTCCCTGATGTTTTCAAAAGGAGGTTTCTGTAGAACCGACAAAACCAAATTAAGATCCCAGGGCGGTAAGGGCGCGCGGACTGGAGGAGCCAGGTGCCGCACCCCCTGGATGAAATTCCGCACCAAGGATTTGGTAGCTAAAGGTTTCTGAAAGAAGATTGCTAATGCTGAAACTTGACCCTTGATGGTGCTCAAGGCTAGCTTCTGCTCAACCCCTTGTTGCAAAAAAGCCAATATTCGAGTCACCGAATAGGTACGTGGAGGAAATCCTAAAGATTCGCACCACGCAATATAAGTCTTCCATGTGTGATAATAGACCTTGCTGGAAGTCGCTTTCCTTGCTTTAATAAGGGTAGGAATGACTGAAGTAGACAAACCTCTGTCCTTCAGTACTTGGGTCTCAATGGCCAGGCCATTAAAACCAGCGACTGTAAAGCACGAAGGTAAATTGGTCCTTGAGACCACAGACACTCCCTGAGACGAAGTTCCCACGGAACGTCTGCGACTAACATGTCCAAGTCGGCCAGGCCGGCTTGAGGAGGCCAGCCTAGAATTTCTAGGACCACTGGCGCTGATTGGATCTGAACCAGGCGTCCCTAGAGCTATCTGGCCCCGACCATCCGAGAAAGTCTGGTCGTTTTCTGTTCCCACACATTTATCAGATACCTGATAGTTATCAGGAAAAGTGATCTTTTCTGGTTGAACCTCAGGGACCGAAGTCACCCGACTAGAGGCTACTTGGCCTATCTGGTCAACCAGATCCGATTCCTGTGAGGTATCGGGACTAATCTTAGGAAAAGGTAAAGGAAAAGATCTTTTCAGGGAACGGTAACTACCGCTTCCTGTGGTACTTAAATGTTGGAAGGGAAGAATCGCACCGGTAGTAGTGGTTGATGCTCGATCTAATGTCCTGAATACCGGTGAAAACGTCCCCCCACCCTGAAACCGGGTGGGGGCGCACCTTCAGGCTGTGTACTCCTTTGCTTCGGGTTTGGCTGGGTTGGTCCCCTTCTTGAACCCTCCTGGAGGAGTCTTGCCTTTCCCGCTAGTACCAGCCGGGCGCCCTTTATGGGCGGAAAAGAAAGGTCCTCGCTTGTTGCGAGGTCCCTTAGCTTTTGCAGCCTGTGGCAAAAAAGTGCTCTTGCCCCCAGTGGCATCCTTAATGATTTCATCTAGGTTGGCTCCAAATAGACGATTCCCCTGAAAGGGGAGATTGGTCAAGGTCTTTTTGGAACCTAGGTCAGCTGACCAGCATTTTAACCACAGCACACGTCTGAGGATCACTGCTAACTTAGATGCATGCCCTAATAGGGGAGTAGTGTCCAAGGCTGCGTCACAGATAAACCGTAGCCCTTGTATGATCTGTTCCATCAAATCAGATGTCTCCTGGGGAATATCTTTTCCCCTAAGATCTTGGCGTACCATCTTCGCCCATTCCGTAAGTGTCTGGGAAACTAGACCAATAACGATTACTGGTCTAAATGCTGACCCTATCAGAGAAAAGATAGTGCGGGACTCCTATCTTTCGATCCACCGGATCCTTAAAGGACGAAGTGTCCTCCACTGGAATAACCGTGGCTTTATTCAGCCTGGAAATAGGCGGATCCACGACTGGTGGTACCGTCCATTTCTTAATGATGGATTCCTCAAACGGATAGCGTCTAGCAATACGCTTGGAAAATAGTAAAGGTACGTTTAGAATGCTCCCATTCTCCTTTAATCTGATTACCAAAACATTTAGGTACAGGAAAAGCCTTCGCCGTCTTGATGGGCTTATTAGTCCCAAAAGGCCTCTCTGTTTCAGTTGCCTCTGCCGGTAAAGCCTCAAGTTTTAAGGTTTCTTGCACTGCCACAACTAGTGCGTCCACCAATGCTTCTTCCTGAATTATAGCAAGAGAAGAAGCGTCCTCCTCACTGTCTGAGGGGGCTTTACCTGGGATAACAGCCCTTGCAGAGGAACCTGCAACTGCCGTGACCATCTCTGAATCTGAGTCAGAGGTGTCAGATGGTATAGGGGTAGGCGGGGGTCGCTTCCTTGACCCCCGTCCCTGACAGGCCGCCTCCACCCGAGCCACCATAGACTCCAAAATTGCTGTAAATGACTCTATACTCTGTGCACCGGCGGGTCCCGAGGCCCCCTCGAGGGAAACAGGTGGGGGAATATGTGTGGCAGGGTCCATAATAACTCCAGTTACTTCCTGGATAATATAATTCAAAAGTAAAGAAAAAAACTTTTTTTTTTTTTTTTTTTTCTGACCCCAGCGCCACAAAAAAGCCCCTTAGTGTTACCTGCTTAGGGATCCCTATCGATCGAGAGAGAGAGAGATAGACCCCCAGGCTCACCACTTGATGCTCAGAGTTAAACTGCAACAGCTTACAGCGCTGTCTTAACAAACAGGAAGTCTTTTGGCTGGCTGCCCAGGAAGAAAGGAGGCGGCTCCGCCCCTCTGCACGCCTTCCGGCGCCTCCCCCAAGCTCCACGAGGTGTAGGATCACCTCAAACATGGCCGCCCCCATGCTGGAGACACGAGGCTACGCCAAAATGGCGGCTCGTGCGATCCTGCAAGAAAAAATGGCGGCGGCCTGCTGAATGTCGGTGTGCTGCACACAACACTGTCTCTGCCTGGGGATATGGCGTGGTTGGCGGTATCGGCCCCTGGCGGACCGCATGGCCGTTCGGGAGGCCTGCTAATAGCTGGAGATCTGATTTGGAAGGCAGTCTACATGTCCGTGGCTTCTGACTGGTAGGTAGCTTATACTTAACCCATAAGATTCCCAGAATGCCACAGATTACATCTTTTAAACATGTATACAATAGATTGTTAGCTCCCAAACCAAGCCTCCTGGCTTTTTGTACACAAAAAAATCACACTCAAAGTAGGAGGATCTGTGACATGTTATAGGATAGAAAGGACTCTTTCTTACCATACCGAGAGGGGCCCGCGTTCACCACAAAACCCGTCAGAGGGAAAGGGGGAACATACTACTCACCATACCGGAACCAGGCGGGCACCAACTCCTGACAGTACCCCTCTCCACCGGGGCGGGAGGGCTGTCGACCGATACGAACGCCGTGACTCATGGTCTTTGGCGTTTCAGCGAGACGTTTAACTCGCGGGTTCAGTCCTTTTAATGGGACTTTGTCGCGGCCGACCCAGCGCGGAGCTATGGCCTGCACGCGCTCGTAGGCTGAACTGGGGTGACCACCGGATCTCAACATCCAGCCCGTCGCCCAGTTCAGCTTTCTTGCTTGAAGATCTCACAGGAACACTGGAGAAAAAGCTGTCTAAAAAAATCCTTTAAGAAAAAATTCTTGCCAGGACCTAAGATCCCAGCAAGGTGTCTAGGTCCTTACTCCTAACTAGACAGAAAATAACTGAGTTGCTGAGGCAGAGAGAGAGAGGATATACCCTCTGGGACTGCCCCTAGGGTGTGGCCAGAGCTTTTTAATTTCCTGTCTAGTCCTGCTCCTGCGGAGGTAACATAACCCGAAGGTGGTGTATCACCGAGGACTACGTCTGTCGATGAGCGCTAGAGAAATATATATTTATTTACACACATGTACATTATATATATATATATATATATACACACACTCACACACACTCACACACACTCACACACACTCACACACACTCACACACACTCACACACACTCACACACACTCACACACACTCACACACACTCACACACACTCACACACACACACACACTCACCTAGTTCAGCCAGCAGTAGAAAAGGAAAATAAATTGGAAAAGAAAAAAAAAAAAAAACGCTCCATACACAGAACCTTATACCCATTGGAGATCCAGAGAAAGGCAAACAAAAAAAAAAAGCCCAAAGCATGATCCTATTTTCTCCAATAGGAAAAAAAAAGTAATTGCAGTTATAAAAATTAAAGTAAAGTATGGAAGGGCTAGACCCCCTTCAATTTTTAATGATTTCTGTGTCCCTGTTGAGGGGAGGGGGAATTTGTCCCTCTATTTTTCCTAGTGGCCATTATCACAGACACAGAAGGTGTGAGGACATCCAGAAATTTTGAGTTGTCAGAGGAAAAGGTAAAGAAAAATTCTCCAAACAGGACATGTGTTTTTGTGAAACCTCTCTAAGAAGGGAAATTCTATTCTTTGAATGACAGTTGCGCGGTCATGCTACAATGCACCCATATGAAATATTTCTCATTTTTTTCACACAAAAAGAGCTATCTTTTGGTGGTAATTAATCACCACTGGATTTTTTTTATTATTTGATAAACAAACGAAAAAAAAAATGAGTTATAAAATTTTGCAAACCAGTAATATTTCTCCTTCACTGATGTGCACTGATGAGGCTGCACTGATCCTAGCCAAATATCACTAATTTACTATCAGATATATCGGTCTGGATGTCGCACCACTTCCTGAAAATCTATCCAAAACTGAACTTATAATTTTTCCTCCACCTCGTGCCCCTTCCCCCAATCTCTGTCAATATCGATGGCACAACTATCAGCCCATCCCTGCATGCCAAGTTCCTAGGTGTCGTCCTGGACTCTGAACTCTCCTTCAAGCCCCACATCCAATCACTGTCCAAATCTTGCCACCTGAGAGCCCATTCACACTGCCACGACTTGTTAGGCGACTTGTCAGCCTGACAAGTCACGGTCGGTCGCGGTCCATTGAGTAGTACAGGAGCCATTCTAATAGGAGCGACACAAGTCGCTCCGACTTAGAAAAAGGGTCCTGTACTACTTTGGGGCGACCTGGGAGCGACTTGCATAGACTTCCATTATGTGAAGTCCCTGCAAGTCGCGCCGAAGTCGCGGTGCACGCGACTTCACAGTTCGCCCACCCAAAGTCATGTCGCCTCAGTGTGAACCGGCTGTCAACCTCCGCAACATCTCCAAAATACGCCCATTTCTAACCAAAGACACAACAAAGCTCCTAGTTCACTCCCTGGTCATCTCGCACCTCGACTACTGCAATTCCCTTCTCATTGGCTTACCTCTACACAGACTATCCCCCCTTCAATCCATCATGAATGCTGCCGCCACTCATCCACCTCACCAATCGCTCAGTGTCCGCTGCTCCTCTCTGTCAAGCCCTCCACTGGCTTCCGCTCACCCAAATTAAATTCAAAATACTAACAACATCTTACAAAGCAATCCACAGCTTAGCCCCCAGCTACATCACTAGCCTCATCTTAAAATACCAACCTAATCGCTCTCTTCGTTCCTCTCAAAACCTCCTGCTCTCTAGCTCCCTCGTCACCTCCTCCAATGCTCGCCTCCAGGACTTTTCCAGAGCCTCTCCAATCCTATGGAACTTCTTATCCCAATCTGTCCGATTATCTCCTACTCTATTAGCTTTTAAAAGATCCCTGAAAACGCTCCTCTTCAGAGAAGCCTATCCTACCAACACCTAACAACTATACTTCCATTTTCTCCATCAGCCCATCCCCCATGGTTATTGCCTTTTGTTTCACTTGACCTTCCCTTCTAGATTGTAAGTTCTAACAGGGCCCTCCAGTTCCTCCTTTATTGAATTGTATTGTAACCAATGTCTTCCCTCACATTGTAAAGCGCTGCCCAAACTGTTGGCGCTGTATAAATCCTGTATTATTATAATAATAATCAGTGCCAATTGCCCTTTAACATAAGCCAGTTATCGGCTTTCTTCTTTCCTCATGCTGTCAGCGGGTTTACATTCTGTGATCAGCAGTTATTGGCGGGCAGCTAATCACGTGGGAAAAGGGCCGATGTGATTGGCCCTTTACCTCGATCCGTGATCAGTTAAGTCCAAAGGACTCAGCGATCACAGGACACGCGGGCAGCGCAACCACGGGAGCACGTCCATGGTCTTTCAGCTATAGCACGGGCAGTAAACAGTTAAAGTATACCTAAAAGGCAACACTTTTTTATAGTATTGGATAGAGTGCAGTTTTGTATCGCTGTCTGTGCCCCCATTAGGGAGATTCACCCTATTTGTCCCATTTGCCCATTCCCACCCCTCTTCCCCCTCCCTTTATTTTGTGTTTCTTTGTTTTCAAGCTGGGTCCTCCGAGCCCATCATTTGGGACCACCTCTAGCCCTGTTAGGACACTTTCACACTTGTAGGACCTGTAAGTCGCATGACTTGAAGCAAGGCCTGTGAAATCTTGTGGTTTATGGACCTCAAGTTGCATCAAAGTCCGAACAAAGTAGTGCAGGAACTACTTAGAAGTTGCACAGATATAAACGGTTCTCATTGGAAATCATAAGGTACGACTTGTCATGCGACTTTGCAGTCCCAAGGTGCAGGACAAGTCGCTCAAGTGTGAAAGGGACCCAAGTCAGGGCAGGTGGTTTATTTTGTAGTATACACAAAATGTAATTTTCGAGTTGGTTATTGTTACCTCTATGATTTTCTCCTGCATGGAAAACTACTACTCTCTCTTTTTTTCGGTTCAATAAAAAATGATTGTATCAGAAAGTGAAAGTAAAATAAAAACCCAAATTTTGGGTCGTCCCCAGAAAAGTAAGAGGGAAAATCTTCTAATGGGGACACTAGTTCTGGTGACCTGGGGGGCCCCAATGAATTCCTCTCATTTGCAGGGATTTCCTCACTTCCTGTTTTGGCTTATGGGACAGGAAATCGCCAAATTGGTATGAAGGGTGGAAAAAAAAAAAAACAGACAGGGGTTATAACCCTCCCTTACACTATTCAAAACAAAAACGTTTTGCCTATTGTTATACTTTAAACTCTCTAAAGCTGGCCATACATTATACAATTTTCTTGTTCAGTTTGCTTTAGGCTGCATTCACACCTGAGCGTATCGTTTTCAGGCGTTTTTTGGGCATTTCTGTAGGCGTTTTTTAGAGCGTTTCTCTAGCATTTGTTGGGCGTTTTGATTTATGAAAAAAAAAAATGGGTGTGTGTTAAAAGGGTTGGAGACCACCTGTGTGTTTGAAATACGCCAGTGAAACGCAGATAACGGCATTTAAATGCATTCCTATGGGACCAGAACAGCTCTCGATCAGCCCAAAAATAAGCTCCTGTACTTTGAGCTACAGGCGTTTTGCTTCAGGGGACAAAACGCTCAGATGTGAACAGGGGCCATTGAAATTAATGGGATTTTGATTGTTAGGCGCCGCTCCAGTAGACCTCCGATGACGAAATGTGTAGGGCGGAGCTACGTACGCCACTTCCGGTTTAGTGGTTCGGAGCCGTGGAACGCGGAAGCGTCCCGGCGTCCATTTGTCTGATAGCTGAAGTGATCGGTCCGAAATGTGAGTTTGCCTACACTTGTTATCACATTACTACGCCATTGGGGTCCGTCCTTTCTTTGCTTGAGCACCACAGATCCGCTCCTTGGAGGGAGGCAGCTCCCATAGCGGCTCACTCTAGCCTGAAGGAACCCCCGGAACCATTTGCAAAGGAACCCCCTCTCTGCGGCTTGTCTGTGTATTTGGCCCAAAAGAGGGTAACAGGGTGAGAGTGTTACCCACAAGTGGCACTTTTGTTATAATCATTTTACTTCACGGTCTAATATCACCCAATCACGGTTGTATACACCATACACTAGGTGTTATTTTATATATATTTTTATCTACCTGTCAGTGACATTTTTAATTAACACTATTGTTCACTTGTTTTTAGTATAGTATTTGTGTTTCACTGGCACTGCCATCAGGCATTAAATTATTTTATGACACTTTGTGTGCACTTTTTTATTTCACGTTTCTATGTATATGAGCAGTTATTTATTTATTTGTACAGAGCACTTTATCCTTAAAGGGGTGGTTGTCAACCCACCCCTTGCACAAGCTCTTTTAGCACTTCACCTATCACTGAACTTTTGTGCACATATAGCTTGTGTAGGGGTTTTGCACCCTTTTCTTTACTTTTGGAAACAACTGCTCCAACAGGTAGCGCCCTATACAAACATCTTTTCTTGTTACATACTTTGATTGTTGGGCGTTTTGGATTTTCACAGATAAGCGTTTTATGGGCTGAAACACGCTCAGGTGTGAACAGGGCCTTAGATTTACCTTCAACAACTATGTAGTACAAGGGCCTGCCTGATTGCATACAAATTTTCAGTGTTTGGGTTTGATCTTATTACAGGCAGTCCCTGAATGACTCGTACTTATGAAGGCAGGGAGTTAACAGGAAGTGAGGAGAAATCTCCCCCCTAGGAAGGGAAATTCACTCCTGTAAGAGTTCTCATGGGAAAAAGAGGTCTCCACTGAAGCTTTATCACTAATCCTTGTTTCCATGACAGCCAAAAATGTTCCCAATCCAATTGTTACAGGAACAGGAAGGGAGGGGAAATCTTCTGAACAGGGGCACAGACAGCAAAACATGTTACAGGGGTAGTAACCTTTCCCTATGCTATCCAAAACCCCTAAAAAATATTTTTTGGCTATAGGTAGACAAAAAAAAAAAAATGTATCTGTTCCAACTTACATACAAATGAACCTTAACGTAGAACTATAGGCATTTTTTTCACATTGGATAGAGTAAGGAAGGGTGATAACCCCGTACAGTTTATTTTTGCCATCTTTGTCCCATTGTGGAGATTTACCTTCACTTCTTGTCCAATAGAAAAATAGGAAGTGAGAGAGGAAATCCCTGCAAATTAAGGGAATTTCATGGGGACACCAAGGTTATCAGAACTAGTGTCCCCAAAGAAAAAATAAAAACTTTCCCTCTATTACTTTTCTGGGGACAACCCAAAATTTGAGATTTTCTTTTACTGTCAAGGAGAACGGTAAACAGGACAAATAGAGAGGGTGAATCTCTCCTTAACGGGGGCACAGACAGCATTACAAACTGACGGGAGCTCTAATCTCACTCCACGCTATCCAAAACTAAAACAAAAAAAAAATTGCCTATAGTTATACTTCGTTCTGGATAGGAAGAATTTACCCCCTTAACGACCAGGCCATTTTTTGGATTTGGCACTGTTTAACGGAAAATCGTGCAGTTGTACGAAGCTGTACCGAAATAAAATGGATGTTCTTTTTTCCCTACAAAATAGAGCTTTCTTTTGGTGGTATTTAATCACCTGTGTGATTATTTTTTGCGCTATAAAAACAAAAAAAAAAAATTTTCACTTTCTGCTATGTAACAAAAAAAAACAAAAAAAAAAAAACCAAATTTCAAAATCATTTGTTTGAGTCCCCGTTCACACTAAGGCGACCTGTGAGGCGACCTGGTCGCCTCACAGGTCGCCTTCCATAGGGAAGCTGCGGACCCGTTCTAATAGGAGCAACACAAGTCGCTCCGACTTAGAAAAAGGGCCCGGAGCTTCTTTGGGGCGACCCGGAGGCGACCGCCATAGACTTCAATGTTATGAAGTCCATGGCGGCCACTCCGAGGTCGCGGCGCGCTGCTCGCACCGCGACCTCGGAGGTCGCCCCTCTAAGTCGGATCGCCCCTATGTGAACGGGGCCTTAAACTTTTAAGCCAATTTGTATTCTGCTACATATTTTTGTTAAAAAATAAATAATCGCAATAAGCGTATTTTAATTGGTTTGCGCAAAGGTTATCGCGTCTACAAACTACAGGAAAGATTTAGACCGCATTCACACACTGAAGCGGCACGACTTCGGGGGCGACCTGTGAAGTCGTGTGCACCGCGACTTCGGCGCGACTTGCACGGACTTCATATAATGAATGTCTATGCAAGTCGCTCCGAGGTCGCCCCGAATAAGAAAAAGGATCCTGTACTAAGTTGGAGCGACTTGTGTCGCTCCTATTAGAACGGGTCCTGTAGCACTGCATGGACCGCGACTTGTCAGGCTGCCAAGTCGCGGTAGCGTGAATGGAGACTTAGGTCATTTTTATTTATTTTTTCTTTTTTACTAGTAATGTCAGTGATCTGGGATTTTTAGCGGGTCTGCGACATTAAAGCGGAGTTCCACCCTGGTTATACATTTTTTTACAAAAATACCCCCGGGACAGTCAGGGCTAGCACATTCCACAATGGATAGCCTCTGATCTGTCCCGGGTTGCACTTACCTTTCAGGAGAAATACTTACCTTGAAATTGTCTTCTCCAGCGCTGCCATCTCAGGTGTGGGCAGCTTGAAGCCAGCACGATCCTCTTCCGCGTCCTCTTCCTCCTTCTTCGGTCCCACGATGCACTGCACCGGCCCCGACGTCACTTCCGGGTCGCGCGCGTCATCCCTCCACAGCTTCTGGGCATGCCCAGAAGCTGTTTAGAAGGGAATGACGCGCGCGCCCCGGAACTGACGTCGGGGCCGGTGCAGGCGCAATGATTCCTGGGAGCGATGACGTTCAGCTCCCAGGAATCATTGCAAAAGCCAGGAAGTGACGAATCGCCGTGGCCGCCGAGGGGAGGAAGAAGGAAGTAAGGTGAGTATATTTTCTCTAAAAGGTAAGTGAAAAAAAAAAAAAAAATTGCGATTATCCATTTGTTTTTCAGGTGACCGGGAGCGAGAAGATGGAGGTAAGTATAAATTTCGGGTGGAACTCCGCTTTAAGGATCGGACCCCTAACTGACATTTTTGACACTTTTGGGAGTACCAGTGACATTACTACAGTAATCAGTGCTAAAAGATATGCATTGTTACTGTAATAATGACACTGGCAGGGAAGGGGTTAACCTAGGGGTGAGAAAACGGTTAAATGTAAGCCTATGAGGGTGTTTACTAACTGTGGGGGGAGAGGCTTGTGAAATAACCAGAGAGACCTGTGATCCTATATGGACGGATCACAGGCGCTCTGTGATAATTTCAGAGAGAAGAACGGTCGGCTGTGTTTACAACAACTGCCCATTGTTCTCCCTCAGCGGGGAGCGATCGCGGGTAGCCAGCAGCAATTCCCGTGCATCTGCACACCCGCTGCCTAGTGGGGCTAGAGTGCGCTACCAGTGGTGCGCGCTCGCCCCCCAACACCACGCGCGTGACTGACGTAGAAAATTGTATAACGTATGGCCAGCCGAAGAAGGGGAATTTATTTACTTTGGAGAGATTTTCCCCATTATCCTGTTTCACCTCCAGGACAAGAATTAAAAAGGGACATCTCCCCAACCAGAGACCGGCAACAAAAACAATCTGATAGGTACTAGAAGGGAAGAGAAAACCCCTAAAACAAAAAAAATAAAAGTTTTGGCATTGCCTACACTTTTATTTATTTCAGCGACCTTCATAACAAGATGTAGGCCAACCTGCCTGCCAAGAGATCTTCCAGTAATGACAACACAAAACCAAACAATTCTATTGTGTAGCACAAGGGATCCTAATGGGGGCTGTTCACCTCCCGGGGGGGGGGGGGGGGGAGGTATAATATTCCTCTCTGGCGTGCCCTGATGCTGTCCCCAAACAATGTTCTTTTTAGAGATGGGTTGAAACATATCGGCCGAAAATGTTTTTTCAGCATTTTTCTTATAAAAGGAAAAGATGACAATAATTGCGCCGAAAACACACGTGATTTTACCACAATTGAACTGTGCTTATGGTGTGATTTTCATAGGTCGCATAAAAAAACGTAACACGGGTTCATTATTGATGCATTCTTGCTGAATGCATTTCAACGGGGTGGTGCGTTTTTGGTGCCGTTTGTTTGACTAAACAGAAATGCAGCAAGATTTTTTAAAGCGGGATACTACCGCTTTAAACACCACAAAGGAGATGCAACGTACCAATGTGAATACATACATAGAATTTAAGGAGATTCATTTTTTTGTGCTCTTGTGCTAAAGGTTCCAATAATGGGCAAAAAAAAAAATCATTAAATTTAAGTTCATGATAATAAATAAAAATTTTAATACAATTATATATAAAAATATATACACACAAAAAAAAAAAAAAAGTAATAGTCGGTTAAGTGCATCCTGAATTTTTGGATTCGGCACTAACATTATTTATTCCGTGCATCTCTAGTTCTTTTGGGGGTATGTGTTTGCTGACCGTAGTTTAAAAAGTAAAGCCAGTGATTATTTTATTTTTGGTTACCCTGAAAAGTAAATGTATAATGTGCTAGTATGCATCACATATTAGCACATTATGTGACACTTTCCTCCAAACTAAGCCCTCATCGTCCCCACTGGAGAACGGATCCATCTTCACCCATCTTCCTTCTAGGTCTGTGGACTCCAGCTATGCTACTGGCTTAAGCTGCATGATATCACTCCCACGCAGGTGCACTGGAGCCACCGGTCATAGCACAGGGCTCTTAAGAAACGGCACGGGTGGACGTCATCGGCGCACTATACAGTAAATATTTCCTAAACTCTGAAAGTTTAGGAGATTTACAGTACCTGTAGGTAAGCCTTACCTATGGCTACAACTTCCAGAGGAGGGTTTATAGCCACTTTACCCCTGGATGAATTTGCTGTCCTACGTCCAGGCCACTTTTTGCGATTCGGCACAGTGCGAATTTAACTGACAATTGCACGGTCATGCAACGCCGTACTCAAACAAAATTTACGTCCTTTTTTTCCCCACAAACAGAGCTTTCTTTTGGTGGTATTTGATCACCTGTGCGATTTTAATTTTTTTGCGATATTAATTAAAAAATGCGACAATTTTGAAAAATAACAATATTTTTCTACTTTGACAGTTAAAAAATATCCAATATATTACATTTTTGTCATATATTTAGGCCAAAATGTATTTAGCTACATGTTTTTGACAACAAAAATTCTCAATGAGCATATTTTTAACCGCTTTAGGACCGGAAGATTTTACCGCATTCCTGACCAGGCCATATTTTGCGATTCGGCACTGCATTACTTTAATGGACAATTGCATGGTCGTGCGATGCTGTACCCAAATTAAAATGTATGTCCTTTTTTCCCCACAAATAGAGCTTTCTTTTGGTGGTATTTGATCACCTGTGCGATTTTTACTTTTTGCGCTATAAACAAAAAAAGGAGCAACAATTTTGAAAAAATAAATATTTTTCACATTTTTTTATATGAAATCCCCCCCCCCCCCCCCAACAAAAATGTAAAAATCACATTTCTTTTAACATTTTAGGCCAATTTGTTTTCTGCTACATATTTTTGGTAAAAAAAAAAAGAAAATCGCAATAAGCGTATTTTGATTGGTTTGCGCAAAAGTTATCACAGCTACTTACGGGAAATTTATGTCATTTTTATTATTTTTTTTTTTAACTAGTAATGGCGGCGATTTGCGATTTTTTTCGCGGGACTGCGACATTGCGGCGGACAGATCGGACCCCTGACATTTTTTACACTTTTGGGGGTACCAGTGACTATAGTAATCAGTGCTATAAATATGCACTGTTACTGTAAAAATGACACTAGCAGGGAAGGGGTTAACTGTTATTGGTGATCAAGGGGTTAATGTATGCCTGGTGCTTACTGACGTGTGTGGGGGGAGGGGACTGTATGACACAGGCACAGATCGCAGGTTCAGCTATGCTGAATCCTGCAATCCGTCACTGTTTGTCACTTAGGAGATCCGCCCACTTTGTTTACACAAGCGGGCGGATTTCCACACTCGATCCCCGACGATCGGAGAAGAGCGGCAGTGATCACCGCCTCTCTTCCCCTGGCCTGACTCCCGCTGTGACCGAATACAGCGGGAGCGAGCCTCCGGCGGTGCGCGCGAGCCTCCGGCGGCGCGCGCGCGCCGCCCACAAGGCGAGGAGTCCAGCGACGTAGGTCTACGTCGCTGGACGATATCGAGCCACTTTGCCACAGTGCAGTCAACGTGACCGGTCGGCAAATGGTTAAGGGTACGTTCACACAGAACGCGGGTTTGAAATCAGCTGAACTCGCACAATTTCAAACCCGCATTTCAGTGCGCGTTCTGGGGTGATTTGAAAGACACCTGTGCGAGTGCACAGATGTCCATTAGAATCGCCCTGAAGTCACCAAAAGTAGTGCAGGAAATACTGTTGAAAATTGTTGCGGCGCCGCAAAGTCATCGTTGCACCGATTGAGATTTGGTATTCGATTTCACATGTCAAATTGTGCTGGTGGAGAAGGGGGGGGGGGTGGGGGGGGGGTTGGGGCTGGGAGGGGGTTTAGGACCTCATGCACACCGACACTTCTCCACATATTACACCACCATGCACAGGAGCTGCGAAGTGTCCGTGTGTATGAGGTCTAATAGGTCTATCACTTCATCACATTTTACCCTCGGATACTTGTAAACGTAGAATTGTCCTTCCATGAAATTGGGGTTGTGGTATGAGAAGTGTCTGGTCCTGCTAGGACTGCGAACAAGGAAAAGGGTTAAGAACAATCGATGTAGGACGAACATTTTATCTCCCCAGACTAAAATAAATAAGGAAAATAAAATGCTCAACAATTGCTCATTTATGAAACTATTTTAATTATGTCCCCTGAGATTTCCCTCATGAGACTGATCTCTAAAGAGAAACTTGTCATCTGAGAAAAACAAAGCGAACCATTGCTAACCTTGCTTGCATCAAAATACTAGCTGGCTGATTGTCATGCTGCCCTCTGTCTTAAATATTTGGAAGACATACTGTCACCTTACCCATGAAGGACAGTTACACTGTCTCTGCAAAGGGCATTCCCCAACCCCATATACTTATCAGTGCTCTCTCGCAGCTCCTTGCTCCTCCACAGTTGGTATGAATACCTAGCACTACTGGTATGGGGGAACTTGTCATGGTGGCCAGGACTGACCACCAATTTCCCTACTCCCCTAAACTGCCAAAAAGCAAGGAGCACAGGAAAGGGGTGTATAAAGGGGTCAGGGGATGCCCTTTTCTGGGACACTGGCACTTTGTCCTGCACAGTGTCTGTAAAGCCCCGTACACACGCACAGATCGTCGTCATACAAATGTTCGTCTTTTCTCCCCGGGATGTCGGTGTCTGTTGAAAAGTGCTAGGACAGCACAAGGACAGCACAAGAATTTTGTCCGCAGACTTCAGCTGACTGCAGAAGTGATGTCATGTAATGGTTAACTTTCCCTGTGTTTTTTATTTTCTGAGCATGCCCAGTCTTGCAAATCTGCGGTCTGTCGGCTGATTTCTGTACTGACAGGCGAACAATCGTCCGTTCTGGTGTCCGCAGACAAAAATTTTCATGTTTGCAAGAAAGACTCTTGTCCGCGGATTGTGTGCAGACAGCTGTCGGAGGCACCATACTAACACGCGTACAATCGGCAGATCTTTCGTCCGCCGACGTTTGTATGACGACGATCTGTGCATGTGTACGGGGCTTAAAGCTCCTTTCAAACGGTCGGGCCAATCAGATCCACCTGTCCGTTTTTCAGGCAGACCCAATCGGGCCACCCATTGACCTCTATGGGGAGACAGGTGGCAGCGGACATGTGTCCTTTGACTGTCGCCTGGCATCCGATCCGACAAGATCCGCTAAAAATTTATAAGTTTGCCATCCGTCTAGCGGGTCAGATCAGATGAGATCTGATGGAAACAGACAGGCTGTCCATTTTCATCTCATCGCTCCATAGAGGAGAGCAGGAGTCTGACAGGTCCGTGCCTGCACAGTGGGCTGAGACGGACCTGTCATGCACCTGCTCAGCGGAGGAGTCTGTCCAAACAGATCCACCCGGTGAGAAAAGGGGCCTGAGTCACTGATCCACAGGTAAGGTCTCCCAACATGGTACTGCAATACTTTCAGTCTATATGCAAAAATATATTAAAAATTGTATATTAAAAGGAAGGTTGGGTAACGGAAGCCCATGTGTGTGCACACACACCTCTAGCTATCTATCTATACACACACTTACTTAGAACCTAGATGCTAGTTAACCCCAACAGCAGGCAAAGCGTAGTTTCATTATGAACCTAAGGACATGAAGTATGGTCACCCAACCAGGCTACTTTTAAGAGGGCTGATTTACTAAAACTGGGGAGAAAGAAATCTGGTGCAGCTCTATATAGAAACCAATCAGCTTCCAGGTTTTATTGTTAAAAGGTTAAGTGAACAAGCTGAAGTTAGAAGCCGATTGGCTACCACCTACACCAGATTTTGCATTCTCCAGTTTTAGAGAATCAACCCCACTGTCACCTTTCCTATTCAGGAAAGAACAATGACATCTGCATAGGCCTAACCACCCCCCACCATCATACTAACCTTTCCAGTGCTCTCCACTTACCCTTTCCCCACTTCAATGTAACCTGTAGATATGTGGGATGTGTTACCTTCTATGACGCAATGCTCAGGACATGCCGCAAGACCTCCCTCACCATCCCTATGGCAGCTACGAAGGAGGAAGAGTGGGGAAGGCAAGGTGACAGGGTCTCTTTAGGCTCCATTCACAGCCAGACAACTCGAATCACAGGGGAATCGCCACAATTCCTCCCGCGATCCCAGAATCGTGGCAAAACACAGGATGTGCTTGCGATGCCATTATATCTTCTCTTGTCTATGTTGTTTTATTAGATTTTAACATTTTATACAAGAAGGTTCAGAGGCAATAAAAAGAAAGTAACATCAAGTACGGGTATAAGGATAGTTAAAGATACAAAAGTAATATAATGAATACCATGTAGTTTAAAAATAGGTATAGCAAATAAAGAAAAAAATGAATCCTTGAAAATATCTAGAAAGGATCAAAATCTAGTATATCATAACCAACTAAGATATGAAGCTTAAAAAAGAAAATATAATGTTACAAGTATAGAAAGCATAGGTATAAATGTTGCTACCTGAACCACATGGGAAGAATAAAAGGGAAAAAGTGGAGCAAGAAAAGTGAGAATAGGAAAATTAAATGGGATTAAGAGCAAAAAAAAAAAAAAAAGGGATAGGTTTAAACCCCCGGGGTAACGTGCAATCTCGAGCGTTTAATATACATACATACAAGAAGTTTGAATGTAAAAATACGTCACCAAGGCATCAATAAGGATTATTTCTTAATGGGACATCAAACGCTGTGCAATTTTGCCATGATTGTCGAGCTAAAAAATGCACTACAATTGGGGCAAAAATCACAACCCCAAATGCTCCAGGCTCTGTGCCAAGATTAGGTACATGAGCTTCTTTGGAGCAATTTTTGGAACATTTTTTGGAGCGAAGGGAGGCCCATTAAAATGAATAGTGCCGCTCCAAACGCTCCACTAAAAAAAACACAAAAGAAAAAAAAATAAAATAAAATGCTACGCACAGGTGTGAATAGAGCCTTGGGCCCCTTTTACAGGGGGCGGATCCGTTTTGACAGACTCCGCTTGCTCTGTGGGGATCGCTGGGTGATTCCTGCTGAGCAGGCGGATGACAAGTCTGAGACGGACCTGTCAGAGTCCCGCTCTCCTCTAAGGGGAGATCGGGTGAAAATGGACTGCCTGTCTACTTTTCATCCAATCCGATCCTCTGGACGGATGGCAATTATACCACCATACGTCTGTTTGCAGTGGATTTTGTCGGATCGGATGACAGCGCTGACATCTGCCTCTCCATAGAGGACATTGGGTGGCCATAAAAATCGCCCCGATTGGTCCAATCATGTAAGAGGGGCCGTGAAGTGAAATTGTTCATTGCGCATGCAGGGCAAAGCAACAGGTTCACTTCATTTACACTCTCACTATCTGCACACTCCTCTTCCTTTTGAACCCTGAGCAACGCTATGTGGTTAAGCTACTAAAACTGGAGTGCGCAAACTCCAACGCAGCTCTGCATAGAAACCAATCAGCTCCCAGCTTTTGTTTTTTGTCAAAGCTTAATTGAAAAAGCGGATTGGCTACCACGCACAGCTGCACCAGATTTTGCACTCTCCAGTTTTAGTAAATCAACCCCTTTGGACATATAGATGTGCTTGTAAACTGGAAGAGAGACAACATAGCATGCATAATGACAATAGATAAGGAGGCTGAATGGACTTGAGATACAAAATAAAATGAGAAACAATACCATATAGACAGATTATTGAGAACAATGATGTACAAAGATCATTCCGTCATACAGTCCAATATTGGTTATTAAAGACTACACAGTCCTGTAATCACAAGATTGACATTTGCTGTACAGGTCCAAAAGTGCCCCTTATCACTCTCTACATAGATTAGGAAAGACACACTATCACGTCTCCTGAGATTAGAAGGCAGTGATGCACACAGAATGGATTGTAATGATATAGGAGTGATCAGAGACCTGCATGTAATGCTAGGACAGAGGGGACACATAGAAAGTGGGCCGGATTACAGGTGACCCCATCCTGGTACAGGCACATTCATGCAATGGAGGAAAACTTGGGTCTGGACAGGTCACAAGGAAAGGTGACTGGAGAAAAAAGAAAAGACAGAGGACATGTATAGTATATACACACATACATATATACACACAGAAACAAAACTGGATTTAAAGATGTCTCAGACCTGAACAGATAATTATAGAAAGATCTAAGAGGAGACATGGACACGGAGATGGATTAGAGATGACATGCTGGGCTGTACGGACTCGGCTGGATTAGGCACTCTGACGGCCTAGACAGGAATATGTTATGTATATAAAGGACAGACAGGAGGACATGGGATTTTATTAGATGTATACAGGGAGCACACAGTGCTGTATAGACACATGGGAAATCTTGTGGGGGTGGGCAGCGTGCTCTATAGAGATGCTATATTATGCATACAGATGAGATTTATAATAGACTATAATAATGTATATATTCTGAGTACAGATGAGGACTATTGGAAAGTACACAGTCCTCTATAGACATGGGTGTGTGTGTGTGTGTGTGTGTGTGTGTGTGTGTGTGTGTGTGTATATATATATATATAAAAAATGGGGGGGTTGGGGGGCAAAGTGCTGTGTATCGATGTATATACAGTGTATGTATATTGGGGAGGAACAGTGATGTATATATAGTGTATGTATATTGGGGAGGAACAGTGATGTATATATAGTGTATGTATATTAGGGGGGTGCTGTGTATTGATGTGTATATATAGTGTATGTGTATAGATGCATATATATTGTATGTATATTGGGGGGGGGGGGGGGACAGTGCTGTGTGTAGAGGTAAACAGTATCTCACAAAAGTTAGTACACCCCTCACATTTTTGTAAATATTTTATTATATCTTTTCATGTGACAACACTGAGGAAATGACACTTTGCTACAATGTAAAGTAGTGAGTGTACAGCTTGTATAAGGCTCGGTTTCCACTAGTGCGACTTGCGGTGCGACTTGACACATGTCAAGTCGCACAGCAAGTCAAAACCCATTGTTTTCAATGGGGCACGTTTCCACTGCCGCGGCTTCAGTTGCCGCGACCTCAAAAGTAAATCGTGTACTACTTTTGAGCGCGACTTCCCTCTATATATGAGGGAAAAGTCTAACTGAAGCCGCGGTTTACTTTTGCTACGAAGTCGTGCTAGAAGTAGCACGACTTCGTAGCCGCACTAGTGGAAACCTAGCCTAACAGTGTACATTTTCTGTCCCCTCAAAATAACTCAACACACAGCCATTAATGTCTAAACCGCTGGCAACAAAAGTGAGTACACCCCTAAGTGAAAATGTCCAAATTGGGCCTAAAGTGACAATATTTTGTGTGGTCACCATTATTTTCCAGCACTGCCTTAACCCTCCTGGGCATGGAGTTCACCAGAGCTTCACAGGGTTCCACTGCAGTCCTCTTCCACTCCTCCATGATGACATCACAGAACTGGTGAATGTTGGAGACCTTGCGCTCCTCCACCTTCAGTGTGCTGCGTATGGTCTGAGCACTGACAGGCTGACCCCCCCCACCCCTTCAACATCTGCAGCAATGCGCAGCACTCATACATCTATTTCCCAAAGACCGCGTCTGGATATAACGCTGAGCACGTGCACTCAACTTCTTTGGTCAACCATAGCGAGGCCTGTTCTGAGTGGAACCTGTCCTGTTAAACCGCTGTATGGTCTTGGCCACCGTGCTGCAGCTCAGTTTCAGGGTCTTGGCAATCTTCTTATAGATCAACAATTCTTTCTTTTTAGATCCTCAGAGTTCTTTGCATGAGGTGCCATGTTGAACTGCCAGTGACCAGTATGAGAGAGTGAGAGTGATAACACACCTGCTCCCCATTCACACCCAATAACTTGTAAAACAAATGAGTCACATGACACCGGGAGAGAGAAAATGGCTAATTGGGCCCAATTTGGACATTTTCAATTAGGGGTGTACTCACTTTTGTTGCCAGCGGTATAGACATTATTGGTTATTTTGAGGGGACAGAAAATTTACACTGTTATACAAGCTGTACACTCACTACTTTACATTGTAGCAAAGTGTCATTTCTTCAGTGTTGTCACATGAAAAGATAAAATATTTACAAAAATGTGAGGTGTGTCTGTGTGCTCACTTTTCTGAGATACTGTGTATGATATAATATATATATATATATATATATATATATTATATATATATATATATATATATATATATATATATATATATATATATATATATATATATGGGAGGAACACAGTAATAGGTATAGTGTATGTATATTGAGGGGGGGTGCTATATATTGATGTATATAGTGTGTATGTATACTGGGGGTGGGCACAGTGCTGTGTGTAGATGTATATTTGGTATATGTATATTGGGGGGTGAGGTGAGAGGGGTGTGCTATGTATCGATGTATATAGTATATGTATATTGGGGGGGAGGAGAGGCACAGTGCTGTGGGTAGAGGTATATATGGTGTGTATGTATATTTGGGGGGGGGGGGGGGGGGGGGAGTACAGTGATGTGTACAGAGGTGTATAAGTATAAAGAGGTGGGGGGGGGTGCTGTGTGTATATATATATATATATATATATATATATATATATATATATATATATATATAGTGTATGTATATTAGGGGAGAGGGCACAGTGCTGTGAATTGATGTATAGTCTAAAGGGGGGGGGGGTGCTGTATCGAGATATGTGTGTATTAGGGGGGGCAGTGCTGTGTATGGATAGTTTATGTATATAGGGGGGTGTGCTGTGTATCGATACACTATATACTTTTGTATATTGGGGGGCACAGTCATGTGTGTGTATATAGTGTATGTATGTTTTGGGGGGGGGGGGCAGTGCTGTCTAGACACTGTGTGTGTATGTATAAATATATATCTAATTGTGCTGTATAGACATGGCTATTATGTATGTATATGGGGATGGGCAGTGCTGTATAGACATGGCTATTATGTATGTATATGGGGATGGGCAGTGCTGTATAGACATGGCTATTATGTATGTATATGGGGATGGGCAGTGCTGTATAGACATGGACACTATGTATATGGGGGGTAGTGCTATATGGATATGGACATTATGTATGTATATGGAGGGGGGGGGGGGCAGTGCTGTATAGACATGGATATTATGTATGTATATTGGGGGGGGGGGGGGCAGTGCTGTATAGACATGGATATTATGGATGTATATGGGGGGGCAGTGCTGTATAGACATGGATATTATGGATGTATATGGGGGGGGGGGGGGCAGTGCTGTATAGACATGGATATTATGGATGTATATGGGGGGGGGGGCAGTGCTGTATAGACATGGATATTATGTATGGGGGGGGCAGTGCTGTATAGACATGGATATTATGTATGAGGGGGGGGGGGGCAGTGCTGTATAGACATGGATATTATGTATGTATATATTGGGGGGGGGGGCCAGTGCTGTATAGACATGGATATTATGTATGTATATTGGGGGGGGGGGGGCAGTGCTGTATAGACATGGACATTATGTATGGGGGGGGGGGCAGTGCTGTATAGACATGGACATAATGTTTGGGGGGGCAGTGCTGTATAGACATGGATATTATGGATGTATATGGGGGGGGGCAATGCTGTATAGACATGGATATTATGTATGGGGGGGGCAGTGCTGTATAGACATGGATATTATGTATGGGGGGGGGCGTGCTTTATAGACATGGATATAATGTATGTATATGGGGGGGGCAGTGCTGTATAGACATGGATATTATGGATGTATATGGGGGGGCAGTGCTGTATAGACATGGATATTATGGATGTATATGGGGGGGGGGGGCAGTGCTGTATAGACATGGATATTATGGATGTATATGGGGGGGGGGCAGTGCTGTATAGACATGGATATTATGTATGGGGGGGGCAGTGCTGTATAGACATGGATATTATGTATGAGGGGGGGGGGGGGCAGTGCTGTATAGACATGGATATTATGTATGTATATTGGGGGGGGGGGGCAGTGCTGTATAGACATGGACATTATGTATGGGGGGGGGGGCAGTGCTGTATAGACATGGACATAATGTTTGGGGGGGCAGTGCTGTATAGACATGGATATTATGTATGTATATTGGGGGGGGCAGTGCTGTATAGACATGGATATTATGGATGTATATGGGGGGCAGTGCTGTATAGACATGGATATTATGTATGGGGGGGGGGGGCAGTGCTGTATAGACATGGACATAATGTTTGGGGGGGCAGTGCTGTATAGACATGGATATTATGGATGTATATGGGGGGGGGGCAATGCTGTATAGACATGGATATTATGTATGGGGGGGGCAGTGCTGTATAGACATGGATATTATGTATGGGGGGGGGCGTGCTTTATAGACATGGATATAATGTATGTATATGGGGGGGGCAGTGCTGTATAGACATGGATATTATGTATGTATATTGGGGGGGGGGGGCCAGTGCTGTATAGACATGGATATTATGTATGTATATTTGGGGGGGGCAGTGCTGTATAGACATGGACATAATGTATGGGGGGGGGGGGCAGTGCTGTATAGACATGGATATTATGTATGGGGGGGGGCGTGCTTTATAGACATGGATATAATGTATGTATATGGGGGGGGGGGGGCAGTGCTGTATAGACATGGATATTATGTATGTATATTGGGGGGGGGGGGGGGCCAGTGCTGTATAGACATGGATATTATGTATGTATATTTGGGGGGGGGCAGTGCTGTATAGACATGGACATAATGTATGGGGGGGGGGGGCAGTGCTATATAGACATGGATATTATGTATGGGGGGGGGCGTGCTTTATAGACATGGATATAATGTATGTATATGGGGGGGGGGCAGTGCTGTATAGACATGGATATTATGTATGTATATTGGGGGGGGGCAGTGCTGTATAGACATGGACATAATGTATGGGGGGGGGGGGGGCAGTGCTGTATAGACATGGATATTATGGATGTATATGGGGGGGGGGCGTGCTTTATAGACATGGATATTATGTATGGGGGGGGCAGTGCTGTATAGACATGGATATTATGTATGGGGGGGGGGGGGGCGTGCTTTATAGACATGGATATAATGTATGTATATGGGGGGGGGCAGTGCTGTATAGACATGGATATTATGTATGTATATTGGGGGGGGGGGGCCAGTGCTGTATAGACATGGATATTATGTATGTATATTTGGGGGGGGCAGTGCTGTATAGACATGGACATAATGTATGGGGGGGGGGGGCAGTGCTGTATAGACATGGATATTATGTATGGGGGGGGGCGTGCTTTATAGACATGGATATAATGTATGTATATGGGGGGGGGGCAGTGCTGTATAGACATGGATATTATGTATGTATATTGGGGGGGGGGGGGGCCAGTGCTGTATAGACATGGATATTATGTATGTATATTTGGGGGGGGGCAGTGCTGTATAGACATGGACATAATGTATGGGGGGGGGGGGGCAGTGCTATATAGACATGGATATTATGTATGGGGGGGGCGTGCTTTATAGACATGGATATAATGTATGTATATGGGGGGGGGGGGCAGTGCTGTATAGACATGGATATTATGTATGTATATTGGGGGGGGGCAGTGCTGTATAGACATGGACATAATGTATGGGGGGGGGGGGGGGCAGTGCTGTATAGACATGGATATTATGGATGTATATGGGGGGGGGGCGTGCTTTATAGACATGGATATAATGTATGTATATGGGGGGGGGCAGTGCTGTATAGACATGGATATTATGTATGGGGGGGGGGGGGCGTGCTTTATAGACATGGATATAATGTATGTATATGGGGGGGGGCAGTGCTGTATAGACATGGATATATTCTATATATATATATATATATATATATATACACACACACACAGATGAGGATTATTGGGGGGGGGGGGCACAATGTATAGAGGATTATATATGGGGGAGGGGGGGGGTGACATTGCTGTGTACAGTCGGGTGATGCGGGTGACACACACAGACACGTGAAGATCTCAGCTCTGAGGACAGACAGACGAACGGACTGATGGATGGATGGACAGCACCGCGCCTGCGCACATCCAGCGGCGTGTAACGGCTGTGATCACCCACATCCCGGTTCACCTTCTCCCCTCCCCCCATACCCATCCCCGGGCATCGCCTCCCCCGTGCCCGGCTCACCTGCGGGGCCCCCGGATCCCGGTGTGTGAGCGATGGAGGAGCTGGCGGTGGGAGAGCCTTCCTCCTCCTCCCCCTCTCCCTCCTCCGCCTCCCAGCAGCGCTGACTGCGATCCCCCTCCAGCCCTGTTCGCACTATCACAGACCCGCACACCGATTGGGGGAGAGCGGCCGGGGGATCGGCCAATAGCCAGTATAGCGCTGACCCCGCCTCCGACGTCACGAAAGGGAAAGGGCGGGGCAATGGCGGCTAACGGTGATTGATGGGCGTAGTGGTGCTCGGCGTCCGCTGGTGAGCGGGTGGAGGTGACCGGAGAGAGGCGGGCTGTGATCGGAGGATGGGCTGAGGAACACAGTGACCGGGAACTGCCGGCCCCGGGCTGGACTGTCCGTGTTCAACCAGAGGGGGCACTAGCAGGGTTCTACACCAACAAGTGTCAGACTTCTACAAGGAGCCGCCGGGTTCTTCCCACCACCGATCTACCAGCAATCTGGGGGCATTGACAGAGTAGCAATTCTCAGGTTCCAACTGTCATTTCTGAAGTACGAGATCCCCAGTGGCAGGGTACTGGACCCCCAGTATCAGTGCTCCACCAGTGGCAGGGTACTATACCCCCAGTATCAGTGCTCCACCAGTGGCAGGGTACTATACCCCCAGTATTAATACTCCACCAGTGGCAGGGTACTAGACCCCCAGTATCAATACTCCACCAGTGTCAGGGTACTATACCCCCAGTATCAATACTTCACCAGCGGCACGGTACTATACCCCCAGTATCAGTGCTCCACCAGTGGCAGGGTACTATACCCCCAGTATCAGTGCTCCACCAGTGGTAGGGTACTATACCCCCAGTATCAATACTTCACCAGCGGCACGGTACTATACCCCCAGTATCAGTGCTCCACCAGTGGCAGGGTACTATACCCCCAGTATTAATACTCCACCAGTGGCAGGGTACTAGACCCCCAGTATCAATACTCCATCAGTGTCAGGGTACTATACCCCCAGTATCAATACTTCACCAGCGGCACGGTACTATACCCCCAGTATCAGTGCTCCATCAGTGGCAGGGTACTATACCCCCAGTATCAATACTTCACCAGTGGCAGGGTACTATACCCCCAGTATTAATACTCCACCAGTGGCAGGGTACTAGACCCCCAGTATCAATACTCCACCAGTGGCAGGGTACTATACCCCCAGTATCAATACTCCCCCAGTGGCAGGGTACTATACCCCCAGTATCAATACTTCACCAGCGGCACGGTACTATACCCCCAGTATCAGTGCTCCACCAGTGGCAGGGTACTATACCCCCAGTATCAGTACTCCACCAGTGGCAGGGTACTAGACCCCCACTATCAATACTCCCCCAGTGGCAGGGTACTAGACCCCCAGTATCAATACTCCCCGAGTGGCAGGGTACTAGACCCCCAGTATCAATACTCCACCAGTGGCAGGGTACTAGACCCCCAGTATCAATACTCCACCAGTGGCAGGGTACTAGACCCCCAGTATCAATACTCCACCAGCGGCACGGTACTATACCCCCAGTATCAGTACTCCACCAGTGGCACGGTACTATACCCCCAGTATCAATACTCCCCCAGTGGCAGGGTACTATACCCCCAGTATCAGTACTCCACCAGTGGCAGGGTACTATACCCCCAGTATCAATACTCCCCCAGTGGCAGGGTACTAGACCCCCAGTATTAATACTCCACCAGTGGCAGGGTACTATACCCCCAGTATCAATACTCCACCAGTGGCAGGGTACTCGACCCCCAGTATCAATACTCCCCCAGTGGCAGGGTACTATACCCCCAGTATCAATACTTCACCAGCGGCACGGTACTATACCCCCAGTATCAGTGCTCCACCAGTGGTAGGGTACTATACCCCCAGTATCAGTACTCCACCAGTGGCAGGGTACTAGACCCCCACTATCAATACTCCACCAGTGGCAGGGTACTAGACCCCCACTATCAATACTCCCCCAGTGGCAGGGTACTAGACCCCCAGTATCAATACTCCCCCAGTGGCAGGGTACTAGACCCCCAGTATCAATACTCCCCCAGTGGCAGGGTACTATACCGCCAGTATCAATACTCCCCCAGTGGCAGGGTACTAGACCCCCAGTATCAATACTCCACCAGTGGCAGGGTACTAGACCCCCAGTATCAATACTCCACCAGCGGCACGGTACTATACCCCCAGTATCAGTACTCCACCAGTGGCAGGGTACTAGACCCCCACTATCAATACTCCCCCCAGTGGCAGGGTACTAGACCCCCAGTATCAATACTCCCCCAGTGGCAGGGTACTATACCCCCAGTATCAATACTCCCCCAGTGGCAGGGTACTATACCCCCAGTATCAATACTCCCCCAGTGGCAGGGTACTAGACCCCCAGTATCAATACTCCACAAGTGGCAGGGTACTATACCCCCAGTATCAATACTCCACCAGTGGCAGGGTACTAGACCCACCGATATCAGTGCTCCACCAGTGGCAAGGTACTAGATCCCCAGTATCAGTTCTCCACCAGCGGCAGGGTTCTTGACCCCCAGTATCAGTGCTTTACCAGCAGGACGGTACTATACCCCCAGTATCAGTGCTCCACCACCAGTGGCAGGGTACTAGACCCCCAATATCAGTTTTCCACCAATGGCAGGAAACTAGACCACCCATATCAGTGCTCCACCAGTGGCGGGGATACTAGACCCCCCCCCATATTAGTGCTCCACCAGTGGCAGGGTACTAGACCCCCAGTATCAGTGCTCCACCCGCTGCACGGTACTATACCCCCAGTATCAGTGCTCCACCGGTGGCAGGGTACTAGGCCCCCAGTATCAGTTCTCCACCAGTGGCAGGGTACTAGACCCCCAGGATCATTGCTCCACCAGTGGCAGGAAATAAGACCCCCAGTATCAGTGCTCCACCAGTGGCAGGGTACTAAACCCTCAGTATCAGTAATCCACCAGTAGTAGGGTACTAGAACCCCAGTGGCAGTGCTCCACCAGTGGCAGGGTACTAGACCCCCAGTATCAGTGCTCCACCAGTGGCAGGAAACTAGACCTCCCATATCAGTGCTCCACCTGTGGCAGGGATACTAGTCCCCCATATCAGTGCTTCACCAGTGGCAGGGTACTAGACCCACCCATATCAGTTCTCCACCAGCGGCAGGGTACTAGACCCCCAGTATCAGTGCTCCACCAGCGGCACGGTACTATACCCCCAGTATCAGTGCTCCACCCGTGGCAGGGTACTAGACCCCCCCAATATCAGTTCACCAGTGGCAGGGTACTAGACCACCAGTATCAGTTCTCCACCATTGGCACAGTACTAGACCCCCAGTATCAGTGCTCCACCAGTGGCAGGGTACAAATCCCCCCCCTTATTAGTGCTCCACCAGTGGCAGGATACTAGATCCCCCATATCAGTGCTCCACCAGTGGCGGGGATACTATACCCCCCATATCAGTGCTTCACCAGTGGCAGGGTACTAGACCCACCCATGTCAGTGCTTCACCAGTGGCAGGGTACTAGACCCACCCATATCAGTGCTTCAGCAGTGGCAGGGTGCTAGACCCCCCAGTATCAGTTCTCCACCAGCGGCAGGGTTCTTGACCCCCAGTATCAGTGCTCCACCAATGGCAAGGTACTAGCCTCCAGGATCAGTTCTCCGCCAGTGGCAAGGTACTAGCCCCCCAATATCAGTTCTCCACCAAGTTGATTACCAGTTAAGTCTGAATGTTCTACCACTTACCTAGAATCATGAGAGTTGGCATTCTACCCTGTCGCTGCCAGTGTTCTCAGGATATACTTTACATGTACTAGGTGTCCTCTCTCTGCCACTTTTCTGGGGTCATTGCCACTATTTTAGAGTCGCAAGTGTTGGCGTTCTACAAGTAATTTCTAGGGCTCTCAGAATGCATAGAACATATACTAGAACCTCAGGTGTCTGCATTTTAATACTTTTCTGGGGTCATTGCCACTATTTTATAGTTTTGGATGTTAATGTTCAACCACTTTCTGGGATTATTGCCAAGGTTCTAAAACCTCAAGTGTCACTTCCATGTTTTACCACTTGACCTGGGTCACTACCAGTGTTCCAAATCTTCAAGTGTCGGTGCTCAGCTGCTTATCCTGGGTCATTGCAAGTTTTCCCAAGTCTCAGGTGTCACTGTTCTACCACTGGACCAGTGTCATTTCTAGAGTTCTATAATCTAAAGTGTTTTGCCAGGGTCATAAAATGTCCAAGTACCAGGGTTCTACCACCTGTGTCATTGCCTGTGGTCTAGAGCCTCAAATACCAGCTTTCTACCACTTACACTAGGTCATTGCGTCTGTGGAGTTTTAACTATTGGAATTCCAAGCCGTTTCTACTAAATACCAAGTATATATTAGTGGTGTCCACTTTGACACTAATTTGGAAGCCTATATGTGAAGGACTGTATAGCCATATGAAGATTCTTCAAAATGTTATTTTTGCCAACAACAACGAGAAAACTATACACAGCCTGACTCTATCATGCTGCTAATACAATGTTGCTACTTGCAAGTCCTACTGGATGTCAATCTGCAATCTTTAACCACTTAAGCCCCGGAAGATTTTACCCCCTTTCTGACCAGGGGGTATTTTGCGATTCGGCACTGCGTGACTTTAATGGACAATTGCGCGGTCGTGCGACGCTGTACCTAAACGAATTTGACGTCCTTTTTTTCCCACAAACAGAGCTTTCTTTTGGTGGTATTTGATCACCTGTGCGATTTTTTGATCATGCGCTATAATCAAAAAAAGAGCGACAATTTTGCAAAAATAATATTTTTCACATTTTTTTTATATGAAATTCCCCCCAAAAAAATGTAAAAATCTAATTTTTTTTTTAAATTTTTGGCCAATTTGCTTTCTGCTACCTATGTTTGGTAAAAAAAAAAAATAAGCGTATTTTGATTGGTTTGCGCAAAAGTTATTGCGTTTACTAACTAAGGGAAAGATTTTTGTCATATTTTGTTTTTTTTTTTTTAACGAGTAATAGCGGCGATCTGCGATTTTTTTTTTTTATGCGACATTGTGGCGGACAGATCGGACCCTTGACTGACATTTTTGACACTTTTGGGGGTACCAGTGACATTACTACAGTAATCAGTGCTATACATATGCACTGTTACTGTAAAAATGACACTGGCAGGGAAGGGGTTAACTTTATTAGAGATGCAGTGACTATGTGTGTCCCTAGGGGCGTGCTTCTTACTGTGCAGGGATGTGGCTGTGTGTGTAACAGCACAGATCAACGGTCCTACATAGCAGGACCGTTAGATCAGTGCTTTTACACAGGGAAGAATGACAGCCGGCTTTGTTTACACTAGCCGCCTGCCTTTCTCCCTTCACAGACGTCCGCCGTTCACACGCACGGAGGTGTACGTGAACGAGGCGGGAGCACGCCTCCGGCGGCGCACGCCCGCTATTGGCTCCCAGGCTAGTGACGTACCGGTACGTCACTTTGCCTGGCCGGGGCTGACCGCCGCAGTATATGTACTTGCGGCGGTCGGCAACCGGTTAATAGTGGTCTTAAAAACCGGTGCTAATGATCATCAATTTGATATATAGGTTGAAACAGTCATTAATTAAAACAGCTGTGCAGGAGGCTTAAAACGGGGTGAGGAACAGCCAAACTCTGCTACTAAGGTGAGGTTGTAGAAGACTGTTTCATGTCACAGGTCATACACCATGACAAGACTGAGTACTGCAACAATGTCTCTCCCAGACAAAGATTTTAAAGCAGAGAAAACCATTAAGCCAGGCGCATGGATGAGTTCCCAGGTAGATAAGTATTAGAAGATCACAAGAAAGCTGCTACCCTATCTCATATGACCAGATGAGAAGGCAACCAAAAAACATTCACAGGGAGTGCTAATCCAACTTGTATAGTAAATTGCAGATACAATAGTTCAAGTGCATATACACAATTTATTGAATACATGAACAAAGTTTGTGTGCATGAAACATCTCACAGGAGTAATTCTAGATAACCAGGGTGCAGAAACAGGTGAGGTGCAAGCCAAACTCACAGTATACTGTTGGTGGTGCCTTGATGTGAATCTAGATGGGTGACTCCTTGGTGATTACCAGGGTGGCCAGGTGAAACCAAAGAGGATGGAGAAAGCCAGCAGCCCCTGGGGGACCCGGAATTTAAGCACCCGCTGGTCAGACTAACCCACTCCGAGACCAGAAATGACGTCAGAAGCTGGTGAAAATGCTCAACAAGGCTCTGTGATGTAAGGGCACCATAGGACTTGGGACTCACCCTTAAAGAACAAGGGGCTGCAGGTGTGACCTGAGCAAGGGGTCAATCCCTGAAACATGCAGTCCCTGGTCCTGCTACCGGCTATTATTTTATCCGTTCACTATTGCTTCCTGTAGCCTCTAGTCCTTTGGGACTGAGTCCCAAGTCCTATGGTGCCCCCACATCACGGAGCCGCGTCAAACGCTTCTGCCAGCTTCTGACGCAATTTTCTGTCTCCGTGCGGGTGAGTCCAGTCCGCAGGTGTGTCATTTCAGGGTCCCACAGTTGCTGCCGGCTGTCTCCATCCTCTTGCCACCCGGTCACCCTGGTTTTAACCAAGGAGTTCCTGGGATCAGAGTCATCCATCTGGACCTACACCATCATCAGTATACAGTGAGTTTGGGTTGCACTCTCACCTGTTGCTGCACCCTGGTTATCTGGAATTACCCCTGTGAGATGTTTCATGCACACAGACATTATTCATTTATTCAATGAACTGTGTATTTGCACTTGAACTATTAAATCTGCCATTTACTATACCACTTAGATTAGAGCTACCTGTGAATATTTTAAAGATTTCAAAGCAGACTGGAGTTTCAAGATGGTGCTGTTTAAGCTTTTTTGAAGAAGCACAAAGAAACGGGAAACATTGAGGACCATAGACGTGTGATCTGCCAAGGAAACCTAATGCAGTAGATAAAATCATCATGCTTACTTCCCTTCTACATCGGAAAATATTCAGCAGTGCCATCAGTACAGAACTGGTGGAAACGAATGGGGACCCAGGAACACCCACCTGCTGTCCAGAGAAGTCTGGCCAGAAGTGGTCTTCATGGAATAATTGCATCCAAAAAGCCATAACTCTCAGGTGGAAACAAGGCTAAGTGACTCAACCATGCATGAAAACATAGGAACTGGGATGCAGAAAAATGGCAGCAGGTACTCTGGGTTGATGAGTCAAAATTTAAACCAATATCCGGCTGTAGCAAGAGCTGCATTTATGCAAATTAAGTTGGAGATTTGGTTAGGATCAATGGGATCCGCTGTCCTCAATGCTGAGTAATACAGGCAGATACTTATCCATCATGCCATACCATCAGGCGGAAGGAAGACGGGTCAAGATGAACGCTGCCTCCCAGGAGGGCTTCGTTTTCAGGAAAGTTTCACATAATGTGCTAGTATGTGATGCATACTAGCACATTATGCCTTTACCTTGCAGGTCCGGAAAAAAAGAGAACCAGTGGTTTACAACTGCTTTCAGCGAAAAAAAGAACAAGGAGTCCTGGAAGTGATGGTTTGGCCCCCACAGAGCACTGATGTCGACATCATCAAGTCTGCCTGGGATTACATGAAGAGACAATGTTCAGAACAACCTACCTGCCGAGTTCCTTCAAAAACTGTGTAAGTGTACCTAGAAACATTGAAGAATTGATGCTGGCTTGAAGGCAGAAGGTGATAACACCAAATAATAATTTTATTTGGATCTCTCCTAAATTCATTTACTTTTCCTTTTGTTAATTGATAAAAATAAACAATTATACACTTTTCATGGGTCACTCTACTCTAGGCTTTTTATTTCTATACATACACAATTAAATCTATAAATGGCATATAATATATACTATACCTATTTAAAAATACTGTAGATCTAGTATATATACTGCTCAAACAAATTAAAGGAACACTTTTTAATCAGAGTAAAGCATCAAGTCAATTAAACTCCTGGGATATTGATCTAGTCAGTTAAGTAGCAGATGGGGTTGTTAATCAGTTTTAGCTGCTTTGGTGTTAATTAAATTAACAGGTACACTAGATGGGCAACAATGATACAACCTCCAAAACAGGAATGGTTTTACAGGTGGAGGCCGCTTACCTTTTTCTTGCTACTCATCTTTTCTGACTGTTTTTCACTAGTTTTGCATTTGGCTAGGGTCAGTGTCACTACTGGTAGCATGAGGCAAAACCCCGACCCTATAAAGTTTGCACAGGCAGTTTAACTCCTCCAGGATAGCACATCAATACGTGCCATTGCCAGAAGGTTTTCTGTGTCTCCCAGCACAAGCTCAAGAGCATTGAGGAGATTCCAGGAGACAGGCAGTTACTCTAGGAGAGCTGGTCAGGGCAATAGAAGGTTCTTACCCCATCAGCAGGACCTGTATCTGTTCCTTTATGCAAGGAGGGACAGGATACAGTGGAGATCGAAAGTTTGGGCACCCCAAGTAAAAATTTGTATTATTGTGCATAAAGAAGCCAAGGAAAGAGGGAAAAATCTCCAAAAGGCCTCAAATTACAGATTAGACATTCTTATAATATGTCAACAAAAGTTAGATTTTATTTCCATCATTTACACTTTCAAAATAACAGAAAACAAAAAAATGGCATCTGCAAAAGTTTGGGCACCCTGCAGAGTTAATATCTTGTACTGCCCCCTTTGGCAAGTATCACAGCTTGTAAATGATTTTTGTAGCCAGCCAAGAGTCTTTCAATTCTTGTTTGAGGTATCTTTGCCCATTCTTCCTTACAAGTCTTCCAGTTCTTTGAGATTTCTGGGCTGTCTGTCACACACTGCTCTTTTAAGGTCTATTCATAGATTTTCAATTATGTTGAGGTCAGGAGATTGTGAAGGCCATGGCAAAACCTTCAGTTTACGCCTCTTGATGTAATCCCCCGTGGATTTCGAGGTGTGTTTAGGATCATTATCCATTTGTAGAAGCCATCCTCTCTTTAACTTCAGCTTTTTCACAGATGGCATCAAGTTACCATCCAAAATTTGCTGAAATTTTATTGAATCCATTTTTCCTTCTACTCGTGAGATGTTCCCTGTGCCACTGGCTGCAATACAACCCCAAAGCATGATTGATCCACCCCCCATGCTTTTTTTTTTTAAATTTCTGTTTATTAAAGTTTTTCAATGAAATACAACATACAAACACAACACAATGCCACACAGGGCAAAAGAAAACAAGTGACAACAGGTCACCCAACCCCCACCCACCACCCCAGGCTCCACCCAGTGGTTCAATCATGCAGAAACAAAGCCCCCCAAGGAGGCAGAACAACTCCTCAAGCTCGGATCAACACAGCATTAGCAGGCCCATAGTGTGGATAGACATCAAAAGGCAAGCGAGCAACAAATATCAGCATCGGTCCCCAATTATAAAAATGTGATTTAAGTGAAAAGGTAGACAATGAGAAATGGACAATAGGAGTGCATCAGACAGGTGACACAGGCATTTTGTAACACACCCCCCAGCCCCCCTAGGCCATAAAAACATTAGGACCCGTAAGACTGTTCAGCAGAGGTCGAGGCCGGAGAATCTATCCACAGCTTCCACACTTTGTCCACCCCCCATGCTTAACAGTTGGACAGAGGTTCTTTTCATTAAATTCTGTGCCCCTTCTTCTCCAAACGTACCTTTGCTCATTCCGGCCAAAAAGTTCAATTTTAACCTCATCGGTCCACAGAACTTGTTTCCAAAATGCCTCAGGCTTGTCTATATGTTCATTTGCAAAGTTCAAACGCTGATTTTTGTGGTGAGAACGTAGAAGAGGTTTTCTTCTGATGACTCTTCCATGAAGACCATATTTGTACAAGTATAGTGCCTTGCGAAAGTATTCGCCCCCCTTGAACTTTTCGACCTTTTGCCACACTTCAGGCTTCAAACATAAAGATATAAAACTAATTTTTTTGTGAAGAATCAGCAACAAGTGGCACACAATCATGAAGTGGAACGAAATTTATTGGATATTTCAAACTTTTTTAACAAATAAAAAACTGAAAATTTGGGCGTGCAAAATTATTCAGTCCCCTTAAGTTAATACTTTGTAGCGCCACCTTTTCTTGCGATTTCAGCTGTAAGTCGCTTGGGGTATGTCTCTGTCAGTTTTGCACATCGAGAGACTGAAATTTTTGCCCATTCCTCCTTGCAAAACAGCTCGAGCTCAGTGAAGTTGGATGGAGAGCGTTTTTGAACAGCAGTTTTCAGTTCTGTCCACAGATTCTCGATTGGATTCAGGTCTGGACTTTGACTTGGCCATTCTAACACCTGGATATGTTTATTTGTGAACCATTGCATTGTAGAATTTGCTTTATGTTTTGGATCATTGTCTTGTTGGAAGAAAAATCTCCATCCCAGTCTCAGGTCTTTTGCAGACTCCATCAGGTTTTCTTCCAGAATGGTCCTGTATTTGGCTCCATCCATCTTCCCATCAATTTTAACCATCTTCCCTGTCCCTGCTGAAGAAAAGCAGGCCCAAACCATGATGCTGCCACCACCATGTTTGACAGTGGGGATGGTGTGTTCAGGGTGATGAGCTGTGTTGCTTTTACGCCAAACATAACGTTTTGCATTGTTGCCAAAAAGTTCGATTTTGGTTTCATCTGACCAGAGCACCTTCTTCCACATGTTTGGTGTGTCTCCCAGGTGACTTGTGGCAAACTTTAAATGACACTTTTTATGGATGTCTTTAAGAAATGGCTTTCTTCTTGCCACTCTTCCATAAAGGCCAGATTTGTGCAGTATACGACTGATTGTTGTCCTATGGACAGAGTCTCCCACCTCAGCTGTAGATCTCTGCAGTTCATCCAGAGTGATCATGGGCCTCTTGGCTGCATCTCTGATCAGTCTTCTCCTTGTATGAGCTGAAAGTTTAGAGGGACGGCCAGGTCTTCGTAGATTTGCAGTGGTCTGATTTCAATATTATCGCTTGCACAGTGCTCCTTGGGATGTTTAAAGCTTGGGAAATCTTTTTGTATCCAAATCCGGCTTTAAACTTCTCCACAACAGTATCTCGGACCTGCCTGGTGTGTTCCTTGTTCTTCATGATGCTCTCTGCGCTTTAAACGGACCTCTGAGACTATCACAGTGCAGGTGCATTTATACAGAGACTTGATTACACACAGGTGGATTCTATTTGTCATCATTAGTCATTTAGGTCAACATTGGATCATTCAGAGATCCTCACTGAACTTCTGGAGAGAGTTTGCTGCACTGAAAGTAAAGGGGCTGAATAATTTTGCACGCCCAATTTTTCAGTTTTTTATTTGTTAACAAAGTTTAAAATATCCAATAAATTTCGTTCCACTTCATGATTGTGTCCCACTTGTTGATTCTTCACAAAAAATTACAGTTTTATATCTTTATATTTGAAGCCTGAAATGTGGCAAAAGGTCGAAAAGTTCATGGGGGCCGAATACTTTCGCAAGGCACTGTATCTCTTTATAGTGGAATAGTGTACCACAACTCCAGTGTCTCTCAGATCTTTCTGGAGGGATCGTGCAGTCAAACGTGGGTTTTGAATTGTTTTTCTCAGAAATCCTGCAAGCTGTTCTGTCTGATATTTTTCTTGGTCTTCCAGATCTTGCTTTAACTTCCACTGTTCCTGATGACTGCCATTTCTTAATTACATTCCGAACAGAGGATATTGACATCTGAAAAAGCTTTGCTATCTTCTTATAGCTTTCTCCAGCTTTGTGAGCGTCAACTATTCTCAGTTTTCTAGACAAGTGCTTAGAAGATCCCATGGTGCTGATTGTTGGGGCAAGGTCAGATGAGTCTGGACATTTAAAACCTTTGAGATTGACATCACCTGGTCTCCCCAGATGATGATTGAGAACAATCCATGACATTGGCAGGTCTCAGCCTTGCAAAGGGGGCAGTGCATGCTATAAATTCTGCAGGGTGCCCAAACTTTTGCAGACGCCATTTTTTTGGTTTTCTGTAATTTTGAAAGTGTCAATGATGGAAATAAAATCTAACTTTTGTTGACATATTATAAGAATGTCTAATCTGTAATTTGATGCCTTTTGGAGATTTTTCCATCTTTCCTTGGCTTCTTTATGCACATTAATACAAATTTTTACCTGGGGTGCCCAAACTTTCGATCTCCACTGTAAGCATTGCTTTAGCCCTACAAAATGACCCCCAGCAGGCCACTGGTGTAAATGTCTGTGACAAAACAATCAGAAACACTTCATGAGGGTGGTCTGAGGGCTGGACGTACTATAGTGGGCTCTGTGCTCACTGCCCAGCACCATGGAGCTCAATTGGCATTTGCCATTGAACACCAGAATTGGCAGGTCCACCACTGGCACCCTGTGCTTTTCACAGATGAGAGCAGGATAACCCTGAGCACATGTGACAGACGTGAAAGGGTCTGGAGAAGCTGTGGAGAATGTTATGCTGCCTATATCATTTAGCACGACTGGTTTAGTGGTGGGTCAGTGATGGCCTTGGCAGGCATATTCATGGAGGGATTCACAGACCTCTACAGGCTAGACAATGGCACCCTGACTGCCATTAGGTATTGGGATGAAATCCTTGGACCCATTGTCAGACCCTACGTTGGTGCAGTGGGTCCTGGGTTTCTCCCGCTGCACTACAATGCCTGACTTGAAGTGGCAAGAGTATGCAACCAGTTCCTGGAAGATGAAGATTTATACCATTGAAGGGCCCCCGTGCTTGCCTGACCTAAATCCAATAGAATACTTCTGGGACATTATGTTTCAGTCCATCCGACGCTGCCAGGTTGCACCTCAGTCTGTTCAGGAGCTCAGTGATGCCCTGGTGCTGATCTGGGAGGAAATACCCCAGGACACCATCAGTCGTCTGATTAGGAGCATGCCCCAAAATTGTCAGACATGCATAAAAGCACATGGGGGCCATACAAACTACTGAGTACCATTTTGAGTTGCTGCAATTAATTTTCAGCAAAATGGACTAGCCTGCTGCATTATTTTTTTTTTTATTTTTTTTTTCGGGTTGTCTTTGAATTCAGCCCTCTGTAGGTTCATGATTTTCATGTTAATGATTTTCATTTCCATCAAGCAATGTGGCATCCTTTCAATCCTATCACATTACCCAGTCCATATCAGTATAGGTATCGGGCATAATATTTTTCCCCATTGAGATCTGATGTGTTTTCAAAGTGTTCCTTTAAGTTTTTTTGAGCAGTGTATTATGCTGTATGCTATACTGTATATAGGTGTGGATAGATAGAGAGATTCTTATATGAATTTGTAGAGCGGAACTAGAAGTTTTCAACTCAAAGGAATTTTTCATTGTTTTCCTTAGTAGCCTGCAGTCATCTACCTTTACAAATCACTGACTGTATATCAGTAGATTAGCATAAATGACCCAAAGAAAAAAGTAGTATAGGTGGAGTAGTAGCCTCAAGAAAAGGCTTATTGCCCTAATCTCAGAGGGAAAGATAAAGGAAATGCTTTTTGTGCTTAGAGGCATGCAAATCTCTTATCACTGTGATAGGGGATGAAAGGAGACATCTCTGACCTCCATGCAGTTAATTTAGTGACTTTTTATTTCCTGAAAGATTTACCTGACTTTGGGAAAGTGAAATTGAAATGGTTCTAAAGGCTCAAGGTTTTTTACCTTCATGCATTCTTTTGTAGGCAGCTCCCCCCACAGCCCTCCCCCCCAATAATTACCTGAGCCCCCTGCCAATCCAGCGATGTGTACGAGAGCCTCGGCTCTTTAGGGGCTCTTACTCCTTATTGGCTGGGGCAGCAGCGGGAGTCATTGGACACGTAGTTCTTCTGCTCGGGAGCGAGCCTGCTTGAGTACCCCCCAAAGCAAGCTGCTTGCTGTGGGGGCAATTGGCAGGTGGGGTGGGGGAGAGAATTGGCAAGGGACCCAGGAAGAGGAGGATCAGGGCTGCTCTGTGCAAAACCACTGCACAGAGCAGGTAAGGATAACATTTTTGTTATTTTTTTTATTTTATTTTTTTAACCACTTGCCGACCGCCGCACGACTATCTACGTCGGTGGTCAGCCCCTCACAGGCAAAGTAACGTAGGTCTACGTTGCTTGCTTGTGAGGGTCTAGGGAGCGAGCGCGCGCCCCCGGAGGCGCGCTCCCGCTCCCGCGTGGTCACGGACCCCCCCGCGCGTGTGACCAGCGGACCCGATGTCCGCCGGCCACTCGGCGATCGGCGGGGGAGAGGGAGAATGTCAGGCAGCTTGTGTAAACAAGCTGCCTGTCATTCTCCTCGCTGCAAAGACACTGATCACATGGATCTACTATGTAGATCCGTTGATCAGTGTCCTTACAGCTGAAGCCACAGCCAATCACAGTAGAAAGCACGCCCCTAGGGACACACACAGCCCCTCCCTCCCAAATAAAGTTAACCCCTTCACTACCAGTGTATTTTTACAGTAACAGTGCATATATATAGCACTGATTACTGTAGAAATGTCACTGGTAACCCCAAAAGTGTCAAAAATGTCAGTCAAGGGTCCGATCTGTCCGCCCCAATGTCGCAGTACCGCAAAAAAAATCGCAGATCGCCGCCATTACGCGTTAAAAAAAAAAAACAACAAAAATGACAAAAATCTTTCCCTTTGTTAGTAAACGCGATAACTTTTGCGCAAACCAATCAAAATACGCTTTTTGCGATTTTTTTTACCAAACATATGTAGCATAAAACAAATTGGCCGAAAATGTTAAAAAATTTTGATTTTTACATTTTTTTGGGGGGGAATTTCATATAAAAAAATGTGAAAAATATTGTTATTTTTGCAAAATTGACGCTCTTTTTTTGTTTATAGCGCGTGATCAAAAAATCGCACAGGTGACCAAATACCACCAAAAGAAAGCTCTGTTTGTGGGAAAAAAAGGACGCCAAATTCGTTTAGGTACAGCGTCGCACGACCGCGCAATTGTCCGTTAAAGTCACGCAGTGCCGAATCGCAAAATACCCCCTGGTCGGAATGGGGGTAAAATCTTCCGGGGCTTAAGTGGTTAATTATATCACTTTAAGAAGGGTGTGTGGCATTAACCAACTTCTGATTATTCCTTCTTAAATCCTGTTTTTGTATTCCTGTAATCACATCCCCTTTCCTTCTTGTCAGTCTAATTTTCTATGGAAACATTATTGTGGGCTATCCCAACCAATATATATTAGGATAATAAAAAAAATCGTCTATAATCATGAATACCAAACTTGACATATATAAAGACCTTGATACTCAATAGTGCACAAATTCCTGCAATAAAGTGCAAAAACAATACATTTTTTATTAAGTGAATTCTCCTATAAAGTGCAATAAAATAAAACATATGACTTATAATAAAGTCACTTATACAGACAAAAATGACTTAATTAGATCATGACCATATGATTTGTGCACAATTCATTTACAATAATAGATTGATTAAATGATGAAAAACAGATATTGAAGAATTTTGTAGAAAAAAATGACAGTCGAACAAATCAAATAACAAAACCACTGCACAGAGCAGGTAAGTATAATATGTATGTTTTTTATTTATTAAAATTTTTTTAAAAAAACAAGACTTTAATATGACTTTAAGAAAGCTGTGGCATTAACTAACTTCTGGCAATTCTTTCCTAAATCCTGTTTTTTTTTTAAATTCCTTTATTCACATCCCCTTCCTTCTTGTCAGTCCAATTTCCTACATTATTTAGACTAAAAAAAAAAAAAAAAAAAAAAAAAAGGAAAAACATCTTTAACCACTTGCCTACTGGCTGCTTCGACCCCCTTCCTGCCTAAGCCAATTTTCAGCTTTCACCGCTGTCACACTTCGAATGACAGATCATGCAGCACTGTACCCAAATTACATTTTTTAAATTTTTTTTACACAAATAGGACTTTCTTTTGGTGGTATTTAATCGCTGCTGGGTTTTTTATATTTTACTAAAAAAATAGAAAAAGACTGAAAATTGTGAAGAAAACAACGCTTTTCTTCATTTCTGTCAGTAAATTTAGTAAATAAGTAATTTTTCTCTTTCACTGATGTGCACTGATGAGGCAGCATTGATAGGCTGCACTGATAGGCCCTAATAAGGTGGCACTTATGGACACTGATGAGGCGGCACTGAAGGACACCGATTAGGTGGCACAGATGAGGAGGCACTAATATGCCACACTGATGGGCACTAATAGGTGGCACAGATATGCAGCGCTGATAGGTGGAACTGATAGTCGGCATGGGGTGGGCTGCTCTAATAAGCAGGCACTGACTGGCGGCACTAATGGGCACTGATTGGTGGCACTGCTGGAGCTTTACTGTAATCAGGGCACTGATGATCAGTGCCCTGATCACCTGTCCTGGTTATCCTTTTGAGGAGAGGCCGATGATCGGTTCTCCTCGCCACACACTCTGACAGTGTGAGGGGAGGAGCGCCGATAAACGGCACTTCCACATTTACATGTGACCGGCTGTGATTGAACACAGGTAAAGAGCCGTGTCATACGCTCTTTATCGAAATCGGCGTTCTTTGCTATGAGGTGCCATGTTGAACTTCCAGTGACCAGTATGAGAGAGTGAGAGCGATGGCACCAAATTTAACACACCTGTTCCCCATTCACACCTGAGACCTTGCAAAACGAATGAGTCACATGACACAGGGAGGGAAAATGGCTAATTGGGCACAATTTGGACAACTTCACTTAGGGGTGTACTCACTTTTGTTGCCAGCGGTTTAGACATTAACGGCTGTGTGTTGAGTTATTTTGAGAGGACAGCAAATTTACACTGTTATACAAGCTGTACACTCACTACTTTACATTGTAGCAAAGTGTAATTTCTTCAGCGTTGTCACATGAAAAATATAGTAAAATATTTACAAAAGTTTAAGGGGTGTACTCACTTTTGTGAGATTCTGTATATACATATATAAAGTGGGGAAAATAATTATTTGATCCCCTGCAGATTTTATAAGTTTGTCCACCTAAAATGAAATGAAGGGTTTATAATTTTTATCACAGGTGTATTTTAAATAATAGATACAGAATATCAACCAAAAATCCAGAAAAAACACATGATACAAATGTTATAAATTGAGTTGAGAAAAGTGACCGATCAGCTCAGAACTACACGGGAGGAGCTTGTGAATGATCTCAAGGCAGTTGGGACCACAGTTGCAAAACATTGGCAACACAATAATCCGCCATGGATTAAAATCCTGCAGTGCCCTCAAGGTCCCCCTCCTCAAGAAAGCAGATGTACAGGCTTGTCTGAAGTTTGCCAATGAACATTTAAATGATTCAGAGAAGGATTGGGAGAAAGTGATGTGGTCAGATGAGACCAAAATTGAGCTCTCTGGCATTAACTCGACTCGCTGTGTTTGGAGGAAGAAAAATGCTGACTGTGACCCTAAGAACACCATCCTTACAGTCAAGCACGTGGTGGAAACATTATGCTTTTGGGGCCGTTTCTCTGCTAAAGATACGGGCGGACTGTGCCACATTGAGGGGCCAATGAACAGGGCAATGTATTGTAAAATCTTGGATGAGAGCCTTCTTCCTTCGGCCTGAACACTGAAGATGGTTCATGGATGGGTCTTCCAGCATGGCAATGACCCAAAACATACCGCCAATGCAACAAAGGAGTAGCTCAAGAAGAAGCACCTTAATGGAGTGGCCTAGCCAGTCTCCAGACCTTAACCACTTCAATACAGGGCACTTTCACCCCCTTCCTGCCCAGGCCAATTTTCAGCTTTTGGCGCTTTTGCATTTTGAATGATAATTGCGCGGTCATGCAAAGCTGTACCTAAACCACTAAACCAAATTTATGTAACTTTTCCCCCACAAATAGAGCTTTCTTTTGATAGTATTTGATCACCGCAAGGTTTTTTCTTTTTTTGCTAAACAAAATAAAAAAGACCGAAAAGTTTGAAAAAAAAAAAGTTTTTTTGTTTATGTTATACAATTTTGTAAATAGATACGTTTTTTCCTGCACCGATGAGCACTGATAAGGCCACACTGACAGGCACTGATGAGGAGGCGCTGATGGGGTGGCATGAATAGGCAGCACTGATGGGCACTGATAGGTAGCACTGATATGCAGCATTGGTGGGCACTGATAGGCGGCACTGCTGGGCATTGATGGGCACTGATAGGTGGCACTGATGTGCACTCATAGGTGGCACTGATGGGCGGCACTAATGGGCAATGATAGGCGGCACTGGTGGGCAACAATAGGCACTGGTGGGGCGCACTGATACATGGCAATGATGGGCACTGGTGGGCAGCACTGATGGAGAGGACACTGGCGGGCAGCACTCATGGGGAGGGCACTGGTGGGCTCCCTGAGCCCTGATTGCCATCCCTGGTGGGCATCCCTGGGGTCATGGGTGGGCATCCCTGGGGTCATGAGTGGGCATCCCTGGTGGTTCTAGTGGCACCCCCCCCCCCCTAATGATCTACACTGGTAATTAATGCTCTGATTACCAGTGCAGACCCCCCCCCCCTGTAGGGGGGCCGCCGATCGGCTCTCCTATACTCGTGCCTGTCAGGCACGAACTAAGGAAAGACGATCAACAGCACTTCCTATTTACTATGTGACCAGCTGTGATTGGACACAGCTGGTCACATGGTAAAGAGCCTACGTCAGCACCGATCGCCGCTCTGTTATATGACGTCCGGTCAGGATAATGCAACCACTTTCCCGCCGTCAATCGCCTATAGGGCGGGCGGGAAGTGGTTAATCCTATAAAAAATGTATGGAAGGAGCTGAAACTTCAAGTTGCCAAGAGACAGCCAAGAAACCTTAAAGGTTTAGAGAAGATCTGTAAAGAAGAGTGGACCAAAATCCCTCCTGAGATGTGTGTAAACCTGTTAACCACTTAAGCTCCGGAGGATTTGGCTGCTCAAAGACCAGGCCCTATTTTGCGATTCGGAACTGCGTGATTTTAACGGACAATTGCGCGGTCGTGCAACGCTGTACCCAAATGAAATTTACGTCTTTTTTTTTCCCCCAAACAGAGCTTTCTTTTGGTGGTATTTGATCACCTGTGCGATTTTTATTTTTTGCGCTATAAACCAAAAAAGAGCGACAATTTTGAAAAAATAACAATATTTTTCACATTTTTTTATATGTAATTCTCAAAAAAAATGTAAAAATCAAAATTTTTTTAACATTTTAGGCCAATTTGTTTTTTGCTACATATTTTTGGTAAAAAAAATCGCAATAAGCGTTTTTTGGATTGGTTTGCGCAAAAGTTATTGCATTTACTAACTACGGGAAAGATTTATGTCATTTTTGTTGTTTATCTTTTTAACTAGTAATGGCGGCACAAAAATACCGTGTCAAGAGGCCCATACCCCTGGTATATCATACAAAAAATTGGAAGAGACAGGTGGGGCTTTGCGGGCCACTGGGAGGAGGAGGATCACAAACACAACATAGGTATGACTAAAAAAATATTTTATTTATACATATTAAAAAAATTGAGCATAGTTGCCCATGTCCAGCATAATTACAATTAAAAATACATGTGTCACACAATAGAAATACTTCCCAACAAGGGAGAGCTGATAGCCTGTATGAAGAGATGACGTAAATGGTCTCAAGTGTAGCACGGTCTAAGGGTTCCCTGCAAGCCTGGACATGGGCAACTATGCTCAATTTTTTAATATGTATAAATAAAATATTTTTTTAGTCATACCTATGTTGTGTTTGTGATCTTCCTCCTCCCAGTGGCCCCCAAAGCCCCACCTGTCTCTTCCAATTTTTTGTATAGTAATGGCGGTGATCTGCGATTTATTTTGAGGGACTGCGACATTGCGGCGGACAGATCGGACCCCTGACTGACATTTTTTACAATTTTGGGAGTACCAGTGACATTACTACAGTAATCAGTGCTATAAATATGCACTGTTACTGTACAAATGACACAGGCAGGGAAGGGGTTAACTTTATTGGTGATCAGTGGGTTAAATGTATTTCTATGGGTGTGATTCTAACTGTGGGGGGGTGTGGCTTGTGATGTAACCACAGAGACGCATAGTCTCTGCACTTACATCAGGGAGAATGACAGACGGCTGTGTTTACATCAGCCGTCTGCCTTTCTCCCTCTCCTGCGGGAGATCGCGAGTGACCGGTGGACATCGGAGCCGGCGGTCACTCGCGCAGGTATCACTGTGAACGAGCGGGGGCGGGATCGCGCCTCCGGCGGCGCGTGCTCGCCCCCTACAGGCTCCTGGGCGAGCGACGAAGCCCTGCATCGGTTTGCCCAGGTGCGGCTGGCCGCAGTAAATAGTCGTGCGGCGGTCGGTAAGTGGTTAACCAACTACAAGAGTTGCCAACAAGGGTTTCTCCACCTAGTACCCGGTCATGTTTTGCTTGGGGATCAAGTACAGTACTTATTTTACTTACTGAACTGCTACTCACTTAATAACATTTGTATCATGTGCTTTTTTTTTCTGGATTTTTGGTTGACATTCTGTCTCAATCGTTTAAAATACACCTATGATAAAAAATGTTAGATCCTTAATTTCTTTGTAAGTGGGCAAACTTACAAAATCTGCAGGGAATCAAAAACAATTCTGCCCAGTGTATATACAGTGTATACAGTATATATATATATATATATATATATATATATACAGAGCTCCAAATTTCAAGTCCTGAGCTACTAGCCAGGCCTTAAAGATTACTCGCCACCAGTTGCCCCACCCAACTCCTACCCTGCCCCGCCCCTAATTCCGCCCCTAAACACGCCCTCATAAATGATCTCATAAAATTACACTGTTAAATGTTTTTGCATTAATGCAGAAGTTACAAAAATAAATATTAATAACAACGTTTTCAGTGCCCATCAGTGCCGACTCCCCTGTGCCCATCAATGCAGTCTCACGCATGCCCATCAATGCAGCGTTGCCCGTGCCCATCAATGCAGCCTCACCCATGCCCATCAATGCAGCCTCACCCATGCATGTCAATGCAACCTCATCCATGCACAATCAATACAACCTCACCTGTACCCTCAGTGCAGTTTCACCCATGCCCGTCAATGCTTCTTCACCTGTGCCCATCAATGCAGCTCTGCCTGTGCCCATCAATGCAGCTTTACCTGTGCCCATCAATGCAGCTTCAGCTGTGCCCATCAATGCAGCTTCACCTGTGCCCGTCAATGCAACTTCACCTGTGCCATTAATGCAGCTTTACCTGAGCCCGTCAATGCAGCTTTACCTGAGCCTGTTAATGCAGCTTCACCTGTGCCCATCAATGCAGCTTTATCTGTGCCTGACAATGCAGCTTTACCTGAGCCTGTTAACGCAGCTTCAACTGTGCCCATCAATGCAGCTTTATCTGTGCCTGACAATGCAGCTTTACCTGAGCCTGTTAATGCAGCTTGACCTGTGCCCATCAATGCAGCTTTATCTGAGCCTGTTAACGCAGCTTCACCTGTGCCCATCAATGCAGCTTTATCTGTGCCCAACAATGCAGCTTCACCTGTGCTCGACAATGCACTGACAAGTGCCAGGGAAGAGCGAGGAGAGAAAGAGGAAAGCTGGGCGGATAATGACAGAGCGTGGGTCATCCTGCTGTAACAGCTTTAATTTTAATTGCCGGGTGCCCGCCGACACACAGTCCCGCCTCCTAGCCCGGCTCCTTTGATAGACGTCACACGTCCTCGTTGGCCAGGTGTTTTGTCTATCAAAGAAACCGGGCTATGAGGCGGGACTGTGTGTGTCGGTGAGCACCCGGCAATTAAAATTAAAGCTGTTACGGTGGGATGATCTGCGCTCTGTGATTATCCAGTCAGTTGGCTGGCCGGCTTTCCTCTTCCTCTCCTCTCTTCCCTTGAGCGGCTCCCGGGGCAGCCCCACACTCGCCCTAAATAATTTTCCACTCGCAAAATGCAAGCAGGCGAGTGGAAAATTTGAGGGCTGTATATATACAGTATATATATATATATATATTTCTATGCGCGTATGTAAAATCTTCATGTCCATGACACTAAGAGTCAGTGGCGGCCGGCCGATAGGGGGCGCAGGGGCGCCGCCGCCCCCCCGCCCCCAAAAAAAAAGAAGAAAAAAAAAAGATTAAATTACATTTAAAAAAAAATTTAAAATTTTTGTCCACTAGGGGCGCCGGACCTAGTACTGGGTATGGGGGGTGGGGTTTTTGACCCCACCTTCGGCTGGAAGAGGCGCCGATTGGCGCTCTTCTGGGGGTCATCGGGGCGCAGAGCAATGCGCCCCGACACTCCCCACTTTACTGATGTCCGGTCTGTGATTGGTCCAGACTCCAGCCTGGACCAATCACAGGAGGGCATGGACCTGGTGACCAGGAGGACATGGACCTGGTGATGTGACGCGTGGGGGCGGTGCACCGCCCTGGCGTCACGATCACCTTCCGTTCCAGCCCGGCACAGAGAGAGGTCACAGGACAGGAGAGCGAGAGCCGCCACCGAGGACGAAGCCGGGAGCCGGGAGGACCGAGGAGTCGCCAGAGCAGAGCGCAGTACCGAGGAGCCTGGAGGTGGAGAAGTGACAGGATGTGATCCTCCTGCAGAGCGCAGACTTCCAGTTATTCTGTGCCAGCAGCTGCAGCGGGGCGGGGCGGGCGGCCTCACGTTGTGAATGATTGGTCGGCTCGATCGGATCCTGCAGAGATAATCTGCAAACAGATCTCTGAGTCTGATCGCAGATTATCTCTGCACGATTCGATCGAGCTGACCAATCATTCACAACGTGAGGCCGCCCGCCCCGCTGCAGCTGCTGGCACAGAATAACTGGAAGTCTGCGCTCTGCAGGAGGATCACATCCTGTCACTACTTCACCTCCAGGGATCGGCAAAAGAGGAGCTGCCCGCAGTGCCCGGAGAAGTCGGGGTGTCCAGTGTCGGTGTGTCACCCCCTCATGGCCTGAACCTGCGGGGGGGAGCACCATGTGGGGGAGCTGTCCCTCCGGATCCAGGAGCGACGGGTCTCCCGTCTTCAGCAGCCCACAGCACAGCAGTCGGTCCGGTCGAGTGAGCCAGCCCAAGAGCAGGTAAGTGACAGGACCTGTGACATGACCTGTGACCTGACCTGTGACATGACCTGTGTCATGACCTGTGACCTGACCTGTGACATGACTGTGACATGACCTGTGACATGACCTGTGACCTGACCTGTGACATGACTGTGACATGACCTGTGACATGCCTGTGACATGACCTGTGATATGTCTGTGACATGACCTGTGACATGACCTGTGACATGACTCTGACATGACCTGTGACATGACTGTGACATTACCTGTGACATGACTGTGACATGACTGTGACATGACCTGTGATATGACTGTGACCTGACCTGTGACATGACTGTGACACGACCTGTGACATGACTGTGACCTGACCTGTGACATGACCTGTGACATGACTGTGACATGACCTGTGACATGACTCTGACATGACCTGTGACATGACCTGTGGCATGACTGTGACATTACCTGTGACATGACTGTGACATGACCTGTGACATGACTGTGACATGACCTGTGACATGACTGTGACAGGACCTGTGCCATGACCTGTGACATGCCCGTGCCATGACCTGTGACATGCCTGTGACATGACCTGTGACATGACTGTGACATGACCTGTGCCATGACCTGTGACATGACTGTGACATGACCTGTGACATGACTGTGACATGACCTGTGACATGACTGTAACATGACCTGTGACATGACTGTGACATGACCTGTGCCATGACCTGTGACATGCCCGTGCCATGACCTGTGACATGACTGTGACGTGACATGACCTGTGACCTGACCTGTGACATGACTGTGACATGACCTGTGACATGACTGTGACATGACCTGTGACATGCCTGTGACATGACTGTGACATGACCTGTGACATGACTCTGACATGACCTGTGACATGACTCTGACATGACCTTTTACATGACTGTGACAAGACCTGTGACATGACTGTGACATGACCTGTGACATGACTGTAACAGGACCTGTGCCATGACCTGTGACATACCCGTGCCATGACCTGTGATATGCCAGTGACATGACCTGTGACATGACTGTGACATGACCTGTGACATGACTGTAACATGCCTGTGCCATGACCTGTGACATGACTGTGACATGACCTGTGAAATGACTGTGACATGACTGTGACATGACCTGTGACATGACTGTGACATGACCTGTGACATGACCTGTGACATGCCCGTGCCATGACCTGTGACATGACCTGTGACTTGACTGTGACATGACCTGTGACATGACTGTGACATGACCTGTGACATGCCTGTGACATGTCTGTGACATGACCTGTGACATGACCTGTGACATGCCTGTGCCATGACCTGTGACATGACCTTTGACATGCCTGTGACATGACCTGTGACATGACCTGTGACATGACTGTGACATGACCTGTGACATGACTGTGACATGCCTGTGACATGACCTGTGACATGAACTGTGACATGACTGTGACATGACCTGTGACATGACTGTGACATGACCTGTGACATGACCTGTGATATTGACTGTGACATGACCTGTGACATGACGGTGACATGACCTGTGACATGCCTGTACCATCACCTGTGACATGCCTTTACCATCACCTGTGACATGTCTGTGCCATGCCTGTACCATCACCTGTGCCATGCCTGTACCATGACCTCAAAGTCACGCAATTTTTTACCGCGTTTTATGCCGCAAAGCAATACCTATTACATTTTTCTTTTTGTGCCCCCCCAAAAATTTTGAGCACCAGCCGCCACTGCTAAGAGTATTATTCTGTTTTGGGATTGGCACAAAAAGCTTCATGTCCTGCACTGAGATCCACCACCAAGATGACAACATATAGTTTGTCAAAACCTGGGAGTGTCTTTTAAATTCATGGACAGTTGGAATCTGTCATTTAACCGTGAAATCTGTGCCCATAAAAGGTAAGCAAAGGACACAGCACTAGCCTTGCCTCTTTCTTCATTATTGACTTACCATATCCTATTTTCACTGAGGCTGAGGTTAAGAAGTATAGTCAAAGCTTTTTGGCTATACTTCTTTGAAACAAAGGAGTGCAGTTCATTCTGCACTCCTGTGACCCATTTTCAGCCGACAGCATGCCAAAGCCCGCTGTCAGCTGACGTCACTCAGCCGGACCAAGCTTGGGAAAGATCCCTGCCTGGACTGGCAGCTCTCGGCATGCTGCTAAGAACCTGAGCCAGACCCTGCAGCCTCCTCCACAGGGAGGGGCAGAGCAGGGAGTGGTGCCTGTCAGTCATGGCTCTCTGCTCAGAGTGGAGGGGGAGAAATGTGTGATCAGTGGTGTTTGTTCGCTCAGTTCTCAGAGAAGAGCTGACGAGGAATAGCTGTAGCTGGGATTGGTGCTGCAGCCATCTACAGTGCCTTGAAAAAATATTCATACCCCCCCCCCCTTTAAATTTTTCACATATTTTCATGTTACAACCAGAAAATGTAAATTTATTTTATTGGGATTTTATGTGATAGACCAACACACAATGACACATAATTGTGAAGTGGAAGGAAAATGATAAATTATTTTCAACATTTTTTACAATTAAATATTTTAAAAGTGTCACTGACTTGGAAAGTGTATATAATATTAGATATTATTTCAACAGCATATATCCTGGAGCAGGATGGTGTGGGAAAGTGCTGTGTAGAAAATTATACATAAATTAGTGATACCAAGTGTTGGTAGTAACACTATATAGTCTGATTATGACTGAGGGATTGCTGCTACAAACAGCCCTGAAGGTGTTTGTATAACACTAGGTAATGTGGTGAATATTACCTACAGCGCATACCCTGTATAGTAAAAGGTGTGTGGTACCACCTATACACTTTTCCCGTGTGCTTAGTTAAAAAAAAAAATTGCTGTGCTTATTTTGACTTTGCAGTCAAAAAAATTAAATAAATAATAAATATACACACATGTGAATAAATAAATAAATAAATGCTCAAAACTTGTGATATCTAATACCAATAATGACCTTAAAAGACCTTAAAAATTATGTACTGGTAAAAAGTCAATTATCAAAAAGGTGCTGTTTAAGTGAATAAATATAGTGTCCATATAGTCCAAGAGTTAATTAATATTCCAAGGTGACTGTTCTAGCTTCAGTGACGGAGTTTCAAACCAACAAACAAACAAAAAGTGCAATGGTGATGTCACCCTCCGTGCTCCTGTGTGAATAGGGTAGGCAATGCAAACTCACCAGATGTTGTTGACCCCCAATGTCTTACGGCAAGTGGGTCAATAAAGCTTGTATGGTGAGTGTCCAGCGGGGTCCCAGCCGTCTGTGTTTGGGTGGTCCTGGATCCTCCTATTGGTTGGTATGTTTAAAACAAAAATAGCGCACTCCTCATGGTGTAGTAGGAAAATCCATGTTTATTTTTAAAAATAAGCAAAAAAGTGCAACAGTGCTTTAAAATAATGGTATAAAATGAAACGTTGGTGGTACAATATTTAAAAGTTCGTGGAGTACCGCATAAATGCAAGGTTCAGGAAGCCTTGCAGGACGCCGATAAGGGTCCGCCTGCTCTCTACATGGAGCTTCCTGGTATGATGCAGTTTGCGCTCCACGTACCACAATGAGAACGAGGCTACGTGCTGCTCAACTTGACGCGTTTCGTCATCAATGCGTGACATCTTCGAAAGTGTGACTTGCATTTGTATTCAGCCCCCCAAGTCAATACTTTGCAGAACCATCTTTCACTGTAATTACAGCTGCCAGTCTTTTTGGGTATGTCTCTACCAGCTTTGCACATCTAGTGAGTGACATTTTTGCCCATTCTTCTTTGCCAAATAGATTTAGCTCTGTCGGATTGGATAGAGAGTATCTGCGAACAGCAATTTTTCAAGTCTTGCCGCAGATTCTCAATTTGATTTAGGCCTGGACTTTGACTGGGCCATTCTAAAGCCTCGTACACACGCAATTTCCGCCGAATGGTCGTCCATCTTTTGTCCAGAGTGGTGTCTGTTGGTTGGAATGTGCTCTAGACTGCACACGAATTTTCCCGCACTACAGAATTCTACTTCAGAAGTGATGTCATGTGTTGGATTGCTTTCTTTGTGTTCTTTCATCTCTGAGCATGCCTAGTCTTGCTCATAAGATTTTTCCCCATCGAAATCTGTACCAATGAGATGAAAATTGGACGTGTTTTGACGGTCGACAAAAATTATATAGCCTGCACACCAGGATTTTTTCGGCCGAAAAGTCGGAGTCGGTTGTCGGGAGCACCATACTAACAAGCCAAAAATCGGCAGATCGGTCGTCGGACGAAATTTCCTGGATGAATTTCTACTCGTGTGTACGGGGCTTAACACATGAATATGCTTTGATCTAAACCATTTCATTGTAGCTCTGGCTGTATGTTTAGAGTCGTTGTCCTGCTGGAAGGCGAACCTCTGCCCCAGTCTCAAGTCTTTTGCAGACTCTAACAGGTTTTCTCCTAAGATTTGCCTTTTATTTGGGTCCTTCCATTTTCACATCAACTCTGAACAGCTTCCCTGTCCCTGCTGAAGAAAAGCATCCCCACAACATGATGCTGCCACCAACATGTTTCATGGTAGGGATGGTGTGTTGGGGTTGATGTGCAGTGTTAGTTTTCCGCCACATATAGCATTTTGCTTTTAGGCCAAAAAGTTAAATTTTTGTCTCATCTGACCAGAGCACCTTCTTCCACGTGTGCTGTGTCCCCCACATGGCTTTTTGCAAACTGCAAATGGGACTTCTTATGTCTTTCTTTATACAATGGCTTTCTTTTTTCCACTCTTTCATAAAGGCCAGATTTATGGAGTGCACGATTAATAGTTGTTCTGTGGACAGATTCTTCCACCTGAGCTGTCTGATTAATCCTCTACTTGCACGGCCTGTCAGTTTAGGTAGATGGCCATCTCTTGGTAGGTTTGCATTTGTGCCGTACTCTTTCCATTTTTGGATGATGGATTGAACAGTGTTCCGTGAGATGTTCAAAGTTTGCCATAGTTTTTTTTTATAACCTAACCCTGCTTTAGGCTTCTCTACATCTTTATCCCTGACCTGTTTGGTGTGTTGGCCTTCATAATGCTGTTTGTTCACTAAGGTTCTCTAACAAACCCCTGAGGGCTTCACAGAACAGCTGTATTTATACTGAGAATAAAATACACACAGGTGGACTCTGTGTACTCATTTTGTGACTTCTGAAGGCAATTGGTTCAACTAGATTTTAGTTAGGGGTATCAGGGTATAGGGAGCTAAATACAAATGAACGCCACACTTTTCAGACATTTATTTGTAAAAAAAATTTAAAACCATTTATCATTTTCCACTTCACAATTATGTGCCACTTTGTGTTTGTCTATCACATAAAATCCTAATAAGATTTCAAGGGGTATGAATACTTTTTCAAGGCATTGTAGGTGAGTATGATTTTTTTTTTTTGCATTCCTAAACCTCTACTTTAACGTTTCAATATATTTATTGTTTTAGAGTTAAACAAAATAACAAACAGCATGGCATGGTAATACAATAGGGGGTCACAGGCCCAAGTTTCCAAAAAAGAAGCATTCATGCAAACATAGCAAAATTCAGTAGAAAAAATGGAAAACCTGGATACAGAAGTGTGTAAAGCAACATTGTACAGCCACAGTCTCCATAATGAGATAAATGAAGAGTAGTCAATGAAGTGGCGTCAGTATAAAATCATCCGACGGTCAGTATCAAAGTAAAGGAGTGAGGAAGAATGCAGAGCAAGAGGGTCAGGACTATGTGAAAAGATGTAGGGAGAAAACAGGGTAAAGACTGCAGGGCATAAGGGACCCCTGGCCACCTTATAGGCTCCTTACAGGTGAGTATTATGCCACGAGATTAGAGTGACGGTACATGATCCACGGTTCCCAGATCTTGAGAAATTTGGCATGGGTTTTAAGAAGTATACTGGTAAGCTGTATATTTATAAGAAATCTGTCCAACCTGGTTTTACCCTCAGAGAAACAAATTGCTACTTCCATGATTTGGCAATTGTCAATTTGGACGCTAGGAGGATGTAATGTGTTAACTTAAATTGTTGTTTAGTAAGGTCCAGCAGGTTAAAATGTAATAAGGCAAACCAAGGATCTCTAGGGAGGTGGGTCCGAACTTCTCTTTTAAAACAGCCATTTTAGTAGAGGAGCTTGGTTTTGTTTTTTAATTTCATAGTTGCCCCCCCCCCCCCCCTGATTACTGTTAATCTGATAGTGTTGGGTTATCGATCAAGAAGCAGCAGGGACGGTGAAGAAAAACCTGATCCACAGAATGAAAGAAGCAGGGAGATCCTTGCACTGCTGGTCCTCAGATACAGCTTCCTCTCCAGCAAGGAGAACAGTAAGCAGAACAGTAATGACATCACCAAATCTCCTGAGATTATCAGTCAGAGACAGCAGAACATTAAATGACCTCACATTGCAGATATACAGCTATGAAGCTACACAACAGGAGTGGCTAGGAACAGGAAGTGCACTGCTAATTTTCAGGAGAAATATGAGATAAAAGGTACATTTTCAGAGTACTGCTTGTGCTCAATTAACATTTCTTGAAATTCCCTATATGATAGCAAACAGTTAGCTTATGAGTTCAGTTCCATATTAACTGAGATAATGTGAGAATTCTCATTTAAACTTGACAAGCTTCAATGTCCAGCAATCAATCAACGGACAAGTAATGTTAAGCTCAGATTCCAGTCTAGAGTGCTGTGTTAATGATAGAAGGTAAGTTTATCACTTTGTCCTACTGATAAAGGAAACTGAATTCCCTGGCACAGATCTGTCAGACACATGTAAGAGCATTAAACTTGCAGGTGATGAAACAGATAGGTACATAGCCAGGAGGGATATACCCAGGCTTTCCATGATGGGATTTAAAACACTTATCTAAAATTACTTACAGTAGGTGCATTGATCCTATAACTATTGTGTTACTGAGTTTTTTCATTTTCAAGAATGAGATTGTGTTTGGCTTTGTAATCTCAGATTTGAAGTGAACCTGTCATGATGTTAGGCATTTAAAGTCAGCCTAACATGTTAAAATTGATTAATAAAAGTGAGACTTTACCAGAATCAGCAAAGCAGTGGCATAGCTTAAAAACACCTATAACCCAGTGTAAAATAAGAGATTTGGAGGTAGTTCACACCATTGCATCAAAGTAATGAGTGGTTAAACATGTGCATCACTGCAGTGCTTGGTAGCCACACAGGGTGTAATGCATTGCATTGTCATTCATTTTGCATGCGCTCAAATACATTTTCAGAACACAGTTGTGTTATAGCACACCACCATTTATGCTGAGGTTCAAAATACTGGATCAGGAGCAGTGTTCTTTTTTACTGTGTTGAGGCCCATTACTAATAAATGGGCAAAGGTAAAACTATAAAGCTTGTTGTGGTATGTGCATTTTTGCAACACAAATCGGCATGAAAGGGCCCCCAAAATGTATACTCAGCGAGTGGTCCCCAGCCTAGTCGGTCAGTATTTGTGGTTCCTCAACAGAAAGGAAATTTCTTGACAGGGAACTCTCATGGGGAGGGGGGTTGCCTCTGCTCTCATTGTAGCCCTGGTCCAGCTACATGGGTCAGGTTGTAGTCCTATAGCCAATTCTATGGTTCCAAAATCTATGGGGATTCAGGACATTTCTCTTTCTTTGGAGAACATGGACAATCTATTGAAGGCAATTTATTAGACCCTAGCGATTCAGGAGCAGATGTCTCTATTCCTTCATGATTGTACGTATCATACCCATAAGGAGGACAAAGGGCAAGTGTTTCCTATTCCTGTTCTCTTTCTGGGTCTGTCAGAATGGCTTGATTTAGAGAATAAAAAACTTGCTTTCCTAAAATTTGAGGCACAGATTTTCTTTTGACTAGGATCTGGCTCTTTCTTGGAACAAAAACGCCAAAGCTTAACGTTTTGTTTTGGAAGCCTAAACATGCTTAGAATTCAGTGGTTACCTATCCCAAGCCAAGGATGGCTACAACATGCATCACACGTACCCTTGACATTTGGCTTTCCCAGATGCAGTCTTATCTAGAGATGGGTTCCCTAAGGCAACTAATCCTGGAGTCTTTTTACATTTTATTTAAGGCAGAAGGATTTATGACAGGTACCTCTGCTGGATCAGTCATACTTTCAGCAGAATCACCTGTTTTGAATAATTCCTCCTGCATAGCTATATAGTTAAACTCCTGGTCGGGAGATCCAGTGCCTACGATTCGTCCAAGGAACCTATCCAGAAAAAGCAGTAGCAGGGTGAAGGGACAGATTATTTTTACTCCTCCTGGACAAACCGGCAAGTCTCAATTACTTATCGGTCCCAGAAGGAGGAAGATTGGGGTTCCTTGTACCACAGTGGCTGAACGTTACCCCAAACTTGTACATTCAGAGGCTCATAAGGGGAAGACTACCACCAAGAGCTTTCGAAATGGCCTCCTTGAAGGTTTTTTCTCACATCTGTTCTGAAAGACCCTGTGAAGGCCTCAGTGTTGTTGTTCCTGTTAGGGGAACTGTTAAACCAAAGGTGTTAATACCAGTACCCACAGGACAGATGAACCTAGGTTTCTACTCTCATGGTTTTACAGTTCAGAAATGTCCAAAAGATTTCCTCTCATTTTGAATCTGAGCAATCTTGAGAAAGTTCATAAAATGCAAGAAGTATCAAATTGACAAATTTGCTTCACTGCAAAAACAATTCTTCTTCTGGATTGTTTTATGACAGCACTCAATCTAAGAGATGCTTATTTGCACATTCCCATCCCCCCTTTTTCCCAATGTTTTCTGTGGCTGTCAATCCTGTGGAAGAGTAAAGTAGAGCACTCCCAGTTCCGAGGTCTGCCTTTTGGCCTGTCTTCTGCCCCCAGGACTTTCACAAAAAGTAATGTCATAAGTACTAGCTCCCCTGAGGCTTAGGAAATATCTGTGTTTCTATATATGGACAATCCTCTCTTTCCTTCTTAGAAGATCATTTTTCAAGGATATGTGGTAGACTCAGCTCATTAAATGATTTGTCTACCAGAGGAAGGTGATGACAGCTTTGGTATCACTGCAGTGCAACTTTCCTCTCTCCGTTTGGGCAGCTGAGTCCTGTTAGATTTGATGTCAACTTCCAATTTTTGCTGTTTAGTGAACAAAAGCCCCCCCCTTCCCTAGAGTTCTGCAGTCCTGCATTCTCAAGGTCTGGGACAGTGATCAGAATTCCTTGGACAAGATTTTTGTTTCTACAAAGGGCAGAAAGATCTTTTTGGTGGTAGAGAGACAGGGGGAACCTGTCCCGCGGTGTCCCCCCTAGGTTTTCCCCAGTCTTCCCGAGGATCACCACGGATGCAAGGGGTTGGGGCACGCAGCTAGAAGATAGGGTGGCACATGGATTTTGAAAGGTCTTCCAATTGGAGGGAATTGAGAGTTGTGTGGGAAGCTTTTCAGGTATTTGGTCAAGATCTGAAAGGTCACCACATTCAGATATTGTCAGACAACAAGCCAGCAGGAGACTACCTAGACAAACAGGGAGGCACTCACAGTCAAACTTTGAGTTTCCAGTAAAACATTACTCCTTGGTTTGGCAGTCATCAGCTAATGGAAGGGGTCTAAAAGAAACAGCATCACATTAGGAACTTTTTGTCCCAATGTGATTATACAGTATCTCACAAATGTGAGTACACCCCTCACATTTTTGTAAATATTTTATTATATTTTTCATGTGACAACACTGAAGAAATTACACTTTGCTACAATGTAAAGTAGTGAGTGTACAGCTTGTATAACAGTGTCAATTTGTTGTCCCTTCAAAATAACTCAACACACAGCCATTAATGTCTAAACCGATGGCAACAAAAGTGAGTACAGCCCTAAGTGAACATTTCCAAACTGGGCCCCATAATCCATTTTCCTCCCTGTTGTCATGTGACTCGTTAGTGTTACAAGGTCTCAGGTGTGAATGGGGAGCAGGTGAGGTAAATTTGGTGTTATCGCTCTCACTCTCTCATACTGGTCACTGGAAGTTCAACATGGCACCTCATGGCAAATAACTCTTCGATAATCTGAAAAAAAGAATTGTTGCTCTACATAAAAATGGCCTAGGCTATAAGAAGATTGCCAAGACCCTGAAACTGAGCTGCAGCATGGTGGCCAAGACCATGCAGCCATTTAATAGGACAGGTTGCACTCAGAACAGGTCTCGCCATGGTTGACCAAAGAAGTTGAGTGCATGTGCTCAGCGTCATATCCAAAGGTTGTCTTTGGGAAATAGACATATGAGTGCTGCCAGCATTGCTGCAGAGGTTGAAGGGGTGGGGGTCATCCTGTCAGTGCTCAGACTATACGCCGCACACTGCATCAAATTGGTCTGCATGGCTGTCGTCCCAGAAGGAAGCCTCTTCTAAAGATGATGCACAAGAAAGCCCACAAACATTATGCTGAAGACAAGCAGACTAAGGACATGGATTACTGGAGCCATGTCCTGTGGTCTGATGAGACCAAGATAAACTAATTTGGTTCAGATGGTGTCAAGCGTGTGCGGTGGCAACCAGGTGAGGAGCACAAAGACAAGTGTGTCTTGCCTACACTCAAGCATGGTGGTGGAAGTGTCATGGTCTGGGGCTGCATGAGTGCTGCCGGCACTGGGGAGCTACAATTCATTGAGGGAACCATGAATGCCAACGTGTACTGTGACATACTGAAGCAGAGCATGATCCCCTCCTTTCAGAGACTGGGCCGCAGGGCAATATTTCAACATGATAACGGCCACAAACACACCTCCAAGACGACCACTGCCTTGCTAAAGAAGCTGAGGGTAAAGGTGATGGACTGGCCAAGCATGTCTCCAGACCTAAACCCTATCGAGCATCTGTGGGGCATCCTCAAACAGAAAGGTTGAGGAGCGCAAGGTCTCTAACATTCACCAACTCCGTGATGTCGCCATAGAGGAGTAGAAGAGGACTCCAGTGGCAACCTGTGAAGCTCTGGTAAAATCCATGCCCAAGAGGGTTAAAGCAGTGCTGGAAAATAATGGTGTCCACACAAAATATTGACACTTTGGGCCCAATTTAGACATTTTGACTTAGGGGTGTACTCACTTTTGTTGCCAGCGGTTTAGACATTATTGGCTGTGTATTCAGTTATTTTGAGGGGACAGCACATATACACTGTTATACAAGCTGTACACTCACTATACATTGTAGCAAAGTGTCATTTCTTCAGTGTTGTCAAATGAAAAGATATAATAATATATTTAAAAAAAATGTGAGGGGTGTACTCACTTTTGTGAGATACTGAATATAAAAATATAGTTTCATGAAAAAAAAAAAGTATAAAAAAAAAATGTTACACCCAAGAACCTATCCCCTTCCTCTCATACATACACATACACATGTAAACACCTGTGTCAGCTGTGCTAGACATGTTGCACATGCTGGAGTGAGAGCAATAATTCTAAGCCCATCATTCACGGTTAACTTTAATCTGATGAACTGTATGGGCTTTTAAAGCATTGTCTAGTTTGATCCCTTTTCACGGGAGCATGCAATTTTAACCACTTCAGCTCCAGACGATTTGCCCCCCTTAATGACCAGGCCATTTTTTGCAATACGGCACTGTGTTATATTAACTGACAATTGCGCGGTCGTGCGACGCTGTACCCAAATAACATTTTGGTCCTTTTTTTCCCATAAATAGAGCTTTCTTTTGGTGGTATTTGATAACCTCTGCGGGTTTGTATTTAATTAAAAAAACTATTTGGAAAAATAAATATTTTTTGCTTTCTGCTTTAAAACATATCCAATAAACAAATGTAAAAAAAATCAAATTTCAGCCAATCAATTTAAGCCAATATGTATTCTGCTATATATTGTTGGTAAAATTCCAGTATGCATATATTGATTGGTTTGGGCAAAAGTTATAGCGTTTACAAACTATGGGATATATTTATGGAATTTTTATTTATTTATTTTTATTAGTAATGGCAATGATCAGTGACTTATAGATCGACTGCGATATTGCAGCAAGAAAATTGGAGACTAATTGACACTTTTGGGGGACCAGTGACACTATTATCGTGATTAGTTTTAAAAAATATGTAGTCACTGTACTAATGACACTGGCTGGGAAGGGGTTAACATCTGGAGCAATTAATGGGTTAATTGTGTGTCTAGCCAGTGTTTGTACACTGTACGGGAGATTCTTTTACTAAGGGAAGGCATGGATCTATGTCCCTGCTTTGCAGGAACACACAATCCATACCTTCTGTACTGACAGTACGGCAATTGCCTTGTTTACATAAGCAGACTGCTGTTCTGCCTGTGTAAAGAATGATCGGCGGGTGACGGCAGAACATCCAATCCATGGTACCCGCTAATCGGCTCCCACTGTGCATAATCACAGCGGGAGCAGACTGTCGGTGGCACGCATTCGCGCCCGCTACCCGAAAGTGCAGGGTCATGCATATATATGCGATCTGGTGCACAGCCCCCGTCCTGTAGCAGTAAAACTGCTATAGGGTGGTCATGACGTAAGTGGTTAAAGTGATACTAAACACACCCTGTTTAATTTACATTGTCCCTTCTATTTCTCTGTGTGGATGATGGCACTGCAATTATTTTAATTTAAAAAAAAATCTAAGTACCTTTTTCCTAATAGATACACAGCTGTCACATGACCCAGATCTTTCCCAGCCTGTCTGCAGGGAAACATAAGCAGTAGGAGCTTCTAGTCCTCTGCTGTTGGTCACATGTTCAAAATAAAAAACAGCCTTTGGAATACGAAGTAAAACAAAATGATTAATATCAATAAACTGTTTAAAATCATCATACAGATATATATTTGAAAATAAATATTTATTATTTTTGGCAATAACATAGTGTGGACAGATTTCTGCCAATCACAGGCTGTGTCATGCCCCTCCAGCCTGTGTCTTAGAATAACAGGTAGGTGAAGCCTCCATCAATCAAGATGTAATATCCCACCCCTATTGTGTTTAGCTGGTTAGTGGGCATGGAGGGGGAGGGAGGGAGTGGGCTGTCACTCACCACTTTGTATATACCCACATGTGTGACTCTATAGTCACATGGGCTGCTCAGATGTGATAGGGAAGAAATGCTCAGCATAGAAACTCACTGAAAACTGAGCATGTGCAGAGATGTGAATACTGCTCTACAAAATCCCCAACTGCAGTGGGGGCATGAACAGAAGAGGGAGTTAGAGAGCAGCAGGATCAACCAGTTTTTTTGCAGACTACAGAAAACAAATCTCATAGTAGGAAATGAACAGCATGTATTGCAACATTTAGGCCCCATGCACACGGGATGTTTTTAACGCCAATGTAAGTAGCGTCAGGCGTTTTCTTTTTGCAGCCTAAAAACGCACCTCCATGTTAGTCTATGGCCTCATTCACACACAGACGTTTTTGAGCTGTAAGTGGCCTAGGCGTTTTTAAGCTGCAACAAGAACCCACGACCTGCGCGTTCTGAGGATCAGCGTTAGAGCGTTAAAAACGCCTGACGCTGCTAAAGGCTGAATAACGTTGCTATAACGTTGCTTAACCTGCGTTAAGTCACGTTATACGTTTTTTTTTTTCCTATGGGACCCTATTGATTTGAATGGAAGTTGCACCGCAGCACCGCAAGTCGGATCCGACTTGCGGGGCGACTTGCGCTGTGAGAATCTTAAGGGAAAACACCACGCCAAAATGGGAAAAAAAAGGCGTGGGGGTCCCCCCCAGGTTCCAAACCAGGCCCTTCGGGTCTGGTATGGAGTTTGAGGGTAGCCCCACACCGAAAAAATGGCGTGGGGTCCCCCCCCAAATCCATACCAGACCCTTATCCGAGCATGCAGCCCAGCAGGCCAGGAAAGGGGAGGAGACGAGCGAGCGGCCCCACCCCCCCTGGACCACACCAGACCACATGCCCTCAACATGGGGGGGGTGTTGGTGCTTTGGGGCAGGGGGGGCTCTGCACCCCCCACTTCAAAGCACCTTGCCCCCATGTTGATGAGGACAAGGGCCTCATCCCTACAACCCTGGCCGGTGGTTGTGGGGGTCTGCGGGCAGGGGGCTCATCGGAATCTGGAAGCCCCCTTTAACAAGGGGGGCCCCCCAGATCCCGGACCCCCTCCCTATGTGAATGGGTATGGGGTACACTGTACCCCTACCCATTCACCCCATAAAAGGCAGTGTATGTAAATAACGACAGGAGACGTTTTGGAAAGTTTATTTAAAATCTTCATCTGTTCTTCTCTGCTCTGTTCTTCTCTGGTCTTCTCCCTCTCCTGGTCTTCTGCTCTTTTGCTGTCCGCTCTTCTGCTCTTTTGCCCTCGGCTCTTCTCTTCTTCTTCTTCTTCCTCCGGTCCTCTTTCGACGATGTCTCCGATGATTATGCCGGTCTCCGGTCTCTGCAGCTTTTCCTCTTGCCATTGTGGGCGTGGCCGCTCGGTGACATCATCGGAGGCCCCACCCCCTCATGTCACGCCCCTAATGGAAGAAGAAGAAGGAGAAGGAGAAGAAGAAGAAGGTCTCCTGTCGTTATTTACATACACTGCCTTTTATGGGGTGAATGGGTAGGGGTACAGTGTACCCCATACCCATTCACATAGGGAGGGGGTTTGGGATCTGGGGGGCCCCCCTTGTTAAAGGGGGCTTCCAGATTCCGATGAGCCCCCTGCCCACAGACCCCCACAACCACCGGCCAGGGTTGTGGGGATGAGGCCCTTGTCCTCATCAACATGGGGGCAAGGTGCTTTGAGGTGGGGGGGTGCAGAGCCCCCCCCCTGCCCCAAAGCACCAACACCCCCCCCATGTTGAGGGCGTGTGGCCTGGTGTGGTCCAGGGGGGTGGGGCCGCTCGCTCGTCCCCTCCCCTTTCCTGGCCTGCCAGGCTGCATGCTCGGATAAGGGTCTGGTATGGATTTTGGGTGGGACCCCACGCCATTTTTTCGGTGTGGGGCTACCCTCAAACTCCATACCAGACCCGAAGGGCCTGGTTTGGAACCTGGGGGGGGGGGGGAACCCTGCGCCGTTTTTTTCCCATTTTGGCGTGGAGTTCCCCCTTAAGATTCTCACAGGGCAAGTCGCCCCGCAAGTCGTATCCGACTTGCGGTGCAACTTCCATTCAAATCAATAGGCTCCCATAGGAAACCATTGATTTTGAATAGAGGCAGAAAAAAACGCTGCTAAAAGCAACGTGGCAAAACGTGCAATAACGCCAATGGAAAAAGCTACTGAATGCACGTTTTTACAGCTGCTTTTTCCGGCGTCAGAACTAACTTTGACGTACGTTTTTTTCTAACACCCTGTGTGCATGGGGCCTTATTGATAGTTTTTTTGATGTTTGTTTACTGACACTTTAAAGCTTGACATATTGGGTTTGTATTTACACAGTGCAAACTGATCCTTTACATTTTACAAAAAAATTAGGTAATATAATGTATTTTTGTGCCTTAAAATTAAATGTAGTGTATACTTTACTGAAATGTTGCACTTGATAAACTATTCCATTAATATTGTGTGACATAAGAAATTTTACACCATCACTAATGAATTGTTCAGGGTGTCTGCTTTCAAAAAATATATCATTTTGGGGTTTTACCTGATGTTCATGCGTAAAAATATATATTTTTAAAGGGGGCAAAAATGCAAAAACAGCTCTGGTAGCGAAAGGGTGGAGCACCTGCCCCTTCTTGTGTTATAGCGAAAAGGGGAAGTTTTAGTATAGATGAAAATATAAGACCGCCGCTTTTAAAATTATTTTGGTATCCTGTTGCTTGCAAGTCATATTACTCAGCAATTTGCTTTGAACAATACATGCCTAGTATTAGTGTCAAAGGAATATAAAAAAAAAAAGAAAAAAACAGTAACTGATTACAGTAAAGCGGAATTAAAAAACACTTGAAATAGATCTTTTCATTAGTTGTCTAGTCACTGTTGTGTTTTCACTATGACAACCAGCATTACAAGCTAAAAAGGTTTCCTAAGAGAGAAAACCCGAGTAGTTGCTCACAATATCAGTTTCCTGTGTGCTTCAGCGAGGAAAGAAGGGTAACTGCACTTAATACATACAATCATTAACAGTGCACAGTGATGTCATAATAAGCTTTGTCTCCACAGCTGAAAACAGCCTTGTTTCTAGTAACCTGGTGCACTGGGTGGAACTTTTGACTTCCAGTCTTCTTTAGGTCTCATAGCATTCTTCACCCTAAGACTGCATTCACAGCTGAGCGTAGCGCCTTTGAGCGTTTTTTCAGCGTTCTTTTATGTGTTTTTATGCACGACTTGTGCGTTTTTATACAAAAAAGAGGAAACTATCATCTACTGCATCTTTTTAGGTTTTCAATCAGCTTTTATTTCTTTTTTTCGTTATTCATCATTCATTTATTATTTTTTTTCATGAGGGTACTGGGTTAGAGTTAAGGTTAGGTTAGGTTAGGGCTAGGATTATGAGTTGAGGTTAGGGTTTTTTTTTTGTTAGGGTGTTAATTGTACTACTACTACTAATAATAATAATAATAATAATAATAAATTAATAAAGAAATGTAAAATAAATACAAATAAATAAAAGTAATCATAAATATATAAAAACTACATTCAATGAATTAATACTAGGTAATAATAAAAAAAATAAGTAACCCCTAACCCTTAAAAAAATAAAATAATAATAATAAATAACTAAACACCCTAACCCTAACACAAAATAAATAAATTAATTAGTGTTATTATTATTAATAATTAATAATAATAATAATAATTTATTTTTTGTTTGGGTGTTTTTTTATTATTATTAACAATATTATTATTATTATTATTAATAATAATGATAATATGTTTTTTTAAGTTAGGGGTTAATTATTATTTATTTATGTATGTTTACATATTATTAATTTATTTTTAGTTATTTGTGTATTTATTTAACTTTTTTTATTCATATATTATTACAATTTTATTTTTTACATTTTTTATTTGAGCAGAAAATCGGGCAAAAACATGCAACAAAACACGCAGGTGCGCACAAAAACCGCACAAATAGCACATTTCCATTCATTTCTATGAATAAAAACGCACCAAAAACAGTCAAATCTGCCCAATTTGAGCTACAAAATAATTTCAGAACTTTTTTGAGCTTCTCCATAGAAAATTGATTTTTTCTCCTCCAGCGTTTTGGAGCTTGGAGCTTCAAGCACCAAAATGCTGAGGTGTGAATGAGGCCTTAGGGTCCAAAGGCTTAATCATCACACTGATAATGTAATCTCATGGCACCCTGCGCTCTTACCCCAGTTCTGTTTTACCTCCTGGGAACCCAAACCAACCTCATTCTAACCCCTGGGGGCACCCGAGCCAAGTCACAGCTCCCTGTGTCCATTCAGATACGTACCCCCGACCTGGCCTCGTACCCTCTCTCTCCTAATTGGCTAGTTGACTATGATTGACAGCAGAGGCAGCCAATGGTGCCGCTGCTGTGTCTCAGGCAATCAGAGGGGGAGAATCTTGGACGGCTGAGACACTCCTGGACTTCACTGGACAGAGAGGGACTTCAGGTAAGTGTTAGGGGGGGTTGCTGCACACAGAAGGCTTTTTATCCTAATGCATAGAATGCAATAGGATAAAAAAACCTTCTGACTTTACAACTCTTTTAAGAGGCGGTATGGCAACAATATACAAATGTATGAATGGTGACTACAGTACTGGAAATAAACCATTTAATTTGAGGACATGTGGCCACAACTTGAAGTTGGATAAAAAGCCATTTAATCCTTATCTGTGTCAGGGGTTCTTTACTGTCAGATTGGTAAAGATGTGGAATTTCCTTCGATAGTGGTTTCTGCGGAGGGCATAGTTAACTTAAAAAAAAAACTCTTAGGCTCCGTTCCCACTTGGCAACTTGTCATGTGACTTTAGACATCAAAGTCACATGACAAGTAGCAGCCCATTGTTTGCAATGGCACCCGTTCAGATTGGTGCGACTGAAAATTACAGCGATTTTGAAAAGTTGCGACTTTTTTATTTCAATGGTTTTTATAGAATTTTTCAGAAAGAAAAGGTACAAAAGAATAAGTAAACAGTGGTACACTTGTTAATCATTAGGGCATATAACAAAGGATTCTTGGTAGAGATACAATGACAACCAAAAGTCATAGGCAGACTAGAACACTACATGCATTATTAGTATAACACTTATGATATGGTATCGCTCGCTGCCCCCCGACACCCCCATTGGGAACAAACTGTGTCCCGGGGTGGGGGAAACACTCCCAGTTCTGCTATCTATATCAACAGCAATTAATTTAAAACTGCTATCTATATCAAATTGCAATTGATTAAAAACAACTGACTTTGAACCTGTATATAGAATATTAAAACATTCACGAGTTCAAATTCCATTTAGATAGGGTAAGGAAGGCTAAAGGTAGCATAGACACCCATCCGAATGTTTAGAAATTTGTGTAGAATGATTTCCAGAGGTACCAATTAGATTCATATTTGGATATGGTGCCATCTCTATATGCTATGTTTTTTTTATATTCGGCTATAATGTTGATTTGTTTTAGAATTTCTTGTATGCTTGGTATTTAGTTTGTTTTCCATTTACACATTATCGCTGAATGCGCTGCAGATAGTACCTGAATGACTATAGATCTGGCCATCAGTGGAAATGAAGAGATGTTAATGCTAACTAAGGATAGCTTGTTCAATGTTCGATTTAACAATTTTTTCCAGTATTTCTGTAAATTAATTTAAATATCTTTGCCCAGAAGCTGGGGAGGTGTAGGTAGTCCCAGACCATGTAGGGTAAGGTTCCTGTCCGGATCTCCTTCAACAAAGGTTGGAATGGGTACCAGAAAATGTCGCTATTATGTATGGAGTAAAATGCCATCTCAACATGAGTTTTTGTGATAACTCCCAATGGTAAGAGCATCGAGTGAATCAATATTTCTTTTGGATTGCTTTTAGCCACTGATGGTCAGAGAATGTTTTACCCAGTTCAGTCTACCATTTAGTTAGGGGTGTTTTAATGATACCTCTCATCTTGGTGGTGTTGGAGTGCCAGAAGTCCCAAACTTCTTTGTCTACAATTACATAGGTTTCTTTTGTGCCCCTATAATATGAGGATATCTGGTTGTATGTTAAAGCTTCTTTTAGTGAGAGTTTGTATTTGTCAATCAATATTGGGAATGTTATTATTTTGTTTCTCTCAAAAAGGTCCCTGAGGTGTAAAACATCTTTCTCCGCCCAAGAATTAATGGAAATGTTGGGATTTACCCATTTGAGGGTTTCCAATGAGATGGGGATGTTTAGACTTTTGGATGTATTGTTTCCCACCGACTTCAGGTGATTCCATGCCTGTAAAGCCGCCTGAGTGGTGGGATGATCAGATCGTTTTTTTTATTGGAGCTAGTTCTGATGCCATTAGAAGAGATTGGGACGATTTATGGTGCATCCAGGCGAACTCTAGCTGGCTCCATGTTTAATGTGGGGCCATCGAAACCAACTTTTAAGTTGGTCCAGTATTGCTGCCATGTGGTAGTCCTTTACAACCAAAATTTCCATGCCGCCCACCAGTTTATGTTTCGACTGCATCTGGGATTAATATCTTGACTTTTTACCTGTCCAGATAAAGTGGGACATTTGTTTTTGCATAAGATTGAAGAATGTGGAGGGCAGAGGAACTGGGAGTGCTCTGAAGAGGTATAATAACTTTGGTAGTAGTAACATTTTCTATGCTGCTAACCGGCCGGACCAAGAGAGGTAATATTTTTATATTTTAGACATCTCTTGTTGTATGTGTGACATAAGTGGGTTTAAGTTAGTTTGATATATGTTCAACAATGGGGAGGTTAATTTAATCCCCAGATAGTCTAAAGATCCCGATGTCCATGGATAGGGTAGGTTGTTTTGGAGATAGGTTTTTAAGTGTTGGTCAATAACTATGCCCATGATATTAGATTTAATAGCACTAACCTTATAGTAAGCTACTTTGCCGAATAGAAGGAGAATTTCATGAGCTGCCGGTTGGAAACTTGCTGGGGCAGTTAGTGTTAGTATGACATCACCTGCAAATAGTGATACAGTATGTTGATGACCTTGTGAGGAAATGCCCTTGATGTTTGGGTTAGACCTTATTGTTTCGGCTAACAGTTCCATAACTAGGGAAAAGATGATTGGAGACAGAGGGCATCCCTGCCTGGTCCCATTAGTTATCCTAAAATTTTTGAAGAACATACCCTCCGTGCAGATAAATGCTGATAGGGATAAATACAGGGCTAGTATGGCTTTTTGTATCGGCCCTATCAGACCAAATTTTTCTAGTACTCTATTTAAATATCCCCAATGTACGCTATCAAAGGCCTTCTCTGCATCCAGCATGAGAAACAGAGAAGGCACCCTGGATTTTTCGGTCAAGTGGATAAGGTTATTTATCCACCTTGTTGCGTCCGTGGCTTGTCGTCCTAGTACAAATCCCACTTGATCAGGGTTTATTAGGCTTGGTAAAATTTTTGCTGGACGGTTAGCTATGATTTTGGCATACAATTTAATATTCACATTGAGTAGTGAGATTGGCCTAAAATTTTGAGGGCGTTAGGTTCCTTGCCCAGTTTGGGAAGTGTCATAATTGTGGCTTTGAGCATTTCAGGTGGAAAAGTTGCATTGCGCATTGCGGCATCAAAGAAGAAGGTGTGATGATAGTGTGTCTCTAAATAATTTATAGTATTCAGAGGAATATCCATCTGGGCCCGAAGCTTTATTATGGGGTAGGTCCAAATCGATTTTTTTATTTCTGAAATAAAAAATGGTTGATTCAATTGGTACAATTCTGTCTGTGAGAGTCTGGGTAGGTTTACTGATGTTAAAAATTCAGAGATGGTTGTTTCTGAGGGTTGTTGGGTACCAGAATCTTTTTTTAAACTGTAAAATGATTCATAACAATCACTGAAAGCATCTGCTATCTCCTTTGGGTTGATGAACTTGTTGCCAGTTTTGGGGTTAAATATATATGGAATTTTTTGTTTGATGATTTTTTCTTTTAGTTGGGTAGCCAGTAATTTCCCTGCCCTATTGCCATAACGATATGTTTGCGCTTTTAGTGAACGTAGACAATTATCGCGTTGTGATATTAGAAGCGCCCGTAAGTCTTGTCTGGGGAGGAACAATTGCTCACGAGTAGAATGAATGGCGGTGTGTTTATTGATGCTTTCTAAATGTTTTATGTTTGATAACAGGTCGTTGAGCCTCTTTGTTCGTTCCTTTTTGACATTTGCAGTTAATTGAATAAGTAGACCCCTGATGTACACTTTGTCCACAGTGTGAAGGGATCGCTGGCAGTAGGAGCATTGATTTAAAAAAAACTCCTTAAGAGCAGATAGTATTCGTTTTATGTTCTCCGGTTGTGATATCGTAGGGATATTGTTGCGCCATCTATTCGCTCTAGTTGCACAGCTGATCTCCCCCACCCTAATGGAAATCAGTGCATGGACCATGTAATACAATGAATATCTGATTTAGTAGTTTTTTGTAGTAAAAACATATCTACTAGAAACAAGTCGTTACGTGAATATGTGTGGTGGGCATTAGAAAAAAAAGGTAAAGTCCCGCTCTGGCAAATGCTGGCATCTCCAAATGTCAAATAGACCTGTGGTGGATATGAAGTTTGCAAGGGACGCCCTGTGACGTTGATTCTTGGGGTCACTTGAAAGGTCTAGATCTGTGTCTGGTACTGCATTAAAATCGCCACCTAGAATTACATGGCCTTGGCACACAGAAGTTAATTTTTTCCAAATTTTCTTCAGGAAAGACAATTGCTTAGTGTTTGGAAGGTATAAATTGACTAATGTGTATTTAACTCCATTGATCTCACAGATTAGTACAATGAATCTTCCAGAAGCATCTAGGTGGACTTCTAGTGTAAATTGGAAATTGGATATCATTTTTAATGGCAATTGCTACTCCTCTTTTTTTTGAAAAGGCCATTGGCACAAAAACATGTGGAAAGTTCTTGTGTTTAAAGCGGAGTTCCGGCCTCAAAATAAAAAAAAAAAATCGATCTTGGGCCATCCGCTTGCTGAGGGTCACCTGAAAAAGAAATGGATGCTCCCGAAATTTTTTTTGTTCACTTACCTTGTTTTTCGAAGAAAATATACTCACCTTCCTTCCACTTCTTCCCTCTGCGGCTGCGGCCCGCACCGTCACTTCCGGCTTGTGATGACTCCTGGGAGCTGAACGTCATCGCTCCCAGGAGTCAATTTGCCTGCACCTGCCCCGCTTGTCACTTCTGGTGCAGGCGCGGCATTCCTTGCTAAACAGCTTCTGGGCATGCTCAGAAGCTGTGCAGGGATGCCGCGCCTGCACCAGAAGTGACGAGCGGGGCCAGTGCAGGGCATTCTGGGACTCCGACGTCACCGAAGAGGAAGCAGAAGAGGACGCGCTAGCTTCAGCTGCCCACACCTGAGATGAAATTTTAAAGGTAAGTATTTCTTCTAAAAGGTAAGTGCGACCCGGGACAGTACAGAGGCTATCCATTATATGTGAGGCAAAATGAGTCTCCTGAAAGAAGACGATATCACACTTAAGTCGTTCCACTTCCTTCCAGGCCATCTGTCTCTTATAGGGGCTATTGAACCCCTTTACATTGATAGAGGAAATTTGGAAGGCCATAACGATGTGAGAGTAGTCAGTTAAGTTATAACTAAGATAGTAGAGACTTGGAGTGGGACCATAGCTGTAGATGTACGTTACCTGTTGTAGGGCAGGTTACAGGTGTAGACGGCAAACACAGAAGACAAGTATGCTGGTTGAGGACAGGTATCTCCGGTTAGACGTCTGTATATTCAGTGAACTGTGAATGAAAAGCTTGACAATAGGTGTGTAACAGTGCTCAAAAACAAGAGACAGAAAGTTATAGAAAATATTAAAAAACGGGCGATTCCGTATTGAATTTGTGCGGATATATTGCCGTTATAACCAGTGAGGTCAAAACATAATACCAGTGTGGCATCCACACTGTTTTACATCGGTACTTTGACATTAAACACCAGTGTTATGGCAGCAGATAGCTGCTATAACCCTGGTATTTTCTTATAGGGGGGGTGGTCCTCTTTCACATTAAAGTGGTCCCAGCAGTGGATTTCTCCACGAGATCACTTTTATGGACGGTGGAAGAGGTGCCTCCCCCCCCCCCCCCCATTTTCCCCATTTCTCCATTTTCCGAGCTTACCCGAGTCGGGGAAAACAATCCAGTCCTTCCATGTCCCAGGCAGAAAGTTGAGTGAGAGCAAGATGGCCCCCACTTGACTCTATGGCCTTCCCCCCAACGACATTAAAGGGCCAATTTTTTTCTTGCTGAAAAAAAATGCCATTTTTTTTTTTTTTGCTTTTAGGATGTGAGATCTGAGGTTTTTTTGACCCCAGGTCTCACATTAAAGAGGACCTGTCCTGCTTATTTCTATTTCAAGGGATGTTTACATTCCTTGTAATAGGAATAAAAGTGATCAAAACATTTTTTTTTAAAGGGACAGTGTAAAAATAAAAAATAAAAGAAAATAAATAAGAAAAAAAATAAATTTAAAGAGTCCCTTCCCTCCCAGCTTGCGCGCAGAAGCGAACGCATACACAAGTCACGCCCACATATGTAAACAGTGTTCAAATCACACATGTGAGGTATTGCCGCGATTGTTAGAGGAAGAGCAATAATTCTAGCCCGAGACCTCCTCTGTAACTCTCATCTGGTCCCCTGTAGTAGCCTATGGATATTTTTAGGTATTAATGTTTGTCGCCATTCCACGAGCGTGCACACGATGGGTATCTATTTACTTGGCATAATATTATCTTTCACATTATAGATAATAATTGGGCTAGCTTTACTGTTTTCTTATTTTTTTATTCAAAAAAAGTGTATTTTTTTCCAAAATAATTGCGTTTGTAAGACTGCTGCGCAAATACGAGTGACATAAAGTTTTGCAACGATCTCCATTTTATTCTTTAGGGTCTCTGCTAAAAAAAAATATATTTATATAATGTTTGGAGGTTCTAAGTAATTTTCTAGCAAAAAATACTGATTTTAACTTGTAAACAACAAGTGTCAGAAATAGACCTGGTCCTTATTTTTGACATTTTTTAAATTTTGTTTTCTTGTCCTATCAAAACATTTCTCTTTTCTGCAATTAGGAAAAGCAAACCTAATTACTCTGTGATCAGTGTTACCTAAGTTGTGTCTAAAGGGCCATACACACTATCAGATTATCTGAAGACTTTTTCCTTCAGATTTACCTTTTCTATGTAGTGCAAGGGCCTGCCGGATTGCATACAAATTGAAAGTGTTTAGGTTTGACCTCATATTATATGGTTTTGGTAAGTCTACAGACAAAAGTCTTCAGATAATCTGATAGTGTGTATGGCCCATAATTTTCACATCTGCAATCAGCACAAAACTATTTTATAAATGAGTAGATCCAGCAGAGCATTATTTTAATTGAAGCTTCCAACATTTGACCCATGAAAGTTTCCTGTAAAAATTTCAAGAAGTTTTGAGCCTTAGTTGAGTATGCGGTTCCATTTTCCCAAATTACATTGGAATCATCAAAGTCTCCTATAGTGATAACATTGCAACGATTCCCTACCATTTTTATCTGTGACAGCAGTCGAAACTTCTCATCTCTTATGTTAGGGGACCTTTATCATATACCCACTTGTTATTTCCCCTTTTTTTCATTCACTTGAAACTCCAACCATAGAGACTCTGCACGATCACAGGTTTTGTTAATGATGTCATCTCCCATATTCACTGTCAAATCATTTTTGACATACAGGAATACCAATACCCCTCTTCTACCTTCCCAGTCCTTCCGGAACAGAGTGTATCCCTGGATATGTGCAGCCTAGTCATGTTAGCTGTCCAACTCTCATACTCCCACAAAGTCCATATCCTTCTCAAGTAGCAAAAGTTATAACTCTTCCATCTTGTTAGCCACACTTCTAGCATTTGTGTACATGCCTTTTATTTTTTTTACCTGTGTAAAACCGAATACACACTATACAACTTTTGTTGTTAGATTTCCTTTAGATTTACCTTCAACTATGTAGTGCAAGGACCTGCCTGATTGCATACAAATTGAAAGTGTTTAGATTTGACCTCCTATTATATGGTTTTGGTAAATCTAAAGGAAACAATCTAAAGACAATTGTATAGTGTGTATGGTCCATAAAAGTTTACTGATAGGCAAAAGCTTTTTTTCCATTTTGGATAGAATAAAGGAGGGTTTAACTCCTGGCAGATTTTTTTTTTTTGCCATCTGTGTCCCATTGCGGAGATTTCCCCTCACTTCCTTTCCCCTAGCCAAACAGGAAGTGAAAGGAAATCTCTGCAAATTAAGGGAATTTCTTGGGGACTCACTCCCAGGTCACCAGAAACTAGTATCCCCACTGGAAGGTTTCCCCTTTATTACTTTTCTGGGGACAACCCAAAATTTGGGATTTTCTTTTGCTTTCATTTTCAATGATAATGGTAAGCAGGACAGAGGGTGAATCTCCTTAACGAGGGGAAAAAAGAGCAATAAAAACTAACAAGCATTCTAATCCATCTCCACTCTATCCAAAACTAAAAAAAAATTTTTGCCTTTAGTTATACTTTAAGTATTTTATTATTGTACACTCTTGTATTGCAGTTAACATCAGACAGATGTTCCCCTTATACAAACAGTAGGTCAAAAGGTCCAATACACATAAAAACAATCTTTACGCCACCTATAATGCTATGCAGTTGCAACATTTTTATTTATCACCGTTTATTGATGTCATTGCACATTGGTCTGTCGTGAACTTTATCAGATGTCCTTGTTTGATATATTTTTTCCCCCTTTTTTCCTTTGTTCTGTTGTACATTTGGAAAATTCTAATAAAAATTGTCAATTGAAAAAAAACAATCTTTACAAAGCTTACTTTTACCATTCAAAACAATGCACGGAAAGGCATGATCACAAGATGTATCTCTTATCAGCATCTTCGAAGGAAAGTACAGAGCACGTGTTTTGTGTTATTATTTCATCATTTCCCTAAGTGCCGGTTCACATTGGTGTGATGCAGGAACCCTGCAAATTCACTGCGGGTTCCCACATCGCACCCGACTGAAGGCAGTTCACATTGCCATATGCGAACTGCTGGGAGTGTCAATACAAAGTTAATGACACCTACAGATTAGTTTGCATATTGCAGTGCGACCTGTCAATTTGGACAGGAATCGGATTGCAAAGGTGTGAACACCCATGCGATCTGATTCTGGTGCGGGCCAAAAAAGGGTCCTGCACGACTTTGGCCCGAATGCAATGCAAATTCAGCCGTACAATCTGTATGGCTGAATTCACATCGCACAGGCATTGCATGTGATATGCAGAGCAGTGTGTTGTGAATCACATGCGATTCTTGACATCCCCATAGTGTGAACCGGGACTTAAAATGAATGATGTATAGCTAAAAATGTTATTTTTATTTTAGGGTTGGTACTGCCTGTCCTGGAAACCTAACAGTTCAGGGGAAGAATTCTGTCTGACAGTTGTAAACTGAACGTTTGAAAGATTTCCCCTTTCCCTCTTACTCTCATGGCAACTCTAAAGTTCAGTATTTCCCTTTCTTTCTGTCTTAGTGACCAAGGTCAAAAGTATAAATTGGGTGAATCTCACCAATTTAAAACAGACTGCAATAAAAGCTTGGCAGAGATTCTAACCCCGTTCCCACTCCATCCAAAACTGATGAAAAAAAGTTTTACCTTTACATACACTTTATTGCTTAAAGAATTTAACATGCCTGCTTTAAATATATATTGTTTTAGAATTTTGTGGAATGAAATACTAAATAAAAAATAAAACAATTCTAATGTTATAAATGTACATACAGATTTTAGCAGTTTAGGGCATGTAATGCACAGCACAGAGTTGCAGTTTGGTATACATATTTCAAAGCACAGCAAACAGAATAAAGTGGACCGCAGTAAGCAATATTCAGCACAGCATAAAGAATGCAGCAGTCCGTGCTATGTAGCGTAAAGCATAATATACTGGGTCAGTGGTATTCTGTATATAACATGCAGCACTATGTGCAGGATTCCAGAATTTTTAACATACATTAAGGCATATGGAGTACAGAAGTAGGGAATATATAACATAAAGAGCATAAAGAACAGCATACAGAGTGCAGCAGTCTGGAGTATCTAACATACAGCTCAGTGTGCAGGATGCAATTTCCGAGGGTATGTAAAATACATCATGAGATACGGAGTGTAATGTTAAGCAGTATGTGACATATAGCATGGCGTACAAAATGCAGTACAGTAATCCCCCGCTACATCGCGGTTCAGTTTTTGCGGTCCCGGTAATTCGCGTTTTTTTGTAATGTTATTTTACTATATAAATCATTAAAAATGAAAGATTTTTGTGTTTTTCATAGCTCTTGCTCTGTCTCTAAGTATCTTTTATGTGTTTAAATGAGTTTCTATTGTTTTAAAAGTGTGTTTAAAGACCTTAAAATGCTTCTACACGTAGAGTGATAGAGTTGCCCGGAAGTTGACCAGCGGCGTGCGTTCCACGGAGCCAGCGATCGATGTTACAGTAGCGGTTCACTGTATCCGATCGGCTCCCTCCTCCCCACTGGCTCCCCTCCCCAACCTTCATCACAAACTGTATACAATATCGGGGCTCCTCCCTCATCAGGATCCATAGGAATCGCTAGGAGATGGGGGTATCACAGGGATGGGATGGATCACCAGCTCATATGGATAAGGATTTAGCCAGGTCCTTGCCTGTACATCCACAAAGGATCTATAAAGGTAATTTAGGGGGTGATCATGGATTTGCCTGTGTACTAGCAGCCCTCGATGGCTAATACGATGAAGCACCCACTATGCCCATATATGTATATACAATGTTTCTTTTATCTGCTTTTATCGGTTTTTATTTAGATGGTTTTTATTTGTAATTTTTATCTATGTGTATTGATTTACATTGCATCTATATTGCACTTTTATGACTGCAGTTTAATTTTATTCTATTTTCTGAATGGACATTAACGGTTTTAGCTGTATTATATTTTATCTATGTTGACCGATTTGTGCCACTCTATAGATTAGACTGTGAAATATCCTCCTCGGGGATCCCCTGTCAACCCCATTGGAGGATCATTAGTAAGGGTGCCACAAGAAAGAATGATGTGATGGTTTTAGCCACTCCTCAGAGGGAGGGGTCTCTCTAATCTGGGGGAGGAGAGGGTTCATTGCATTGCTATTTCAACCAAGGAGCGAGTCATGAACCAGTGGCTCTGAGGAAGAGGCTAAGCCTCGAAACGCGTCAGCCGTCATCTCATCGGTTATGGACGATTATTTGGACTTATCCGGACATTTGGGCAAATGAGCTCGATATACCATTTATACATCTATGTCTGTGAGTAGCCATTTTTTAACGTTACACCAATAAAGCCTTTTATTGAGGATAATGCGCTAGGTCGGTGCGCCCTTTCTTTGTTTTCTTGCTTTTAGTACCGGTGGACAACCCCAGTCCGATATGGGCAGCAAGACCGTAGCCATTTGAGAAGCCAGGTGTGAGTCCCGGGAGGAGTGTGGTCGGGAGGCTCGGTTTCCAAGCGCAGGAGAAAGGTGTTTCACCTTATTATTTTTTGGAGGGGCAAACTGAAGCACACTGCAATCCTCTGTGGTTGAAGGACAAGCGCCAAACTGCTATCCGCCTCTGGCCCAGCCGCCACTGCATTTACCCAGTGTGCTGTTAGGGAGATATAACGTCCCTGACCGTGCTTACTGGTCCACATATCTGTAGTTAGCTGGACCTTGCCACAGATGGCATTGCGCAGTGCACACCTGATTTTGTCACCCACTTGGTTGTGCAGGGAAGGGATGGCTTGCCTGGAAAAGTAGTGGCGGCTGGGCACGACGTACTGTGGGACAACCACCGCCATAAGGCTTTTAAAACTCTGCGTCTCCACCAGTCGGAATGACAGCATTCTCAAACTGACATTAATGATGGTGCATTATTTCTCCCACAGATAGCAGTAATGAGGCACTATTAGCCCACTGATAACAATGATGGGGCACTATTCCTCCCACTGACACCAACCATGGGGCACTATTCCTCCCACTGACACCAACCATGGGGCACTATTCCTCCCACTGACACCAACCACGGGGCACTATTCCTTCCACTGACACCAGCGTTGGGGCACTATTACTCCCACTGATACCAAGCATGGGGAACTATTCTTCCCACTGACACCAACCATGGGGCACTATTCCTTCCACTGACACCAACCATGGGGCCCTATTCCTTCCACTGATTCCAAGCATGGGGAACTATTCCTCACACTGATACCAAGCATGGGGAACTATTCCTCCCACTGACACCAACCATGGGGCACTATTTCTTCCACTGACACCAACGTTGGGGCACTATTCCTTTCACTGACACCAACTTTGGGGCACTATTCCTCCCACTGATACTAAGCATGGGGAAATATTCCTCCCACTGACACCAACCATGGGCCACTATTTCTTCCACTGACACCAACGTTGGGGCACTATTCCTTCCACTGATACCAAGCATGGGGAACTATTCTCCCACTGACACCAACCATGGGGCACAATTCCTTCCACTGACCCCAACGTTGGGGCACTATTCCTCCCACTGATACCAAGCATGGGGGAACTATTCCTCTCACTGACACAACCATGGGGCACTATTACTCCCAGTAATACCGATGACAGTGCACTATTCCTCCTCATACTGAACCCAGGCACTATGCAACTGAACACCACACCTGAGGCATTGTTTACTCTCACTGATACCAGGCCTGGGACATTTTCTACCTGTGCTGGCCAATATTTGGCCCCCCTAAACAAGCCCTTTGTTTGGAAAGTTTGCAGACCCCTGGTCTAGATTATGTAATGTTTGATACAGTGTACAGAGTGCAGCATTTCAGAGTATGTATCATATTGCACAGCATATAGAAGGTAGATGTTGGCAATATGTAACACACAGTACTGCCTACAAGATTCTGGGGTCTAGAATATTTGACATACCATATGGCATACAAAGAGGGCAGCGATCTGGTGTATGCAATGTAATGCATGGTCTACAGTCATCAGTGACAGTGCAGCTGGGCACGACGTACTGTGGGACAACCACAGCCATAAGGCTTTTAAAACTCGGCGTCTCTACCAGCCAGAATGACAGCATTCTCAAACTGACATTAATGATGGTGCATTATTTCTCCCACAGATCTAGAATATTTGACATACCATATGGCATACAAAGAGGGCAGCGATCTGGTGTATGCAATGTAATGCATGGTCTACAGTCATCAGTGACAGTGGCGGCTGGGCACGACGTACTGTGGGACAACCACCCCATAAGGCTTTTAAAACTCTGCGTCCACAGTCATCAGTGACAGTGCAGGACATGACTGAGCGATGCAGACAGGAGGGGCTGCTACCCCAGCTGTGCCCCCAACATCACTGCACCCAAGCAGGGTACCTCTTCTGGTTCTGCCTTGGCCTTGTCCTGCCTCTATCACTAGGAAAATTGCCTCTGAGATGGAGATTAGAGAGATAACAGGATCTAATAATGGTTTTACTACAGGGACCCAACATAATTATGACCCTGTGTGCAAAATTTGTATTTTCAAGAACTGAAGGTAAAACTGAGTTCAGCAGTAAAGAGCAGACATGGGAGTAAGTCACTCATGTGCAAGTCACAAGCAAGTCTCAAGTCTTAACCTTCAAGTCTCAAGCAAGTCCCAAGTTACTGTGGCGAAAAGCAAGCAAGTCAAGTCGAGTCCCTGCTAGAAGTCAAGCAAGTCAAGTCAAGTCATTTATTTTGGTCAAGTCACAAATCAAGTCAAAATACTGATCTACCCCATTTTTCACGTCTAGTCTTTTATTAATTTTAGTCAAGCAAGTCTCAAGTCCTCAAACTGGTGACTTAAGTCTGACTTAAGTCAAGTCATGTGACTCAAGTCCCCCACCTCTGGTAAAGAGAATGTAACATATACAGTGGGGAGTGAAAGTTTGGGCACCCCAGTTAAAAATTTGTATTAATGTGCATAAAGAAGCCAAGGAAAGATGGAAAAATCTCCAAAAGGCATCAAATTACAGATTAGACATTCTTATAATATGTCAAAAAAAGTTAGATTTTATTTCCATCATTAACACTTTCAAAATAACAGAAAACAAAAAAATGGCGTCTGCAAAAGTTTGGGCACCCTGCAGAGTTAATATCTTGTACTGCCCCCTTTGGCAAGTATCACAGCTTGTAAACGTTTTTTGTAGCCAGCCAAGAGTCTTTCAATTCTTGTTTGAGGTATCTTTGCCCATTCTTCCTTACAAAAGTCTTCCAGTTCTTTGAGATTTCTGGGCTGTCTGTCACGCACTGCTCTTTTAAGGTCTATCCATAGATTTTCAATTATGTTGAGGTCAGGAGATTGTGAAGGCCATGGCAAAACCTTCCGTTTATGCCTCTTGATGTAATCCCCCGTGGATTTCGAGGTGTGTTTAGGATCATTATTCATTTGTAGAAGCCATCCTCTCTTTAACTTCAGCTTTTTCACAGATGGCATCAAGTTACCATCCAAAATTTGCTGAAATTTTATTGAATCTATTTTTCCTTCTACTCGTGAGATGTTCCCTGTGCCACTGGCTGCAATACAACCCCAAAGCATGATTGATCCACCCCCATGCTTAACAGTTGGACAGAGGTTCTTTTCGTTAAATTCTGTGTCCCTTCTTCTCCAAACGTACCTTTACTCATTCCGACCAAAAAGTTCAATTTTAACCTCATCGGTCCACAGAACTTGTTTCCAAAATGCATCAGGCTTGTCTATATGTTCATTTGCAAAGTTCAAACGCTGATTTTTGTGGTGAGGACGTAGAAGAGGTTTTCTTCTGATGACTCTTCCATGAAGACCATATTTGTACAAGTATCTCTTTATAGTGGAATAGTGTACCACAACTCCAGTGTCTGCCAGATCTTTCTGGAGGGATCGTGCAGTCAAACGTGGGTTTTGAATTGTTTTTCTCACAATCCTGCGAGCTGTTCTGTCTGATATTTTTCTTGGTCTTCCAGATCTTGCTTTAACTTCCACTGTTCCTGATGACTGCCATTTCTTAATTACATTCCGAACAGAGGATATTGACATCTGAAAACGCTTTGCTATCTTCTTATAGCCTTCTCCAGCTTTGTGAGCGTCAACTATTTTCAGTTTCCGTTTTCTAGACAACTGCTTAGAAGATCCCATGGTGCTGATTGTTGGGGCAAGGTCAGATGAGTCTGGGCATTTAAAACCTTTGAGATTGACATCACCTGGTCTTCCCAGACGATGATTGAGAACAATCCATGACACTGGCAGGTCTCAGCCTTGCAAAGGGGGCAGTGCATGCTATAAATTCTGCAGGGTGCCCAAACTTTTGCAGACGCCATTTTTTTGTTTTCTGTAATTTTGAAAGTGTCAATGATGGAAATAAAATCTAACTTTTGTTGACATATTATAAGAATGTCTAATCTGTAATTTGATGCCTTTTGGAGATTTTTCCATCTTTCCTTGGCTTCTTTATGCACATTAATACAAATTTTTACCTGGGGTGCCCAAACTTTCGATCCCCACTGTAGCACAGCGTACAGAGTGCGCTCCATGTGTGATTCACAGCTTGACATACAGGATGCATTATAAAGAAATATGTAAAGTATATCATGGAGTGCAGAGTCCAGTGGTCCTGAGTATGTAATGCCCAGATTGGTAATAGATTTTTATTATTGTATTAAATGTAGACATTTTGTTATACATTAGACACCAGAAAAGATGGGCTACTACAATTAATCTGCCTAACTGCTTTACAGCTGTTGAGATATCAGCCGCAAAGGGACAGCATTGTTACAAATAAGTAGACTGACACACAAACTAGCAGAAGCTAATTTCTTGAACATTTCATTGTACAAATTAATGAAAAGACTGTTGTACCTTCCCTTAGGTTTTGAATAGAGGGGATAAGGGTTAAAATCTTTGTTAGATTTTTATTGCTGTGTCACCGTTGGAAAGTTTGTTCCTCACTTCCTGTCCAGGTGACACCCTGTATTACTGAACATGATTTGTTCTGTGCCTGAAAGCATGGGGCAATAACACCATTTTACTACAAAGGAAATCGTCATTAATTCATCAGTATTGCAATGTCAGATCCATTTCCTGGAAGGCACAGCGTGGGCGATGATGCCACTAAGAATCAGGCCCACCAGTGAGTGACGGTATGAAGCTGAAACAAAGCCTTGCCTGGCCAGCTACACAATAGAATGTTTCTAATGAATGTTTCATGTTATAAGTGAAGCAAATAAAATATTCACAGCGCTGAACTGAAAAATCGTAAACGCTTTCTCATACTGTGATTGGTATCTTTAAAAGGCCAGTACTGGAGCGCACGACAAAGTGTTGTATGTATCTAAATGGCCACATTATATGAACCCTGTGGAATCCCCCCCTCCCCCCACTTAAACTGCAATTCTTAATAAACACATATTATCTATAGCAGGGATCCTCAAACTACGGCCCTCCAGCTGTTGCAGAACTACACATTCCACGAGGCATTGTAAAACTCTGACATTCCCAGACATGACTAGGCATGATGGGAATTGAAGACCATAGTTTGAAGACCCCTGATCTATAGCATAGCTCCCAACTGTCCCTGATTCCAAGGCACTGTCCCTGATTTCAAGGGACTGTCCCTGATTTGGAAAAATGTCCCACTGTCCCTCTTTCCTTCTCATTTTCCCTTATTTTGGTCTGATCTATATAGTTGTATAAATGATTCACTATTTATCTTTAAAAAAGTGTTTCCCAGTGCTAAACTTTTCATCCAAATTCTAAATTGCTGCATCTGTAAATTCCAAAAGCCAGTATAAGGGAAAAGTTGTGGTAAAAAAGCACTTGTGGGTTTAACCTATCATTTTTTTTTTGGGTACAATTCTCCTTTAAGGGGGCATGGCAGGGGTGTGTCCTATGCCTACATACTTTTGATAATAGGTGTCCCTCATTCTCATCTCAGAAAGTTGGGAGGTATGTCTATAGTGCCCCCATACATACTGTCAGATACATGTGCCAAAATGATGTAACTAAAGCAGACTATGCGGCTGGTATGGGGCCAGGAAACACCAGGGGGCCAACACTGTCTAGCTATATGATGGTTTATGTGGTTATCCAACAGCATCTGACCAATCATTTTGGATAAAATACGTACATAGGTTGGGCTCCTCTCTAGGATGGTTATGAAAACAATTACCGTATATACTCGTGTATAAGCCGACTTTTTCAGCACATTTTTTTAATGCTGAAAAAGCCCCGGCTTATACTCGAGTGAGGGTTCCACTTACCTTTTCTCCGGTGCAGTGCACATGTGCAGCCGCCCCTCGGGAAAGCCTGTACACGTTCGGCTATTTCCGGGCAGACGGCGCATGCATGGTGACGTGTTGGCCATTTTAACACGTCACCATGCAATGTAAGGCACCTCACCGAAAGGTAAGTGAGACTCCTCCACAGCCCCTCCATCTCCTCAGGAGATGCAGTGCTGCGGGCATGGTACAGGAGATTCTCCTGTACCATGCCCGCAGCACTGCATCTCCTGTACTATGCCCGCAGCCCTGCATCTCCTGTACCATCTCCTGTACCATGCCTGTACCATCTCCTGTACCATCTCCTGTACTATCTCCTGTACCATGCCTGTACCATCTACTATACCATGCCTGTACCATCTCCTGTACCATTCTCACAGCCCTGCATCTCCTCAGGAGATGCAGGGCTGTGGGCATGGTTCAGGAGATTCTCCTGTACCATGGCCGCAGCACTGCATCTTCTGTACTATGCCCACAACCCTGCATCTCCTGTACCATGCATGCCCACAGCCCTACATCTCCTGTACCATGCCCGCAGCCCCTGGTTTGGGTCTCGTGGTGGTCCAGTTGGGTCCAGTAGCTGCTGAATTTCCCACCCTATGCAAATACTCGAGTCAATACGTTTTCACATTTTTTTTGTGGTAAAATTAGGTGCCTCGGCTTATATTCAAGTCGGCTTTTACTTGAGTGTGTACGGTAATACCCTGTTTGCAGTGCCAAAAAGGTTTTTTGACACCCAAAACAGGGACAAACAGTGTAACTTTATTAGGAGCACCGATCTCCCAGTGTAATCTGCAGAACTAAGCTGTCAATTTGACAGCTCAGTCCTGAACAGTATAGGTCATAACTAAGCAATGCCGACAGGAGGGGCTCCTACCCCACCTGTGCCCCCCCACATCACTGCAACCAAGTTCAGTGCTTCTTCTGGTTCTGCCTCGGCCTGGTCCTGCCTCTATCACTAGGGAAATTGCCTCTGAGATGGAGATAACAGAGGCAACAGGATCCAATAATGGCTTTACTACAGGGACCCAACACATATAGTTATGTGCAAAGTTTGTATTTGCAAGAACTGATGGTAAAATTGATTTACAGTACAAGTCACAAAAATATAAAATGTATTATTCCACCCATGTAAAAAAATGTTTAGGGTAGTAGTATGCCCACTCAGCAACCAACCCCCCCCCCCCCACACTTACCTAACCACTTACTCGATCCAGCACTGTGCCCGTCTGCGACTGCTCTCTCCATTCTACTCACTCTCACAGGCTTGGCTAAGAGCAACTGGAGCCATTGGTTCTCGCTGCTGTCGGTAAAATCTTGTAATGGGGCAGGGCCGAGCTGCACTGTCTGTGTCTATAGACACAGGCAGCGTGGTTTGGGATCGAGCCCCCAGGTGTACCATATTAGGAAGCAGCTTCCTATGATGTTACACTTTGAAGAGGAGGAGCCAGGAGCGTCTGTCTGGACCCAAAAAGGGCCACTCTGTGCAAATATATTGGACTAGGTGGGACTTTATATGAGACCCAAGCTGGTGTTGCCCGGCGTCTCCATCCCTATAACAAAACACAAAATGAGTTTGAAGGATTGTAAGAGGTGCATGAAAGTCAGCCAGCCCCCAGTCTGATGTACTCACCCTCCAGTCTGTCACCAACCAAATAAAACCTGTCTCTTGGTACAAAGAACAGGGGTTTAGTTGACACACATTTGCAAACGCATGTGAAAGCTGCAGAGCCACTTCACGGCACCCTGTTATATCTGCAGTCCTACACTCTTAATTTAGTGTCCTCACACTGGAGGCACATGGCCGCTAATGGGTGGATTGGGGAACAGGTGAGAGGGAGACAGCCCAACCTCCCCCAACCCATCCCAATCCACAACTGGCTGTTGTCTCAAAGACTCAAATAATTAGGTTTATAACCATGGTGCAAACTGGAAAAGACCAGCTGAAAAGCATTACACCTCCATCCCCTTGGTGGATGCAGCATATAGATAGGAAGGGATTTTATGTATGGGGCATGGCCTGTAAAGCACACTGCCTTTGAAATCCCTAATTTCCTTTTGGGACTTTATGTGAGACAAGCAGGTCATGCTATTGGTCTCCATCCCTGTATACGGAAAACACTAAGGTCAAATCAAAACTGCATCCACCAAAAACGCACGAAAATCGCACGGTGGGACTTTATATGAGGCACCAAGCTGTAAGCAAGGCGTCTCCATCCCTGGTTGCTTAAACATATTGGACTAGGTGGGACTTTATATGAGACCCAAGCTGGTGTCTCAAGCCAGTTGTGGATTGGGATGGGTTGGGGGAGGTTGGGCTGTCTCCCTCTCACCTGTTCCCCAATCCACCCATTAGCGGCCATGTGCCTCCAGTGTGAGGACACTAAATTAAGAGTGTAGGACTGCAGATATAACAGGGTGCCGTGAAGTGGCTCTGCAGCTTTCACATGCGTTTGCAAATGTGTGTCAACTAAACCCCTGTTCTTTGTACCAAGAGACAGGTTTTATTTGGTTGGTGACAGACTGGAGGGTGAGTACATCAGACTGGGGGCTTGCTGACTTTCATGCACCTCTTACAATCCTTCAACCTCATTTTGTGTTTTGTTATAGGGATGGAGACGCCGGGCAACACCAGCTTGGGTCTCATATAAAGTCCCACCTAGTCCAATATGTTTAAACAACCAGGGATGGAGACGCCTTGCTTACAGCTTGGTGCCTCATATAAAGTCCCACCGTGCGATTTTCGTGGGTTTTTGGTGGATGCAGTTTTGATTTGACCTTAGTGTTTTCCGTATACAGGGATGGAGACCAATAGCATGACCTGCTTGTCTCACATAAAGTCCCAAAAGGAAATTAGGGATTTCAAAGGCAGTGTGCTTTACAGGCCATGCCCCATACATAAAATCCCTTCCTATCTATATGCTGCATCCACCAAGGGGATGGAGGTGTAATGCTTTTCAGCTGGTCTTTTCCAGTTTGCAACATGGTTATAAACCTAATTATTTGAGTCTTTGAGACAACAGCCAGTTGTGGATTGGGATGGGTTGGGGGAGGTTGGGCTGTCTCCTTCTCACCTGTTCCCCAATCCACCCATTAGCGGCCATGTGCCTCCAGTGTGAGGACACTAAATTAAGAGTGTAGGACTGCAGATATAACAGGGTGCCGTGAAGTGGCTCTGCAGCTTTCACATGCGTTTGCAAATGTGTGTCAACTAAACCCCTGTTCTTTGTACCAAGAGACAGGTTTTATTTGGTTGGTGACAGACTGGAGGGTGAGTACATCAGACTGGGGGCTGGCTGACTTTCATGCACCTCTTACAATCCTTCAACCTCATTTTGTACTCTGTTCAAATATATTGCACTGAACAGGTAAGTATAAACCTGTTTGTTATTTAAAAAAAAAAAAAAAAAAAAGAGAGAGGTTACAATCACTTTAATTCTTTCCTTTACTATGATGCATTTAAATAAATGTTTCCTGTAGCAAAAGTCACTTTAACCACTTAAGCCCCGGAAGATTTTACCCCCTTCCTGACCAGGGCCTATTTTGCGATTCGGCACTGCGTGAATTTAACGGACAATTGCGCGGTCGTGCGACGCTGTACCTAAACGAACTTGACATCCTTTTTTTCCCACAGAGGTTTCTTTTGGTGGTATTTGATCACCTGTGCGATTTTTTGATCATGCGCTATAAACAAAAAAAGAGCGTCAATTTTGCAAAAATAACAATATTTTTCAAATTTTTTTTATATGAAATTCCCCCCCAAAAAACATGTAAAAATCAAATTTTTTTTATCATTTTAGGCCAATTTGTTTTATGCTACCTATGTTTGGTAAAAAAAATCGCAAAAAGCGTGTTTTGATTGGTTTGCGCAAAAGTTATTGCGTTTACTAACTAAGGGAAAGATTTTTGTAATTTTTGTTGTTTTTTTTTTAAACGCGTAATGGCGGCGATCTGCAATTTTTTTTGCGGGACTACGACACTGCGGCGGACAGATGGGACCCTTGACTGACATTTTTGACACTTTTGGGGTTACCAGTGACATTACTGCAGTAATCAGTGCTATACATATGCACTGTTACTGTAAAATGATACTGGCAGTGAAGGGGTTAACTTTTTTTGAGAGGGAGGGGTTAAGTGTGTCCCTAGGGGCGTGCTTCTAACTGTGATTGGCTGTGGCTTGAGGTGTAAGAACAGTGATCAACGGTCCTACATAGCAGAACCATATGATCACTATTCTTACACAGGGGAGAATGACAGGAGGCTTGTTTACATTAGCCGCCTGCCTTTCTCCCGGTGTAACGGACGATCGCGAGTGCCCGGCGGACATCAGGTCCACACGCGCGGGGGGGGTCCGTGACCGAGCGGGAGCGCACATTCGGCGGCGCGCGCGCTCCCCAGAGCCTCACAGGCTAGTGACGTACCCCTACGTCACTTTGCCTGTGAGAGGCTGACCGCCGCCGTATATAGTCGGGCGGCAGTCGGCAAGTGGTTAAAGCAGCTATTTTCATCTAGATTTCCATCAGAAATTGTTAGGGGTTCCCTGAGCTTTGGCTAACTGACCCTCTATTTGATGGTGTCTGCATAGTTCTAGCGCCAACGCCACTTGGCAAAGCCAGCAGCATAACACTCATTTTCTTTTTAGCTGTCTGTAAGTGTTGCATTCTTGTTATTGTGCACCAATGTAAGGGGCATTTATCTCATTGATCCCCAATGAATTGGTTTTGGTAAGGGATCCTGAAATGATTCTGTGGTAAAAGGTTGAGAAAGACTCCTTTTAACCGCTTGCCAACTGCCCCGTGCAAACTACTACGTGATTTTTTGCACGCGGTCTCAGTGGCACGTGCACGCCACCAGGGCCGCGCTCCCGCTTTGTTTAGACACAGGGGGAGGCGGGTAGCGGGTAGAGGCCTCCCACGATCATCAGAGAAACTGACAGAAGATCCGCCTGCTTATGTAAACAAAGCAGGCGAGTCTTCTGTCACACAGGCACAGAGAGATTATGAGTTTAAGCTAAGCTGAAACCCTGATCTCTGTGTGCCTGTCACAGAGCCCTTCCCCCCACAGTCAGTAAGCACAGTTAGGCATACATTAACCCCTTTGATCACCCCCAGTGTTAACCCCTTCCCTGCCAAAAGTCGTTTATACAGTAACAGTGCATCTTATTTAGCACTGATTACTGTATTAGTGTCACTGGTCCCCAAAAAGTGTCAAAAATGTCAGTTAGGGGTCCGATTAGTCCGCTGCAATGTCACAGTCCCGCTCTAAAAATCGCTGATCGCCACCATTACTAATAAAAACAAAAAATAAAAAATTGGCCTACATTGATAAAAAAAATTCATTTTTTTATATTTTTTTATTGGGAATGTTTTATAGCAGAAAATAAAAAATATTGGTGTTTTTTTTCAAAATTGTTGCTCTTTTTTTGTTAATAGCGCAAAATCTAAAAACCGCAGAGGTGATCAAATACCACAAAAATAAAGCTCTATTTGTGGGAAAAAAGGACATCAATTGTATTTGGGTACAGCGCTGCATGACCGTGCAATTTTTCGTTAAAGTAACGCAGTGCCGAATCGCTTGCAGGGCCTTCCATAGGTCAAATTTTGGCCTGTCTCTGTTTAGGTCGCCAAAGCATACATGTTTAATTGTTTGGAGGTGGGAGCAGAGGCAGAGGTATCCCAATGTGACCTTGTCTTCTGGGGACATAAGGAAGTGAATAACAATTTCAAACTTGTATAATAAACTTTTCCTTATTAGTCAGCTGGCGAGAGCCTGGAAAACCTAGAGTTAAGCCTGGTGCAGTCTGTTTCTTTTGTGCATGCTAGTCTCATCGAAAATGAAGAGGTTACTAAAGTTACCAAAATTCTCGTAAGACAGAATACAACTTTCGAAAGTGATGTAATGTGTTGTATGGTATTGCGAAGTATTCTTGCGTGGTCTTGCTCTTCCAATTTTGTCCGAACTAATATATACTAATTAACCACTGTCATTAGTACAGTAACAGTGCATATTTTTTAGCACTGATTACTGTATTAGTGTCACTGGTCCCCAAATAAGTGTCAAAAGTGTCAGTTAGGTGTCCAATTTTCCCGCTGCATTATCGCAGTCCCACTATAAGTCGCTGATCGCCGCCATTACTAGTAAAAAAAATAAATAAATACAAATTTAACCATTGTTTGTAGACAATATAACTTTTGCGCAAACCAATCAATATATGCTTATTGGGATTTTTTTTTTACCAAAAATATGTAGCAGAATACATATTGGCCTAAATTGATGAAGAAATTGGATTGTTTACATTTTCTTATTGTATGTTTTATAGCAGAAAGTTAGTTCCCGTTCACACTAGGGCGACCTGTGAGGTGACGTGGTCGCCTCGCAGGTCGCCGTAGGTCACCTTCCATAGGGAAGCTGCGGACCCGTTCTAATAGGAGCGACACAAGTCGCTCCGACTTAGAAAAAGGGTCCGGAGCTTCTTTGGGGCGACCTGGAGGCGACCGTCATAGACTTCAATGTTATGAAATCCGTGCCGGCCGCTCGGAGATTGCCCCTGGAAGTCGGATCGCCCCTGTGTGAACGGGGCCTAAGACATTTTTTTATTTATTTTTTTTCAAAATTGTCGGTCTTTAAAAACTGCAGAGATGATTAAATACCACCAAAAGAAAGTTCTATTTGTGGGAATAAAAGGACACCAATTTTATTTGCAACTATCAGTTAAAGTAACACAGTGCCGTATCGCAAAAAAAATAAAAATGGCCTGGTCATTAAAGAGGATGTAAACCCTCCTCTGACACTTTTACCTATAGGTAAACCTATAATAAGGCTTACCTATAGGTACTGTAAATATCTCCTAAACACGTTTAGGAGATATTTACTTTACATGCAGCCAGTGACGTAACTGGCGCATGCGCTCTGAAGGAACGGCCACTGGTGCCGTTTCTTCAGAGACCCGTGCCGTTGTTGTGACAGAATGCTATACCCCCTCAGATTGCTATACCCTCGTCACTTCCGCCTGAGTGCGCATGCGCACAAGGCATTCTGGAGGTCCTCTGAGAAGCGTTCTTACAGGGGGCGGAAGAGTTCTTGCAGGGGGGCGGGAGGCGGTAGATGCAAATATCATCTAGTTCTTACAAGGGGCGGGGAGGATTAGTAGACATCGAGTTCTTACAGGGGGCGGGGCAGGGAGGATTAGGAGACTTGCGGCCGTGTAATAAATGTATTAAAAGTAGTTCCTTCGGTACCGCTGTATACTAAATAATAAAATAATAATAAAATAATGAATATTACTATTAAAAAAAAAATATATATATATACACACATATTCCTTCGGTACTGCATACTAAATAATAAAATAATAATAATAAAATAATGAATATTAGTATTAAAAAAAAATATATATATATACACACATATTCCTTCGGTACTGCATACTAAATAATAAAATAATAATAATAAAGTAATGAATATTAGCATTAAAAACAATTATATACACACACACACATATATCTATATATATATATATATATATATATATATATATATATATATATATATATATAAGAATAAAAAAAAATATATATATATATATTGAAGATAAATATTAAAAACCAAATATCAGAATAAAAAAAAATTAATTACATATATAAATATCTATATATATATATATATATATATAAGAATAAAAAAAACATATATATATATATATATATATATATATATATATATTGAAGATAAATATTAAAAAACAAATATGAAATATCAGAATAAAAAAAATATATATATATCTATATATATATATATATCTATATATATATATATATATATATATAAGAATTAAAAAAAAAAAAATATATATATATATATATATATATATATATATATATTGAAGATAAATATTAAAAACCAAATATGAAATATCAGAATAAAAAAAAATTAATTACATATATATATATATATATATATATTTTTTTTTTTTTCTAATACTTCTAATACTGATATTTCATATTTGGTTTTTAATATTTATCTTTAGTGTGTATGTATATATATATATATATATATATATATATATATATTTTTTTTTTTTTATTCTTCCATTTATATATATGGAGGAGTGGGGGGCCCGTCATGTAACTAAAGGTGCAGTCACGCTAGGGAAAGTAGAGGGGCCACAGCTCAGGCCCTGAATAAGTCCAGGGTCCCAAATTTGGCAAAGAGATAGGGGAGATCTTCATTTACCACTCTTAAAATGTTGGAGTAGCTAGCCTCAAATTTTTTGGTCAACTTTTTCAGGGGCCTCTTGGCAGGGGCGTCACAAGGGGGGTGCAGGAGGGCGCCGAAATCCGTGGCTGCTAAGCGGGAGGGGGGGTCGGCGGGACCGGGCGCACCCGATCGGGGGCTGGCCGCGCTGTCCCGCACCCCCCAGGGTGCGGTCACGGGAGTTGCTGGCGATGTGCGCACCGCCGCCGGGGCGGAAAGCCATGGTCGCGAGGTCGGGACGCCCTCGGATGACGGCCCGGGAGGAGGAGTGGGGCCGGAGGCCACCGTTCTCCCGCGGGGAGCGCTCCTAGGGCGGACCCGGCCGCGACGGACCTGCCGGCCGTCCGGCGGCGTCTGTCTGGCCGTCTGGAAGCTGATTCGGGTCCTGGCAGACTCACCTGGCCCTCTGCGGTGGAGGTCCGGCGGGCTCTGATGGTCTGTATCATGTCCACACAGGCCCTGACGTCCTGTACCATGTCCGCACAGGCCCTGATGTCCTGTACCATGTCCGCACAGGCCCTGATGTCCTGTACCATGTCCGCACAGGCCCTGATGTCCTGTATCATGTCAGCACAGGCCCTGATGTCCTGTACCATGTCCGCACAGGCCCTGATGTCCTGTACCATGTCCGCACAGGCCCTGATGTCCTGTACCATGTCCGCACAGGCCCTGATGTCCTGTACAATGTCCGCACAGGCCCTGATGTCCTGTACCATGTCCGCACAGGCCCTGATGTCCTGTACCATGTCCGCACAGGCCCTGATGTCCTGTACCATGTCCGCACAGGCCCTGATGTCCTGTATCATGTCAGCACAGGCCCTGATGTCCTGTACCATGTCCGCACAGGCTCTGATGGTCTGTATCATGTCCGCACAGGCCCTGATGTCCTGTACCATGTCCGCACAGGCCCTGATGTCCTGTACCATGTCCGCACAGGCCCTGATGTCCTGTACAATGTCAGCACAGGCCCTGATGTCCTGTACCATGTCCGCACTGGCCCTGATGTCCTGTACCATGTCCGCACAGGCCCTGATGTCCTGTACCATGTCCGCACAGGCCCTGATGTCCTGTACCATGTCCGCACAGGCCCTGATGTCCTGTACCATGTCCGCACAGGCCCTGATGTCCTGTATCATGTCCGCACAGGCCCTGATGTCCTGTACCATGTCCGCACAGGCCCTGATGTCCTGTACCATGTCCGCATAGGCCATGATGTCCGGTATCACGCCCGCACAGGCCCTGATGTCCTGTATCATGTCCGCACAGGCCCTGATGTCCTGTACCATGTCCGCACAGCCTCTGACATTTCCTTTACCATGTCCGCACTTTTACCACTTTTAACTAGAATTTGCTCTTTTATATATAAAGCCCTATATGCTTTCATATCTATCTTATCTGTATATAATACACTCTTCAAATTTACTTTAAAATGCATGGTTTTCCCTTTTATGAACAAGAAAATAATGGCGTTATGCTGTTGGGCCGGTATAATAATGCTATGGGGCTGGTATGAAATTTTTTCCAGGGCTGAATTTTATTCCCAGTCCGGCCTGTGCGTCGAGGCACCCGCTGGCTCTGTCTCTCTGGGACAAGAATAAGTCCAAAGTCCGGATGTTCAAAGGTTTTGGGACACCCGCCGTAACTCCGGACCCCGGGGCGACCGGAGGTTCGAGCTCCGTGTTTTACGTCGCCAGGGGGGCGGGCGACCTCCCTGAAAAATTCCCAGCTGGAAGCGGAGGGGGAGAACCGACCCCGGACACGGGAGCCCCCGGCAGCCGGGGACGCCGCGAGCGGCGCGCCGCGCCGTGATTTAGCTGCGGCCTCGGCGGATCGAACTTGCGGTTTTTACCGGTCGATATCTGGGTCTGGTGCAAGTTTGGGGTCCCTGGACACAAGGGGTCCCGAGATAAATTTTCTGGAAGTCCCCCTTAAGGGGGCACATCAAGGCCACCTCCGGCCGTACCCCCCGGGGGCCAAAAAGTTGAAAAAGTCAAAGGGGAAAAAACGGCTTCCGTGTCAGGGTGACCGGCGGGGAGAGCCTGGAGCTGCTCGCCCTGCTGGCCATGGCTCTTGGCGTCAGTGGGGAGAAGTCAGCTTCCGTGCCAGGGTGACCGGAGAGACACCCTGGCACTGTGTGGGACTTTGCCATCCTCCGGCCGCGAAACGGCACCCTGCGCCATGCTGGCCGCTTGATCCAAGCTGGCCCGCCGGGGCTGCCGCCTCCGGCCACGGAACGGAACCGCGCGCCATGCTGGCCGCTCGATCCAAGCTGGCCTGCCGGGACTTTGCCGTCCCCCGGCCGCGAAACGGCACCGCGCGCCAGGCTGGCCGCGCGATCCAAGCTGGCCCCCGGGACTTTGCGCGATTTTCCCGCCGGCGGTCCGCGGAAGTGGCGGATGAGGACGGATTTGCCAGCCGGGGCCGGCAGGGAGTTCCAGGGGAGCGGACCGAAATTCCGGTTTTCGGCCGGTCGCGCCTGGAACTCCGGTCGGGCAGGGGGGTCGGAGGGAATTGCTGCTGCGGATATATGAGAGGGTGGTTTATCGGAGCCCTCGACCACGGCGAAGCGACAGATGTTGGCCCACCGCCCAGGGTGCCTCGCCCCCCTCCCGTCCTCCTCGGGAGCGCCGGTCCCGCCGACCAGGCGACGGTTCCCTGCGGCCCCCGTGGTCGGAGGCGCCCCGCCTCCGGTCCGCCGGACCTCCACCGCAGAGGGCCAGGTGAGTCTGCCAGGACCCGAATCAGCTTCCAGACGGCCAGACAGACGCCGCCGGACGGCCGGCAGGTCCATCGCGGCCGGGTCCACCCTAGGAGCGCTCCCCGCGGGAGAACGGTGGCCTCCGGCCCCACTCCTCCTCCCGGGCCGTCATCCGAGGGCGTCCCGACCTCGCGACCATGGCTTTCCGCCCCGGCGGCGGTGCGCACATCGCCAGCAACTCCCGTGACCGCACCCTGGGGGGTGCGGGACAGCGCGGCCAGCCCCCGATCGGGTGCGCCCGGTCCCGCCGACCCCCCTCCCGCTCGGCAGCCACGGATTTCGGCGCCCTCCTGCACCCCCCTTGTGACGCCCCTGCCAAGAGGCCCCTGAAAAAGTTGACCAAAAAATTTGAGGCTAGCTACTCCAACATTTTAAGAGTGGTAAATGAAGATCTCCCCTATCTCTTTGCCAAATTTGGGACCCTGGACTTATAGCTGGCCCGCCGGGGCTGCCGCCCTCCGGCCGCGGAACGGAACCGCGCGCCATGCTGGCCGCTCGATCCAAGCTGGCCCGCCGGGACTTTGCCGTCCCCCGGCCGCGAAACGGCACCACGCGCCAGGCTGGCCGCGCGATCCAAGCTGGCCCCCGGGACTTTGCGCGATTTTCCGCCGGTGGCCCGCGGAAGTGGCGGATGAGGACGGATTTGCCGGCCGGGGCCGGCAGGGAGTTCCAGGGGAGCGGACCAAAATTCCGGTTTTCGGCCGGTCGCGCCTGGAACTCCGGTCGGGCAGGGGGGTCGGAGGGAATTGCTGCTGCGGATATATGAGAGGGTGGATTATCGGAGCCCTCGACCACGGCGAAGCGACAGATGTTGGCCCACCGCCCAGGGCGCCTCGCCCCCCTCCCGTCCTCCTCGGGAGCGCCGGTCCCGCCGACCAGGCGACGGTTCCCTACGGCCCCCGTGGTCGGAGGCGCCCCGCCTCCGGTCCGCCGGACCTCCACCGCAGAGGGCCAGGTGAGTCTGCCAGGACCCGAATCAGCTTCCAGACGGCCAGACAGACGCCGCCGGACGGCCGGCAGGTCCGTCGCGGCCGGGTCCGCCCTAGGAGCGCTCCCCGCGGGAGAACGGTGGCCTCCGGCCCCACTCCTCCTCCCGGGCCGTCATCCGAGGGCGTCCCGACCTCGCGACCACGGCCTCCCGCCCCACATCGCCAGCAACTCCCGTGACCGCACCCTGGGGGGTGCGGGACAGCGCGGCCGCCCCCCGATCGGGTGCGCCCGGTCCCGCCGACCCCCCCCTCCCGCTCGGCAGCCACGGATTTCTGGGCCCTCCTGCACCCCCCTTGTGACTCCCCTGCCAAGAGGCCCCTGAAAAAGTTGACCAAAAAATTTGAGGCTAGCTACTCCAACATTTTAAGAGTGGTAAATGAAGATCTCCCCTATCTCTTTGCCAAATTTGGGACCCTGGACTTATTCAGGGCCTGAGCTGTGGCCCCTCTACTTTCCCTAGCGTGACTGCACCTATAGTTACATGACGGGCCCCCCACTCCTGTGTAATTAATTTTTTTTTTATTCTGATATTTCATATTTGGTTTTTAATATTTATCTTCAATATATATATATATATATATATATATATATATATATATATATATATATACAGTGGGTACGGAAAGTATTCAGACCCCCTTAAATTTTTCACTCTTTGTTATATTGCAGCCATTTGCTAAAATCATTTAGGTTCATTCTTCTTCCTCATGAATGTACACATAGCACCCCATACTGACAGAAAAACACAGAATTGTTGACATTGTTGCAGATTTATTAAAAAAGAAAAACTGAAATATCACATGGTCCTAAGTATTCAGACCCTTTGCTCAGTATTTAGTAGAAGCCCCCTTTTGATCTAATACAGCCAGGAGTCTTTTTGGGAAAGATGCAACAAGTCTTTCACACCTGGATTTGGGGATCCTCTGCCATTCCTCCTTGCAGACCCTCTCCAGTTCTGTCCGGTTGGATGGTAAACGTTGGTGGACAGCCATTTTTAGGTCTCTCCAGAGATGCTCAATTGGGTTTAAGTCAGGGCTCTGGCTGGGCCATTCAAGAACAGTCACAGAGTTGTTGTGAAGCCACTCCTTCGTTATTTTAGCTGTGTGCTTAGGGTCATTGTCTTGTTGGAAGGTAAACCTTCGGCCCAGTCTGAGGTCCAGAGCACTCTGGAGAAGGTTTTTGTCCAGGGTATCCCTGTACTTGGCCGCATTCATCTTTCCCTCGATTGCAACCAGTCGTCCTGTCCCTGCAGCTGAAAAACACCCCCACAGCATGATGCTGCCACCACCATGCTTCACTGTTGGGACTGTATTGGACAGGTGATGAGCAGTGCCTGGTTTTCTCCACACATACCGCTTAGAATTAAGGCCAAAAAGTTCTATTTTGGTCTCATCAGACCAGAGAATCTTATTTCTCACCATCTTGGAGTCCTTCGGGTGTTTTTTAGCAAACTCCATGCGGGCTTTCGTGTGTCTTACACTGAGGAGAGGCTTCCGTCGGGCCACTCTGCCATAAAGCCCCGACTGGTGGAGGGCTGCAGTGATGGTTGACTTTCTACAACTTTCTCCCATCTCCTGACTGCATCTCTGGAGCTCAGCCACAGTGATCTTTGGGTTCTTCTTTACCTCTCTCACCAAGGCTCTTCTCCCCCGATAGCTCAGTTTGGCCGGACGGCCAGCTCTAGGAAGGGTTCTGGTCGTCCCAAACGTCTTCCATTTGAGGATTATGGAGGCCACTGTGCTCTTAGGAACCTTAAGTGCAGCAGAAATCTTTTTGTAATCTTGGCCAGATCTGTGCCTTGCCACAATTCTGTCTCTGAGCTCTTCAGGCAGTTCCTTTGACCTCATGATTCTCATTTGCTCTGACATGCATTGTGATCTGGAAGGTCTTATATAGACAGGTGTGTGGCTTTCCGAATCAAGTCCAATCAGTATAATCAAACACAGCTGGACTCAAATGAAGGTGTAAAACTATCTCAAGGATGATCAGAAGAAATGGAAAGCACCTGAGTTAAATATATGAGTGTCACAGCAAAGGGTCTGAATACTTAGGACCATGTGATATTTCAGTTTTTCTTTTTTAATAAATCTGCAACAATGTCAACAATTCTGTGTTTTTCTGTCAGTATGGGGTGCTATGTGTACATTCATGAGGAAGAAGAATGAACCTAAATGATTTTAGCAAATGGCTGCAATATAACAAAGAGTGAAAAATGTAAGGGGGTCTGAATACTTTCCGTACCCACTGTATATATATATATATATTTTTTTTTATTCTTCCATATATATGTGTTTATAATTGTTTTTAATGCTAATATTCATTTATTATTATTATTTTATTATTTAGTATGCAGTACCGAAGGAATATGTGTGTGTATATATATATATATTTTTTTTTTAATACTAATATTCATTATTTTATTATTAATTTTTTTATTATTTAGTATGCAGTACCGAAGGAATATGTGTGTATATATATATATTTTTTTTAATAGTAATATTCATTATTTTATTATTATTTTATTATTTAGTATACAGCGGTACCGAAGGAACTACTTTTAATACATTTATTACACGGCCGCAAGTCTCCTAATCCTCCCTGCCCGATGATATTTGCATCTACCGCCTCCCGCCCCGCCCCCTGCAAGAACTCTTCCGCCCCCTGTAAGAACGCTTCTCAGAGGACCTCCAGAATGCCTTGTGCACATGCGCACCCAGGCGGAAGTGACGAGGGTATAGCAATCTGAGGGGGTATAGCATTCTGTCACAACACCGTGACTGTCGGCTCCCGCGCGCGTGTGCGGGCGTGACGTCACCGCGGCTCCGGCCAATCAGATGGCCGGATGCCGCGATCCCGGAAGACATGTCGCCCGTCATAGAGGTGAGCGGACGGCACGACGGGGGCTCGTTCTATGGTAAGTATTTCATAATGAGCTAGTATGCGATGCAGCGGGGAAAACGATCGGGTCCTGGATCCTCACAGACAGGATGTCGAGTGAGGGCAAGCTTGCCCTCACTCGACTCCATTGTCTTGGAGGACCAGAGCGACGCCAAACGTCGTTGCCGAGCAACCGGCTTAAAGGTCCCTTTTGTTTTTTTTTTGTCATTTTTTTTTTCCTTTCTATCTTTATTAGTGTACTTGTGAGATCTGAGGACTTTTTGACCCCAGATCTCACAAAAAAGAGGTCCTGTCGTGCCTATTTCTATTACAAGGAATGTTTACATTCCTTGTATTAGAAATAAAAATGATCAATTTTTTTTTTTTTTAAATGGTGTAAAAATAAAAAATAATAAATAAAATAAATAGTAAAAAAAAAATTAAAGCGTCCTGTCCCCGTTAGCTCGCGCGCAGAAGCGAACGCACACGGAAACCCCGCCCACATATGTAAACGGTGTTCAAACCACACATGTGAGGTATCGCCGCGATCGTTAGAGCGAGAGCAATAATTTGAGCCCTAGACCTCCTCTGTAACTCTAAGATGGCAACCTGTAGAAATTTTTAAAATGTCGCCTATGGGGATTTTTAAGTACCAAAGTTCGTCGCCATTACGTGAGCGTGCGCAATTTTGAAGCATGACATGTTGGGTATCTATTTACTCGGCATAACATTATCTTTCACATTATGGAAAAAAATTGGGCTAACTTTACTGGATTCTTATTTTTTAATTCAAAAAGTGATTTTTTTCCAAAAAAATTGCGTTTGGAAGACCGCTGCGCAAATACGGTGTGATAAAAAATATTACAATAATCTCCATTTTATTCTCTAGGGTCTCTGCTAAAAAAAATATATAATGTTTGGGGTTCTAAGTAGTTTTCTAGCAAAAACAACTGATTTTAGCTCATAAACACCAAATGTCAAAAATAGGCCTAGTAGGCAAGTGGTTAAGGAGGTAAAACCTTCCGGGGCTGAAGTGGTTAAACAAAAATTATACTTTCTGGTATCATACGAGAAAAATTTTCATGCTTGTCCCTTCGGATAATTTTGGATGAACTGTCGTGATAGGCTCACAAAAGCTGCGCACTAATGATCAGATTATTGTTCGATCGCTTCGAAAGCGGTATTTTTCGTCGTATACAATTGCAACACCAGTCATGTTGCAATTACATTTTATTTAAAAAAAATTCCTTTTCAATATGCAGCTGCTGTAATTTTCTAAAAATGTAATGCAATATGGCTACCTGGAGGTGTTCTATACACTGTATACTGACCACACCCCAGAAACATAATTTCCTGCTTGTGTGATTGGCTCACAAATTTTCCCAGAAGTCTGCCTAAGATACAAGTCAGATTTCAGGCATCCCCTCCAACAAAAATTAAATTTTTGGTGAGATACTCCCAATAGGAGCACGTCTAAAGGGATGCAGGCCCAGCAGATTTTCTCATTAGTGCCCTCCAGCTGCTGCAGCTGATTGATAATTATGAAACCACTCCCATTAGATTTACTTTCCCACATGGACTCAGAAAAACACACAGGGATTTCTTCAGAATAATAAAAGGTAGCAATCTGCAACAAAGTTTGTTAAAAACTTAGCAATGTACATAGATCACCCATAGGGGAATGTTTTTTTTCTCAACAAAAGTGCAGTTAGGCCCCTTTCACACGAGCGACATCCATGTACATGTGTCCGCTGACACCCGCATCTGATCCGACAAGATGCACTGAAAACAGACAGATCGGATTGGATAGGATCCGATGAAAACGGTCAGGCTGTCAATTTTTATCCGATCTCCCCATAGAGGAGAGCGAGACTCTGACAGGTCCGTCTCTTCACAGTGAGCGGAGACAGACCTGTCATCCGCCTGCTCAGAGGGGATCAATGGAGTGATCACCGCTGAGCAAGAGGAGTCAGTCAAAACAGATCCGCCCCATGTTAAAGGGGCCTTACGCTTTAAAGCCAGGGATAGCTGGACAATTTGTAGTGGAAAGTCAGCAATAGCTGCTCTCATATTTCTCCTATTACCTCTGATTCCTCCTGTATTGAATTGTATTGTAACTGTACGGTCTGCACTCATGTTGTAAAGCACTGCGCAAACTGTTGGCGCTATATAAATCCTGTATAATAATAATAATAATATTACATATTGTATTGTACTATAGAGATAGGCTGCCATTACTGATCTTCTGAAAATACTAATTGTCTGACTTTCCCTGGCTTTAATACATTCCAGATCAGGATCAAGCAGATAATGCAAATAAATGGAAGTGGTTGTATAGCCTAAACTGTTTTTTTTTTTGCTGGTCTTCTTCCAATACCCTACTGTAATACATGATAATTAATTTTTCACACATTTTAGTGAAGGGGGACTGCATTGCTCCAAAGCATTGCACTATGGTGTGATTTTATCATGTTAAAATAAAATTGGACTTTCTGCATTAACTAAAGTGTTCTGAATGTTTTATACAGTGCAATTCATTGGTCATTACAGGCACTGGCACAATAGTAGGCACAATGGTAGGTTTCAGTATGGCGTGATATGTTGATGGACGTACCTGGCTGGAACAAGCACGCAGAGAATGATAGGCAATAATCTAGGCTGGGGCTAGATGGGTGACTTTTGGCAGCTCAATCGCGCTACTAAACCTCATGTAATCATTCTCTTTTTATGATGTTACTTGTAATAGGGAATGATATACAAGCAGGAGATGAATTGCTCATTCCCGAGATTTTTCTTAATAAAGAGTTCCCCAGGAGATTCCTCTCATGAGACTAATCTCCTAACAATCAGCCAACAAACTGCTGCAATACTACAAACAAGAGATTTTTGTACTCTGAGTGTTCCCCACTACACGTTTCCCTGTGTGTAGCTTGACATGCAGCTAAACCCTCCTATTCTGCAATAAACCAGACTGAGTGTAATTTCGAAGCGTTATTAACAAAACAGGGTGGGTTGAGAAAAAACAAATACAGATACATATAATCAGTATATGAAATATACAGAAATACAATGAATAAGCTAGACAGTAGATGGTGATAAATAATTCTCATCAGCGATGCTGAAAAGTCGGAAATGACGAAACGCGTCAGGGCGTGAACCTACGGCTTACCGGAAGCACTGGGAGACACGAGCGGAGCGGTCCGAGCATCCTATCATCAGTGTGGAGAGGGTGAGGGGAAGCGTTATTGCCCGCAACTGTACCCAAAGTAGTCATGTCTCAATACTGCATGTGAACAAGTATATGTTTGTGAGTGCATTTTCATTTTTTGGTGTGATAAATAAATGTGGAAGTTTTATGCAATATCCCACTAGTGCGGCCTTTATCTTTTTTTGCTGCTGAGTCATCTGGTTACATTTATGGATGGTCGGGTGAGCAGGGACGTTTAAAGGCGTAAGGATCTCTTGGCTGTCATTATCCATGGTGGAGACAGGGGAACAAGAGCAGAGCCAGTTTTGAATATCAGCATCCTTCCGCTTGTTAGCCTTACCTGTGAAAGTGGGTGGGCCACAATTTCTGGTGAGTTGCCATCCTCACTTGTTGTCACAGCGGTGGATGAATCAATTTCTCTGGTGTTTCTAGTCACACAGCGGTGTCTCCTATCTGGTGGATTGGTCTTTTGAAGTGATCCTTTATTATTATATGAACTTTTTTGGAAAATTTCACTCAAAGTATTGGACTGATTTATTTTATCATATGTTATCATTGACGTCTGCGCTGCTAATACTTTATTCTAGATTCCATTTGGGATTTGAGTGTAGTATTTTTTCTTAATGTCATTTATTCAAGTAGCTGCGACTAGTCTTTAATTAGACACATTGACCATTCAAGTACTTTATGTGCACAGGGGATATATTGCTCCTTTTTTAGTAATATTTATTTTATATTTGGCTTTATACAGTACTTGTGTAGTACAGTAATGCACAATTAAATGTATTACTGCAACACATGTCAACATGGGTTGCTATGCGCATTACATTGCCATTCATTTAGAATTCTGGATTTGGGGTGATGATGAGGGGACCTTTGACAGGGTTCCTGGGATAATCAGCTTATTGCGGGTGAAAGAGCCAAGCTGTGAACATTTTTAATCTGTCCCAATAAAAAAGTATTTCACCAGTAGATAGTCAATGTATACATCCCGAAATGCGTTGGGTGTCAACTATTGAAAGGCTTTTCTTTATTGTGAAAAATGAAATCTGTTTCTGGACCAATATCCATGGCTTGGTTCTCTTCCTATTTCACTCTACATATTTCATTCAGAATAGCACCCAAAACACATGCTCCCAAGTTCACCGCCGCAACACCAAGTTCCGCCCCCCCCCCTTCCAAAAATTAAAAGTCAGCAGCTACACATACTGTAGCTACTGACTTTTAATATTAGGACACTTACCTGTCCTGGAATCCAGCGATGTTGGCACCCCAGCCACTGCCATTGCTAGTAAGGGAACCCAGCAGGTAAGCCTTGCCAAGTGCGCTGCACTCTCTTCCTGGCCTGGCAGCAGGGGAAGGAACTGCTAACGTACCTCGTCGCGGCCAGGTCCGATGAAAGTGGGGACAGGTTACCTGTAAAAAACAGGTACCCACTCCCCCTCGCCCCCGAAAGGTGCCAAATTTGGCACCAGAGGGGGGGGGGGTGGATTAATCAGACAAGCGGAGGTTTTGCTTTAATAGAGGATTAATACACTGCTCAAAAAAACTAAAGGAACACTTTGAAAAACATCAGATCTCAATGGGGAAAATTATGCTGGATATCTATACTGATATGGACTGGGTAATGTGTTAAGAATGAAAGGATGCCACATTGTTTGATGGAAATTAAAATCATCAACCTCCAGAGGGCTGTGTGATGAGACCAATCTCGCCACTGGGCATTGGAGAAGCCTGGTTGCTCGCCTCCTGCAATGTGACTATGAACCCTCTCATCAGCCCATGCTAAACGTAAACCCCATGGCGATTTGACTGTGTTTGTGGCATCTGAGCGCTGTTTGGATATGTTGAGTACTCAGATCCAGGCTATCTGGGGATGGGTTGAATGTGGGGGTTCTGTTCAGTAGACTGGGAGTTATGCATTTTTGTGTCTTTTTGTGTTTCTTTAACCATGTGGCTAATGGAGTCTTGCCTCTATCCTGGAAGCTAAACCTTAATCCTGTAAACTGTAAGGCACAGGAAGTGCACTCCTAATATGGTCATTCCAGGAAGTCCAATGAGGAGAAGGACTGTCTGAGGTGGCTCTACATTCACCTATTGTCGGGTGTGCTAATGAACTTGCCTGCTGTCTGCTAAGAGATGTATTGACACTCAGAGTAATGTGTATTGAGGGCTCGTTAGGGAACCATTGTTCTGTGTCTGGCTATTGTGTACATTGATTACCCCCTTGCACATGGCAGTCCTTCTGGTCAAGCTATCTGACCAATCACTGCTGACTCATTTTCAAGCCCTCATTTGCATGGCTGGAGAGGACCTTATGGTGAACTGCAGGTACTGTGCAATTGACCAATGGGAAAGCGGTTGTTGGGGGAAGGATGTTCCAAATTCTGTATAAAAGTGTGCTGTGTTCTTCCAATAAATGTTGTTCCTGTTTTACCCTCAACTCGGAGCTTTGTCTCGTTTTTGGAGGGGGATTTATTATACAAAAAGCCGTTTGATTGTTTGGGGCTCTCTGTGGATGATTATTCGTATGCTGGTGTGCTACAGGGGTAATTCGTACATGCTGCAAAGGTGGTACATCCACTAAACGGCGGTTTCATTCCTTTTTAAGCTGAGGTTCGTAACAGGCTGAATTCAAAGACACCCCGAAAATCAAAGTGAAAAAAACGATGTGGCAGGATAGTCCATTTTGCTGAAATTTCATTGCAGCAACTCAAAATGGTACTCAGTAGTTTGTATGGCCCCCACGGGCTTGTATGCATGCCTGACAACATTGGGGCATGCTCCTAATGAGACAACGGATGGTGTCCTGGGCAGGGGCTGACTGACAACTTTTGGCCCAGGGGGCAAGTACAAACCAGAGGCCCATGGTGCAGCGACACAGCCCCCCTCCCACTCTCCCTCTTTTAGTCCTCCTGACCCCCATTCCAAGTACCGCTCCAGGCACCCTCTACTCACCGGGCGATTGTGGGTTCCCGACCTGGCCAGCAGGGTTAGTTGGGGGAGCTGGGACTGGCTGGGGGAGGAGAGTCTCCAATGGGGCATGGAACCGGCCTCTGCTTAGACGCAGTTTACACCATCCATGCTGGGGGGGGGAGGCCTGCGCTCTATCCTTGTCTTCATCCTGCACTTAGTAGGTCAGTGGCGGGGACTTTTACTTCTCATCAGCAGCAAACCTTTAGGCATGTCTGTGGCAGAAGTGGTGCAGCCTTTTTACAGGGCATCAGAGTGGCAATTGCCCACCTGCTCCCTGACCCAGTCCTTCCCTGGTCCTGGGGTATTTCCTCCCAGATCTGTACCAGGGCATCACTGAGCTCCTGAACAGACTGAGGTACAACCTGGTGGCATCAGATGGATCAAAACATAATTGTCCCAGAGGTGTTCTATTGGATTTAGGTCAGGAGGGACCATTCAGTGGTATCAATTCCTTCATCCTCCAGGAACTGGCTGCATACTCTGGTCACATGAGGCCGGGCATTGTTGTGCACCAGGAGGAAGCCAGGACAGGCAGCATACAGTTCTCCACAGCTTCTCCAGACCCTTTCACATCTGTCACATGTGCTCAGGGTGAACCTGCTCTCATCTGTGAAAAGCACAGGGTGCCCGTGGTGGACCTGCCAATTCTGGTGTTCAATGGCAAATGGCAATCAAGCTCCACGGTGCTGGGCAGTGAGCACAGAGCCCACCATAGGACTTCGGCCCTCAGGCCACCCTCATGAAGTCTGTTTCTGATTGTTGGGTCAGAGACATTTACACCAGTGGCCTGCTGGAGGTCATTTTGTAGGGCTCTGGCAGTGCTTATTCTGTTCTTTCTTGCATAAAGGAGCAGATACTGATGAGTTAACCACTTAAGCCCCAGCCCTATTTCGGACACTTTTTGCTCACAAGTTAAAATCAGTATTTTTTCCTAGAAAACTACTTAGAACCCCCAAACATTATATATATTTTTTAGCAAAGACTCTGGAGAATCAAATGGCGGTCATTGCAATATTTTTTGTCACAGCGGTCTTTAAAACGCAATTTTTTTGGAAAAATTACGAAAAAAATCACATTTCACTGCATTTAAAAAATACTAAACAGTAAAGTTAGCCCATTTTTTATATATATTGTGAAAGATGATGTCACGCCAATAAAATAGATACCCAACATGTTAAGATTTAAAATTGCGCACACCCGTGGAATGGCGACAAACTACGGTCAATAGAAATCTCAATAGGCGACGCTTTAAATTTTTTTAACGGTTACCAGTTTAGAGTTTGAGTGTAGCTCTTTTTTTTAAATTATTGCTCACGCTCTGGTGTTCGCGGCGATACCTCACATGTGTGGTTTGAACAGCGATTTCATTCGCGGCTCGACTTCCATATACGTTTTTTTTCGTGCGCAAGCTAACGGTGACGGGGGCGGCTAAAAATTTTTTTTTTCCTATTTATTACATTTTTTTTTAACTTTATCACAGGTTTTTAAAAAAAAAAAAAAATATCATCACTTTTATTGCTGTCACAAGCAATGTAAACATCCCTTGTGACACCAATGTGCAGTGACAGGTACTTTTTATGGAGGGATCGAGGGTCTAAAAGACCCTAGACCCCTCCACTACACTTCCATGTATGCAAAACGCCGAAAACTGCATTTTTGCATACAGCCTTTTTTAAATTTGCCGCCTTTTGCAGCAGAGTAACCCGGAAGTGATGTCATGGACACGCCGCCTCCGGGTTACGTCATCGGAGACCCGATCGAAGCCGCTTCTGGCTTTGATCGGGACTCCATCCATCCGGCGGACGTGCCGGCTGGTTGCTCGGGTCTCCCGGTGGGACGCGAGGCCCGGGCGAAGTCACGGAAGGCGGCGGTAGGGGGCGTCCCCTCCCGCTCACCCGGGTAACGATCGAGCGGCTCCTGAGCCGCATCGGTCCTTACCGACGGAAAGCCAACCGTTGGCTGTAAACCACGGTACCGGGATGGTGCCTCTAGCTAGAGGCATCATCCCGGTATAACCACGCAAAGTCTGCCGACGTATATATGTCAGTTTGCGGTAAGTGGTTAAGGTCCTCTATGGCCCTGTCCAACTCTCCTAGAGTAACTGCCTGTCTCCTGGAATCTCCTCCATGCTCTCGAGACTGTGCTGGGAGACACAGCAAACCTTCTGGCAATGGCACATATTGATGCGCCATCCTGGAGGAGTTGGACTGCCTGTGCAACCTCTATTGGGTCCAGGTATCACCTCATGCTACCAGTAATGACTCTGACCCTAGCCAAATGCAAAACGAATGAAAAACAGTCAGAAAAAATGAGTGGGGAAAAAAATGTCAGTGGCTTCCACCTGAAAAACCATTCCTGTTTTGGAGGTGGTCTCATTGTTGCCCATCTAGTGCACCTATTGTTCATTTCATTAACACCACAGCAGCTGAAATGGAATAAAACCCCCTATGCTACTTAACTGACCAGATGCATATCCTAGTAGTTTCATTGACTTGATGCTATACTATGATTCAATTTTTTTGAGCAGTGTCGTTTTAGGAGGGTTCAGCAGTTGTAGCCTCCATACTTTCTCACTACAGGTTTTCTTTCTGTGTTGCGTTAATAGGGGCTATTTTGACTGACAGTTCATATATTCTCACCCTACGCTGTCAGTTTTGCAAGCAAAGCCATTGTGCCAGAAGAAGGGCATTTATACACATGTACAGTATTAATGTACCCATGTAACGCTATATCCTTCCTAGTTGCAGGAGTGTTCAGGTGGTTGGTGTAACTGAAACACACCTTAAAATAAATGCTGATAAAGCTCCTAATAGTCTGGTGACAAGCACAGACTTTTGGATCTTGTACCCACATTAGAAATGTAAACTTTACAGGAGATTATCTTAGACACAGATACTGACACACATTCCTCAGTCAGGCGTGAGGGAAAAAGTACAGTCGAAGGTCAAAGAAGTCAGATTATAAAATTGGCCAAAGACTTCTGAGGGTGCCTGGACAAGCATGTATTATCTGACCATCCCCAGCCACTGCTATTGTCCGGTAGGCCCTTAAACAGGAAAGGGAATGTTTGGCTCAGTAAACATTCATATTCATGATGACAGTAAAGAAGGCAAGGAAGAGAGTGGTGCCATCTTGGTACTGGTACTGCTCATCTTGGGAAAGGGGGTGGGGTGTACTGTAGCATTAGGACATATTTCCTAAACTTCCAGATTCACTATTCTACCTGATAGCGGTCATGAGCAGGTCCAACAGACATGAGATCATCACCCAGTCTAGCAGAATCAGGCATCGTCTCATGCCTACAGCTTTCCTACACTATGAATGTTCCTCCATTTATCCAGGGAGGTGTCAGTGTAGTAATACACATAAGGCAATCAGATTCAATTTTAGTAAAGTCAAAGCAGCGGACGATCGATTTTTTATTGATTGCTACAACATACACTATGTTACCAAAAGTATTGGGACGCCTGCCTTTACACGCACATGAATGTTAATGGCATTCCAGTCTTAGTCCGTAGGGTTCAATATTTAGTTGGCCCACCCTTTGCAGCTATAACAGCTTCAACTCTTCTGGGAAAGCTGTTAACAAGGTTTAGGAGAGTGTCTATGGGAACTTTTGACCATTCTTCCAGAAGCGCATTCGTGTGGTCAGGCACTGGTGTTGGACGAGAAGGCCTGGCTCACAGTCTCCACTCTAATTCATCTCAAAGGTGTTCTATCGGGTTGAGGTCAGGACTCTGTGCAGGCCAGTAAAGTTCCTCCACTCCAAACTCGATCATCCATGTCTTTATGGACCTTGTTTCTGCACTGGTGCGCAGTCATGTTGGAACAGAAAGGGGCCATCTCCATACTGTTCCCACAAAGATTTTCCTGGTAGAGGGCTGCGCTGACTTTGGACTTCATAAAACACAGTGGACCAACACCAGCAGATGACATGGCTCCCCAAATCATAACGGAACTGTGGAAACTTCATACTGAAACTCATGCAGCTTGGCACCTGCCCACGCTGCCAAAAATACCAATACCTGGTTTATTGGTCATGGTATCACTGTGCTTGATTGTCCAGCAAACTCGCCTGACCTAAACCCCATATAGAACTTGTGGGGTATTTTCAAGAGAAAGATGAGAGATGCCAGACCCAACAATGCAGATGAGCTGAAGGCTGATATCAAAGCAACGTGGACTTCATAACATCTCAGCAGTGCCACAGGCTGATCACCTCCATGCCACGTGGCATTGATGCAGTAATTCATGCAAAAGGAGCCCTGACCAAGTATTGAGTGCATACTATACTGTAAATGAACATACTTTTTAATATGCCAACATTTCTGTATTAAAAACCTTTTTTTTTTCTATCGGTCTTATGTAATATTCTAATTTTCTGAGATACTGAATTTTGGGTTGTCACTAGCTATAAACCATAATCATCAAAATTTAAAGAAAGAAATGCTTGAAATATATCACTCTGTGTGTAACCCATCTATATAAAATATAAGAGTTTCACTTTTTGAACTGAATTACTGAAATAAATTAACTTTTTGATGATATTCTAATTTTATGAGATGCACCTGTAAGTACCTGTAATAAATAAAATATAATAATAAATATACACTCAGTAATTTGCTTAGAGACCCACGCAGTCATCTGCCTGTCTGATTTTTACCAGACGGCCTGCGAGCAAACACTGCCCTCTGCACAGGTATATAGAACAGTATGCCTATGTGAATGGGGCCATAAAGGGAGATGGTACAGTTACAATAAAATTTAAGAAAAAAGGGCCCTCCGCTTAAGAGCTTACAATCTAAAATCTCATACTCCTCCATCACACACAATAGGCTCAGTTTGACTAATAAGAAATGTGAATTCACAGCAAACTCGGCACTGCATCTAAATCGCAACCCTTCTGTGTGAACCGAATGCGGAGTGTATGGTAAATTAACGACCCCCCCACAATCGGTTTAAAAAACACAGCACGATTTGCAGAATCTGATTGCATGGGTGTGAACACACATGAGATCCGATTCTGGTGCGGACAAACAAAAAGGGTCCTGCACTAGTTTGGTGCGAGTGCAGTGCGATTTGAGCCATACAAATCCATGGCTCAAATCGCACCCCAGAGACACAGCATTTAATTTGCTTGGAAATGTGCTGTGATTCCTGTGCGAATTACATGCAGTCTCTGGCACCGCAGCAGTTTGAACCCAAGCTCACTCTTCACAAGCAGTAACATTTGAGGTTCCTATTTTTTCGTACTCTCACCTCTCTCCATCAGTACAGAATAATGTGTTCCAGCCTCAGACAGTATGCAAACAATGACTGTGAACATTATCAGGTGATTGTTGTTTATTAGCTTGCAGAGTCTCCCAGGCCAGTTTCCGCTGCACCTTCTATGACAGTGCATTGCAGATTTACATGTGATATGTATATTTCACAAGCAGCTATTTTTTTTTGGAGGCTCATATGATTATTTTACAATGAACAAATATAAACACATGGTGGAACTGCTGCAGTGCAGGTTAGAACAATCTTTTTTGTAGGCACTTTAAGAATTAAATCCAGGCATACTACTATTCAACTTAAAGTGTTAATACACCCACAACAGTAAAATCAGTCTGTATATGCAGTAAAGCATGCTTGTTATACTCACTGTGGAACCTACGGGGTTAATCCTCCGCACTGTGTGAAAAGGCTGTTTGATCTTGTCTTCTCTAAACCTCCCCTTCTTCCACTGTCCCCAATCCATCTCCTGATAGAACAGAGCCTTGGGGACAAGCTGCACATGCTCAGTTTGGTGTGTACAGCTAGAGAATTTTTTCTTGGGAGGGTGCGTGTGATCAGCACAGGGCCAATCAGCACTATCCAGATAGAGGGTCAGGGGTCCTGCATCCTCATAGGATAGTCAGAGGGAATAAGAACTCCTCCTACAAGCTTTAACCAGAAACTGATAGAAGTCGCAAGGTGAAAAAAGGTGATGTTTGGAGATGTTTTTATTCTCTTATATCCGGGACATATGGGTTCCATACCTGCCACCTGCCGGCATTGTGGTACAATACTGGGTATATACAAGAACCATACCCAATATCATTGGTGCCTGCTACCCCTGTAGGGGTTCTTTTATCTGGTGATTGCGGTCCTGGGAGAGAGGGGAGCATGAGTATTTTCACGTTCACCAGTCACCATTGAAGATTTATATACTTATATGGACTTTTTTGAGATTTTTATACATATATTATTGATGTTTACACTGAAGTCACCTTTTTTTTTTTTACACTTGTCACTTTATTTATATTTGTAGTTGCTATATTTATTGATATTTGAATTTGCACTAGCCAGCACCTTATTAAGGTACATTGAATCCTGGCATTTCTTGAATTTACATATATATTTTTGTCATGATTTAACAATACTTTGGTTTTGATTCATTAGTAACATTTAAGCAGTGTGGCTAGCATTTATATGCTCATTGGCTGGTTTATCTGGTGAGTATTAAACAGAACATAACCTGCGCCCCCTATTGTACACCAGCTGCTAGCTCAATCACTGGAAAAATGTGTAAAGATGATGCACACACGAGCAGCGCTTGTGAATAAACAGAACAAGGATGTTCATCAAAGTCCAATAAAGATGGTGGTTAAGCAGATAAAATCAGGATTATGGACTCTTCACCCAAGTGCTCGATACAGCAGGAAAGTGACACAGACCATCCACCACACACTGACTCTTACCGACAGGTGGAAGTCAAAGCAGCAGTAAGTAGTTATGGGACCACTACACCCCGTGTGTATTATCTGGTGAGTACTCGGAAGCCAAGCCAGGATCAAGGGGTGAGTAGATTTTGCTCCCCCTGTGTTATCCTGACCCAGCGGTTTACCATCTCAGCTTGGGGTGGTGCAGTGTAGCGACTCAGTGTGGTTCCGCAATCTTTATTTGTGGTCCACGCTGGCCTGTGCGCATGCGCACTAACATGGCGCCCGCGTCCGATGTGTCACTTTCGGTGGGACCTTGTTAAATAGAGGATCGGTGGGATGGGACTCGGGATGCGGCTCCCAGAGGTTTGTGCTGACATACACATGGTTGAGAATAACAAGGTTATGTAACCCCCTATAGTCTGTAGATCTGTGGAACTTTTGCCTTACACGGCCATAGCCAACTGTTGGAGTCCCAGGGGTCCCTGGGGATGAGGACTCGTAAGGAAATCACCACTATGGGATCCCCATTCTAAGAAAAAGAAATGTAACAATAAGCTGGATAGATTATCATTGAGTTTTACTATGAAAGGATTGAAGTGGACACTCTCCGTTTAGGCTGTATGCTGGCTTAATATAAGGATCAAAAGATGCTATGTAGTTAGACATAGGGGCTATTCACTAGGGAGATTAGATATGGGGACCCCTGTTTATGTGGGTGGAATATACATACTTATTTATCATGAATTTCTTTTAACTTTATAGATCTGGCGGTCTGTTTGATACAATTTAAACTAGCTATTTGCCTCAACTGACTGATTCATATACCCTTACCTGCTGGCTTATTCTAGGCACAGTCCAGTACTCATCAAAAATTGGCCCCCGCCTGTGTTATATACGCCGTCAGGTGGCTACCAGGCCAGTGATGTATGTTGTGTTTACATGCCGCACATGCTCGAATGATTGAGGGATTTCCACTGAGTGGAATTGGTGAGCAGTTTGTTCTTAGTTAATATATATATATATATATATATATATATATATATATATATATATATATATATGTGTGTGTGATGGTATTATGTTTATACACATTATATTCATATTTCTACACTGAACAAACTTAAAAACGCAACACTTTTGGTTTTTGCCCAAATTTTCATGAGCTGAACTCAAAGATCTAAGACCTTGTCTATGCACACAAAAGGCCTGTTTCTCTCAAATATTGTTCACAAATCTGGCTAAATCTGTGTTAGTGAGCACTTTCCCTTTGCCAAGATAATCCATCCACCTCACAGGTGTGGCAAATCAAGATGCTGATTAGACAGCATGATTATTGCATAGGTGTGCCTTAGGCTGGCCACAATAAAAGACCACTCTAAAATGTGCAGTTTTATCACACAGCACAATGCCACAGCTGACGCAAGTTTTGAGGGAGCGTGCAATTGGCACGCTGACTGCAGGAATGTCCACCAGAGCTGTTGCCTGTGAATTGAATGTTCATTTCTCTACCATAAGCCTTCTCCAGAGGCGTTTCAGAGAATTTGGCCACCCGGACAGCTGCTGCAACAATCGGCTTGAATACCCAAAGAATTTTTGCACAAAATGTCAGAAACCGTCTCAGGAAAACTCATCTGCATGCTCGTTGTCCTCATCTGGGTCTCCATCTGACTGCAGTTTGTCGTGGTAACAGACTTGAGTGGGCAAATGCTCACATTGGATGGCGTCTGGCACTTTGGAGAGGTGTTCTCTTCATGGATGAATCCCGATTTTCTTAGATCTTTGAGTTCGGCTCATGAGAAATGGGGGCAAAAACAAGTGTTGCGTTTATAATTTTGTTCAGTATATCTGTTACTATTTTCTTTCTGCTTTTTTTCCAAGTTTACATTAATAACTTGGCTAACATGGAGGGTCTCTGAGGAAGCGATGAGTGAACAACTTGTTCTGCGAAACACGTTAGACCTCCTGAGCATGTTTTCTAACAAGTATACAATGATGTAATGATATAATACTCCCTCTGAGCCGATGTGGGTTTACAATACTGTACCTGGATTTTTGACTTACCGTAAAATCCTTTTCTCTGAAGTTCATTGACAGACGCAGCTCCATATTCTTAATAACCATTGGGTTATGCAGCCCCCTACAGGAGTAGGACACTAGGCAGGAAAAATCTTTACCACGCCTATGGGGCAGTCCCTGAAGGCATACACCCACTCATTCTGCTATAGGCATTCAGTTTTGTTGCAAGCAGTGTCAGAAGAAAAAAAATCCCAACCCAACTCATATATAGAGTGCTGTGTCTGTCAATGAACTTCAGAGAAAAGGATTTTACGGTAAGTCAAAAATCCAATTTTCTCTATCGTTCATTGACAGACGCAGCTCCATATTTTTCTTAACCATTGGGACGTCCCAAAGCAGTATTTGCATGACGGGTGGGAAAACAACGCAGAGAAAGAACGTAATTCCCCAAAGGCTAAACTTAGCCAACCAGGTAACATGGAGCTCAACCAGGAACAACTGGAGCTCACCTAGAAACAACATACACCCTCAAAGAGAAAAAATTGCTCTTTTAAACAGCAGCCTGCAAAACCTTGCGGCAAGAAGAAGCATCTGAGCGTGCCAACACATCTACTTTGTATAATTTAGTAAATGTGTGCACAGACGACCAAGTTGCCGCCTTGCAAACTTGTATTAGTGACGCCTGATGGCAAAAAGCCCAAGAGGCACTCAGCGCCCTAGCAGAATGCTCCTTCACAGGAAAAGGTGGAACCTGACCCTTAAGTGAATACGCCTGTATCACCGTCTGCCCGATACATCTGGATATTATCTCAGCAGATGTAGCCAATCCCTTCTTAGGTCCTTTCGTGAGGACAAAAGGAGAGTCTGATTCCTTGAAAGACTTAGTAATCGCCAGGCAAACCCTAATTGCCCGAACCACAGCCAAAGAATGCAAAGCGATTTCCTTCGGATGCTTGGGCTTAGGACAGAGTGAATGCAATGTCAATGTCGTCATTCAACGGAAATCAAAAACCATCTTAGGAAGAAACCACTGATTAGATCGAAGTACCACCAGAGAAGAAGTACGGCAGGACAGCGCCGCCAATTCAGACACTCTGCGGGCAGAGGTAATAGCCACCAAAAAGGCTACCTTCTGTGACATTGTAAGCAGAGAAATCTTGCTACGTTTTCAAAGGGGGGTTTTTGAAGAACAGACAGTAGCAAGTTAAGATCCCACAGAGGTAAAGGGCCACATGACAAACTCCCTTGATTAAAAGTGCGAATCAAAGAATATGTAGCTAAAGGGCGTTGAAGAAACACTGTCAAAGCCGACACCTGGTCTTTAATAGTACCCAAGGCCAACCACTGCTCATCACCTCTTTGGAGGAAAGCCAATATCCTTGCCACTGAAAAGGAGTGTGGAAGCACCTTAATCGATTCACACCATGAGATGTATGATTTCCGAGTACAATGATAAATCTTCCTAGAGGTAGATTTTCTAACCTTCAACAGTGTAGGAATCACTAAGTCAGAAAGACCCCTATCCTTCAATACCTGGCTTTCAACAGTCACGCCGTAAAAGCCAGCGACTGTAAAGCAGGATGGAAGATCGGCCCATGAGACAACAAAAATTAGCTGAGAGGAAGTCTCCAAGGAGCAACCTTACCAGATCTGCGTACCAAGACCGGCGAGGCCAGTTCGGGGCCAACAGAATGACCAGAATCCATTCCACCTCTATTCTGTGCAAAAGCCTCAGCAGAAGTTTAAGTGGAGGAAACGCATAGATCAGTCGATACTGACCCCAAGGAGCAACCAGTGCGTCTGTGGCGTCAGCCAGAGGATCCCGAGACTTAGCTACAAACCTCTGTACCTTCTCATTGAGCGGAGAAACTAACAGGTCTACATCAGGTTTCCCCCACCGGACACAGAAAAGGTAAAACACCTCCGGGTGCAGGGACCATTCCACCTGATCCAGCACCTAATGACTCAAGTAATCCGCCTGCCATTTCACCACTCCAGATACATGCACGGTGGAGAGGGCTGGAACAAAGTTTTCTGCCCATATTAACATCTCGGCCACCTTCCGGGCCTCCAGGACACTCTTGGTGCCCCCTTGATGATTGACGTATACCACGGCCGTGGAATTGTCTAATTGAATACAAACTGGACAACCCTGCAGACGATTTGTCCAGTGACTCAAGCAAAGCTTTACTGCTCTGAGTTCCAGAATATTGATGAGAAGTCTGGACTCTTCCAGAGTCCAGGTTTCCTGGACACACAGCTTTCCAAGTACCCCCCCCCCCCCCCCCCCCAGGCAGGCAGGCTGGCATCCATCTATACCACAGTCCAATACAATGGAAGGAAGGACTTTCCCTGACACAGGGCCAAGGAACGGAGCCACAACAGAGGAGCACTTCTTACGTTTTGACTCAACCTAATTGGATTGTCCAAAGATTTTGGATCCTTGTTCCACTTGACAAGAATACCCCTTTGCAGAGGCTTCGTGTGGAACTGAGCAAACGGAACTGCACCGAAGGTAGACACCATCAGGCCTAGAGCTCGCATGCAAGTTTGCAATGAGGACAGAGTGCTGGATAACAGCAACCAAATTGCCCTCTGCAACTTTGCAGCTTTTCCGGGGGAAGAAACACCCTTGGAGAGGCTGAGTCCAGAGTCAGACCCAGATAAACCATTTTGGAGGCTGGGACCAGAGCAGATTTTCTGAAATTGATGGTCCAACCGAACTCTTGCAGAGTCCGTACAGTGATTGACAGATCGCACGCCAGAACTGAGTGGGAGTCTGCTCTTAAGAGGAAATCATCCAGGTACCACAGTACCACAATCCCCCACTGTCACAGTAATGCCAATACTGGAGCCTACACATTGGTGAAGACTAGGGATCGACTGATTATCGGCCAAGCCGATATATTGGGGGCCGATATGCACTTTCCCCGATATATCGTAATCGGCCCCTGAGGTTACCGATATTTTAGGAAAGTGCTTGTACCAGAGTGATGCCTGCAACTAGAGGTATCACCCCGGTACCGGCGTCCATAGCCGATGGTCGGCTGTCTTGTAATGGCAACCGATGCGGCTGAGAAGCCGCTCAGCTGTCATTACAAGGAGCAGGAGGGGACATCCCCCCCCTCCCGCCGCCGTCCACGGCTCGCCGGGTCTGCTGTCCCACTGGGAGACCCGAGCATCCAGTCTGCACAGTCACCGAAGACCCGATCAAAGCCGCATTCGGCTCGGATTGGGTCTTCATGTAAAAAACCAGAAGTGAGGTCATGTTATCACTTCCAGGTACTCGGAGCCAAATTTAAAAAAAATACAGCATTCAAAACAGCCAAACTTGGCGTTTTGAATGCTTTTAAGTACAGAGGAGGGGTTTGGGGTGTTTTAGACCCCCAGATCCCTCCACAAGAGTACCTGTCAAAAAATAAAAAACATTTTTTTAATGTACGAAAATATAGGCCAATATCGGCCGATACCGATATGTGATGACCAAAATATCAGTATCGACAATAAAAAAACGATATCGGTCGATCACTAGTGAAGACCCTGGGGAACGGAGGCGAGGCCAAAGGGTAACGCCACAAATTGATAATGTTTCTCTCCTACAGCGAAGCGAAGAAAACGCTGGAGCCCAGCGTAAATAGGGATGTGCAGATATGCGTCCTCGATATCGATAGAGGCCAAAAAGTCCCCTTGGTGTAGGAACGCAACTACCGTGCGAATGGACTCCATTCGAAACCTACCCGCATGAAGCGATTCAGAGCCTTGAGGTCCAGAATTGGACGCATTTTTCCTTCTTTCCTGGGAACAGTAAACATGTTTGGAAAAAAACCCTTGAAAGCGTTCTCGAGAGGGAACCGGCACAATCACCCTTTGCGACAGCAGATCTTGTACCGCCTCTCGTAGATCCCTTAAGCGATCTGAAGATAGGCGTAGATTGGACGGGAAGAATCTGTCCGACGGTCGGGACCTGAATCCGATCTTGTAACCCGATCGGAGCAGCTCGTGGGCACATTTGTCCTGAATCAAGGCGGTCCTTGGTTCCGTAGAGAAGACAAAGACGTCCCCCCACCCCAGATACGGGTGAAGGCGTCCCTTCATGCTGAGGGAGATTTGTTCGCAGATCTGGAGGGGCCTGTTCTCGGCTTACCTGACCACATCTTCTTGGAACCCCCAGATGACCTAAATTACTTAGATCCTTTCTCCTGCGCGCCGAAGGGGCCACCTGTGTGCTAAAAAATAAGGGCCTCGTCTATTACGCGGTGACTTGCCCTTAGCGGATAGAGGAAGAAGAGTACTCTTCCCACCTGTGAGTCCTTTGATCAATTCGTCCAACAAAGACCCAAATAAGCGGACCCCCATAAAGGGAAGATCTTATAGAGCCTTTTTAGAAGCCTGGTCCGAAGACCAGCTTTTTAGCCACACAATGCACGGTTACCATTATTGCGTTTAGAACAACTCCACTGACTCACAACAATTTTGTCACAGTAGGCGGGAAAAGGGAGTATCTTTGCCGCTTTTAGGGTATCTGCGGGCCCCGAGGGGACTGGCGCCCCCCTTTTTAAAATTTTCTGCACCGATACAATCAGTGCAACCACCAGCGCCCTTGCATGTGCATTAAAAAATTAATCATCCTCACCGCAGAGCAAGCGAAGTGCATGGACACAGACCTAGTAGAGTAGCTATGTGCTAAGCTCACTCTGGGAACATAACAAGCAGGGGGGGGGGGGGGGTCGCCCACCACAGTCCCGCAAAGGAGACGCCGGCTTAAGTTACACAAAAAGAACCCTTTTAGACCTAAGGGTCTCCACCATAAATTACATAAAAGGACATAGCCCCCTATAAAGGGGAAGAGGGGGCCCGCCGTGATACAGACGCGCAAGCTGAGAACCCCCCACACAACAATGCTCCACGGCCGGTTCAAGGGGAGCGCCAGGCAGTCCATATGTCCACCCCCCTGTAGGGGGGAGGAAGGGCGGACATCCTTCTGTTGCTCTGCCGGTCAGCAGCTCAAACAGCCTGGTCAGCAGCTTGGAGAGCCAGCCTCGAGTAGGCTGCAAAGCCACGGCCTAAATTAGGGGCCCAATCTGGTCACAAGTCCGCCGTCAACTCTGTGAGCTTGATCGGCAACTCGGACAGCTCGGTTAGGAGCTCAGACAGCCTGGTCAATCGCCCGGACAGCATGGTCAGTCACTCAGACAGCCAGCTCCGTCAGCCGCAAGCCGCTGCCTCAATTTTTTGCTTGATCTGGCCGTGCAAGGCATCCGCCTGTCAGCTTTGTCAGGCACCTCATCTCGGTCAAGTTGGTCAGGCACCTCATCTCGGTCAGTTTGGTCAGACAGCTGCGAGTAGGCCGCAAAGCGGTGGACTAAATTTTCAGCCCGACCCAGACACGTACGGGGCAGACCCGCGGATGAAGAAACATCAGCTACCCCCCCCCCCCAAGCCTATAACCACCGCAGGGAGCCCAAAGGACATCCCTGCCCCAGTCACTAACCCACAGGGGGCCAGAAACTCTCAAAAAACCTGAGTGTGATCTGGACAGCCCAGTCAGCAACAACCAACCCAGAGACCGCTAGAGCTATGGGAAGGGGACACTACTCACCATACCTACGACAATCGGGTGGGCACCACCCTTGACAGACTACCTCTCTACTCAGGGTGGGGATGCGGATGACCAAGCGACACGCTGCAATTCAGGCCGAACCAGGTCGTGTGCGTTCCGGTGAGGTGTTTCACTCATGGGCCAGCCCCCATCCATTGGGGCTCTGTTGTGGCGAGGCCTAGCGCGGGGCTATAACCTGCACACGCTCGCTGGCCAGACTGGGAGACCTTATGGATCTAGGAACTTCAGTCCGAAACACAGTCCGGCTGTTGATTGCAGTTCTCTCAAGAACATAACTAGCTAAAAAATCTAATTTTAACAAAGGTTCCCATTACCATAAAAAAAAACAAGCTAAGACCGAAGTCCCAGCTGGGAACTAGGTCGTACTCCTAAACTAGGCAGAAGCAAACTGAATGCCTATAGCAGAGTGACTGGGTGAATGCCTTCAGGGACTGCCCCATAGGCGTGGTAAAGATTTTTCCTGCCTAGTGTCCTACCCCTGTAGGGGGCAGCATAACCCAATGGTTAAGAAGATTATGGACCTGCGTCTGTCAATGAATGATAAAGAAATACTTTTTTCATGTATTTTATGGTCACTTTTTTATCTGTTTTGTATGTGAATAAATTGTATCTTTGTATACAAATGATTGTAATCGGATGTGCTCATCCATTTGCGACAACCCTACATCCTTTTAAGTCCTATATCCATGGGTGGGAGATATCTCTCCTAGAAACCCCTCTCCTGTCTTTATATTTACTAAAATAATTACATTTCCGTAACCTGCGTACTGTGGAAGCCCAGATATAGTGAATGCAGGGTCCTGGGTTTCGGAACACTTTAAGGCTGAACTGCAGGCATATATAATAAAACCCTGACAGATGCAGTTATGTGCTGTAAAATCCTGAAAACTGCTTTTAAATGCAACTCATGCAAGTACCTGAATTTGATTGACTGTGAAAGGGAGCACTCGGGGCTAATCAGGTCTCCAGCAGAGAGATGACCTGATCACTCTGTTGCTGTTCCTTTACTGTTAAATGACAAACTGGGGGCAGAAAGGTGACCTAGCTGTGTCACTTAACTGCAGCCAAGAAAAGTCAAATTATCAGACTGGCTATGCTGCCTGTTACAATTGTGCAAATCTCAAGATTAGGTGGATAGAAATATATATTCTTTGACAGGTAGGAGAGCTCTTATAATATGTATTTCAATTTTCTGCTTGGAGCTCAGCTTTAAAAGGTGACACTCCAACCCAAAGGCTGGAAGAGAGACTTGCTGGGTCGTACATCAGCTAGTTTTTTTTTCACAGTGCTGCTGAAAATGACCCTTGCTTTTTTCCCCCAATCTAACAGCATCGGTGAATAGGGGATGTTGTATGTTGTTTATTGCTCTCCCTCTCTTTCTTGTCACAGCTCTTAACCAATGCCAGTCCAGGCAAATTCTAACATTCCTCTCTTACAAAAAAAAAAAAAAAAAAACACAAAGTTTTTTTTTTGCTAGAAAACGATTTAGAACCCCCAAACATTATATCTTTATTTAGGCCCTACAGAATAAGATGGAAGGGCATTGCATATTTTTAAGTCACACGATATTTGCGCAGTGGTTTTTCAAATGCTAATTTTTTGGAAAGAATACAGTTTAATGAATTTTAAATGCACAAAATCACAATAGAATACCCAAATGTTTGGTACAGTATAAAAGTTGATGTTACGCCAAGTAGATACCAAATATGTCATGCTTTAAAATTGCATCCACCCGTGGAACAGCGATAAATTACGATACCTGAAAATTTCCATAGGCAACGCAAAAAAAAGCCTTTACAAGTTACCAGTTTAGAGTTACACAGGAGGTCTGGCGCTAATTATTGCTCTCGCTCTGATGTTTGCGGCGATAACTCGTGTGCAATCGCCATTTACATATACGTGCAGGACCTACGTGTGCATTCACACGGGGGAACGGGGCGCTTTTTTTTTTTTTTTAACTGCTATATGCTAGTATGAACATCATCCTTTGTAATAATAGCATGGGCCATGACAGGTCCTCTTTATGAAGAGATTTGGGGTCTCTGAGGCCCCACATCTGTCCTCTAGCCTCCAATGCAGCCAATCAGACACAGATTGGTCTGATCGGCTGCTTTACTGGCCAGTAACAGCCAGGTAAACAAAGAACTGAAACAGGAAGTGACCAAATCCTTGTTACATTTTCGGTTTCTGATGTCAAACAATGGGAGGAGCAACATCCGTTCCTCTCACTGTGTGCCCAAAGCTGGCTGCCACCAGTCGCATTCTTACTGGGCTCCCCAATCACAAAGGAAAGCCCGGTAAAGGCGGCATCCCCAGGGGGAGGGGGTAAACATAATTCAGCGGCTTGTTTAGCCGCACAAATTACTTTTATTTTGTGAAGAATCGCTGGTCCTAAAGAATAACATCTTGATAACTGCTGCAGCGATGACTGAGATGCCACTCTTCCTGTCCAAGGATGTTTCTAAATGTAGGGCAGATGGGAAGTAGTTAAGAGCACCACCCTCTTTGGTCTCTGGTGGAAATACAGGGCAGAACTTTCTATACCATTTTCAGTGACCAACAATAAAATAGGGTATGGAGGATGATCTAGGGGCTTCCCAATGGTGGATTTACATAAAATATGTTGTGAATCTTTGTTGACCCTGCAGGAATAATGTAATGTCCTGCCCTACATAACATACTTAACATTAGGGCTCAAATTGTCAGTGTTGGCGGTCTTGTCATTTTTGGGATTTTCCTTATTTCTGCCTTTAACATCCTCAATTTGGTAAGAGGCTCTCAAATCGGTGGTGGTTTTCCTTATTCACAATTGCCTTCTCTTTGTCTACAACTATTGGGAAGTGTCATTTATGTTTGTACACAAGTATACTTCTGGTAAGCAGTTTCACAACTGGTGACGGATACACAAACTTCTTACGTGGTGCACTCTCAGGGTGTTTAAAGCGGAGTTCCACCCTGGTTATACATTTTTTTTTACAAAAATACCCCCGGGACAGTCAGGGCTAGCACATTCCACAATGGCTAGCCTCTGATCTGTCCCGGGTTGCACTTACCTTTCAGGAGAAATACTTACCTTGAAATTGTCTTCTCCAGCGCTGCCATCTCAGGTGTGGGCAGCTTGAAGCCAGCACGATCCTCTTCCGCGTCCTCTTCGGTCCTCTTCCTCCTTCTTCGGTCCCACGATGCACTGCACCGGCCCCGACGTCACTTCCGGGTCGCGCGCGTCATCCCTCCACAGCTTCTGGGCATGCCCAGAAGCTGTTTAGAAGGGAATGACGCGCGCGCCCCGGAACTGACGTCGGGGCCGGTGCAGGCGCAATGATTCCTGGGAGCGATGACGTTCAGCTCCCAGGAATCATTGCAAAAGCCAGGAAGTGACGAATCGCCGTGGCCGCCGAGGGGAGGAAGAAGGAAGTAAGGTGAGTATATTTTCTCTAAAAGGTAAGTGAAAAAAAAAAAAAATTGCGATTATCCATTTGTTTTTCAGGTGACCGGGAGCGAGAAGATGGAGGTAAGTATAAATTTCGGGTGGAACTCCGCTTTAAGTAATAATACTTGTTGTTACGTTATTATGCTATGGCGTTTTTCCACGACTCCATGACACCATTTCTTGTGAGCTCAATATATGGTTTTCTTCAATCAAGTCATCTCTGCATTTAAATCACAGCAATCACCTATTGTTTATCTGGTAAGCGCATTACCTAAGGGACTCTGGATTCCTTGTGTGCCGATCACATTATTTCACATCACTTTCGAATTATTTTCACTTAACTGTATCAGGACTTGATTTATCTTGGGCATTGAGTTGTTCTATATCACTAAGCGCGACTTAATTTTATGTATTGGTTTAAGGGTGTGGTCACACTTGAAGTTGCCGCTAAAATCCAACACTCACCTTTAGCGCAGTTATTTTCCTTTTTCATACTTAACATTAGTACCTGGATACGTACTGCATTTACCCTTTGAGAGTCTTGTGATTCTAACCATAGATTTACTCAGGTCTTTAAAAAGTATTTCTGCCCTGTCTAGTTGTGTGCCGTGTCTTTTGGGTGGATCCCTTCCCCCTCTATTTGTCCTGCAACATTATTATATAAACCACAGATGCATCACATGTTTTAGTTATCCAGCACCCAAAGCTGCTCCTGAATTAGCAGTTTCCACGAAACAGGTCGAGCCATCTATAGCAGAAAAACCTACCTTAAGCCGACAGGCTTAGGAATATGTAACAGTATATACAATGTCCTACTATGCTTTTTATGCATTTTCACTGTCCACTAATTTCAGGCTTTTTAAATGTGTATCAAGGAAGGTGGAATTTAATTTATATATCTCTATTCTTGCGCCTATAAAGTCCATGAATTTTGCCAAATAGTTGTTTTGCCTGGGACATGGCGTTTTATATATATATGGTGGGACATGGCGTTATTTTTTTCTGGGTCCTTGCATTACCACCTGGCAATTACCCATAGGTGTTTTCCTTCGAATATCTACATAGTCAGGTTAAAAGGAAAAAATGAACGTAAACACACAAAAAAGGCACACTATATGTAGTTTCCATTGAATATTTATATAAAAAGAAATAACAAAACCAGTCGTAGTTGGACATAAAACAGCTTATCAGATAGTAATGTTAGAATCGGGAGAAGGCATTTCGCTGTTGCTGGGCAGGCTGCTGGACCTGTTGCTGTTGCTGCTGTTGCTGTAGCCGTACCTGCTGGGAGTACGGATCTTCTAATGATTTAACGAAGATTGTGGTCTTGGGGCCAGTTTTCCAGAGTACGCCATTGGAGTCCACCACAGAGGATTCTACGGTGATCTGGTGTGTCCCCAGCACAGAGAGGTTTAACAGGAACTGTGTACTGAAATAATCATTATGAGGTTCCACCCTCTGTTCTATCTCACTCCTTAAACCTTCCAAAGGCATCTAAAAATAAGTAGGAAAGAGGTTGGTGGTAAATTACTAAACATACAGAACAAAAGCACAGCAGATAAGGTTTCAGTAAGGTTTCCTTATTCGCTTTTTTTTTTTGTTTTGAAAAGAAGCTGTACTGTACCTGTAATGTAAAAGTTAAATTGCCTTAGGGTAGATTTCAATGTTTGTCAATCTACCAGTCCCCTGAAGCGCAACCGGTGTTCAAATCGCTGTGATGCCTCCCCACCACCTGTTTTAACCACATTTGCTGACAAATGCGCTGCAACCATGAGCAATGCACACAGTGGCTGAGAATTTGCAGCACTTCCCTGTTCACCCACCTGGGTTGTGATTGGCAGATCACTACATGTTGGGAGTTTTGCTTTGCACCCACAGCACATAAATGACCCTGTGTAGGTATAAAATACATGTATGGGATATAATATATATATATATATATATATATATATATATATATATATATATATATATATATAGATATAGATACACACACACACACACACACACACTATATTACCAAATGTTTTGGGACACCTGCCTTTACATGCACATGAACTTTAATGGCATTCCAGTCTTAGTCTGTAGGGTTCAACGTTGAGCTGGCCCACTCTTTGCAGCTATAACAGCTTCAACTCTTCTGGGAAGGCTGTCCACAAGGTTCAGGAGTGTGTCTATGGGAAAGTTTGACCACTCTTGCAGAAGCGCATTCGTGAGGTCAGGCACTGATGTTGGACGAGAGGGCCTGGCTCGCAGTCTCCACTCTAATTCACCCCCTAAAAGTTATATCGGGTTGAGGTCAGGACTCTGTGCAGGCTAGTCAAGTTCCTCCACCCCAAACTTGCTCATCCATGTCTTTCTGGGCCTTGCTTTGTGCACTGGTGGGCAGTAATGTTGGAACAGGAAGGGGCCATCCCCAAACTGTTCCCACAAAGTTGGGAGCATGAAATTGTCCTGCCTGGCTGACGTCACATTAACCGGAACTACAGCGGAGTGATTCCATACCTGCGCCGGCTGATTTCTGGCTCTGCGTACACACCGCTCATCGGTCCTTGGAGATTAACCTCTCAGCATCCGTGTCGCTCCCTGTCGGTGCCCTTGTCCACTCCAGCCCAGGGTGATGTAAGCAATTCATGTACTTTTTTCCTTGGTCCCCATTACCAGTAAACTGTTAAACCCCCTTTTTTACTGGATGTCCACCTGGCTTTTTAATCCTTTGCATCCTGGAGTGTTTATGCACTGCCATTTTCACGTACTTGCAACTCAATATTGAATCCTACCGACTAATCTCATTAAAGCTCATGTGCCTGTAAGGGCAGGTGCCCCAATACTTTTGGTAATATAGTGTGTGTGCATATATATATATATATATATTATATACATATATATATATATATATATATACTTACACCCTGTCCGCTGCCTGTTGCAGCTCAAGGGTGGCAGTAAAAACACAGTTCAACTGTGCATTTTTACTGCCCCTAACATGAAGCCTTAGGGTCACACAAGAAACTCTGTAGCAGTGATCTGTAGCAGCCACAATATCGGTTTGTCCTCTCTAGTAATTTGTATCTGAACACAGAGTTGCTGCTATAGCAGACAGTAATGCTTATTTAGGTAGTTGGAAATTGTTGACTTTCCAGTGACATCAGTGGCTGCATTCAATAGAACAACAACTGAAACTGGCGATTCTTTGGCCAAATCCTGAGTAAAAAAAATAAAAATAGAATTTTATACCCGCCATAAATTCAGTTTCTTGGAACCAAGTGAGGAACACAGGAAGCCACCTTCAGGGGGATTGGACACTGGCAAACAAAAAAACTGTGGGCTAGCCCAGGGTATCACCACTCATACTGCCAGCATGCCTCAGTTTAGTAGCAAAACTTTACCAAATGCATGATCATAACCATGGGGGGGGGGGGGGGTGTGACTATATCCCTTAATGGACACCAAAACAAGGAATTTACACGGAGTATAACACATCCTATCGTCTTTCCTGTTTATTGGGGGGACAGAGGAAGTCTTAGAACTTTGGGACATCCAAAAGCAATCCAACTAAGGGATGGGGAACAGTAGGCAAACTAACAGGCCCAATGAACAATAAAACAGAAAACTTGGGACTGCCTGCAGCTCAAAGAGCCACCTGAAGGACCTTACACCTGAAGCTGGCATAATATAAGGCAGAAACGTCCACCTTGTAGAGCTTTGAGAACATGTAAATATAAAACCAGGTAGAAGCTTTACAAATCTTGGAAACTATGCTCAATGCCTCAAAGCCCAGGAGGCACTCACAGAGCTAGTAGAGTGAACCTTAATAGGGTAGGCAGGAACCAGATCTTTGAAACCATACGATTGAACAACAACCGTCTATGCCACCTAGAGATGGCAGAACAAAAAACTGGGGTGCCCTTTCCGGAACTACTGCGAATGAGAAAACAAGGGAATCCATATTTCTGAAAGAAGTAGTGGCTGAGAGACAGACTCACACAGCCCGAACCACATCCAGACAATGGAGGAAAATGTCCTTTTGATGAACTGGAGATTCAAAAATAAGGGTGGAAGAACAATATCCTGGTAAGAGTAAAAGGCAGAGTCTACTGTAGGCAAGAAGTGGCGCATAGCCCTGGGCTTCAACACCACCTTATCTGTATGCAAGACCAAAAAGGGTTCTCTACAAGATAAGGGCACCTGTTCAAACACTCACCTAGCCCATCTCTAAAAATGGAATGGAAGTAGTCATATTCTATTACAAGTCATGTTGTGATTGAATGTTATTTAAAATTACCTTTCCTTTTCCATCTGCAGAGCTGTCATTTTCTGTAAAATGCAATGCAACTTGGCTACCTGGAGGTGTTCTGCACACAAATGGTGTACAGAACAACCCCTGAAAATGTAATGTCCTGCTTGCGTGATTGGCTGATTTTCCCAGAAATCTGCAGTAAGCTACAAATCAGATTTTTGGCATCCTCTGCAACAAAATGTAATTTTAGGTGAGATACTCTCAGAAGGGAAATCCTGTCTAAAGCGATTGCCAATTTCCTCATTAGAGCCCTACAGGTGCAGCAGCAGCTTATTGATAATCATACAACCACTCCCATACAGACTTACTATGCACATGGACACAGAAAAACAAATTACTATATCTTCAGAATAACAAAAGGTAGGAATTCGGAAACAAAGTTTGTTAAAAAATATTGCAATTCATCACTCAGAGGGGAATTTTTTTTCTCAAAAAAGAAAAGCGGTGTTAATCTTTAAAGAACCACCTGAACCTCTGTTACATCTGGACAATCAGACATTTGTTGACTGACAGAGCCCTCAACAGGATATCGTCTAAGTATCTCAAAATGGGGATTCCACAAGAGTGCAACAGGGCTAACACTGTAGACACTTGGTGAACACCCAGGGTGTGAAGGCCTTTCAGCAAACCTCAGAAAACACGAGTGCTGGAAAGATGGGTACATGCAAGTACACATCTTTAAAATCCACAAAAAGCCAGAAAGTCCCTAATGAAGGCAAGCAATGACAGATCTTGTCAGTTCTATATACAGTAAAATTTGTGAACCCAAATGAAGATATTCCAGGCTTTGAGGTCCAGGATGGGGTGAATGTGCCACTTACAGGTTGGGTCCTTAAGATAGGTGCATTCTTCGCCTAAAACAGTTGAGAGAAGGTGAGATAGGGCAGGATCCACAGAAGTATTGGACCACTTCCTAACAAAGCCCACACCAAATGAATACAAAGCCAGCAGGAGGTTACGGGAAGCACACAACCTATCTCAGGGCACTTGCAATCTTTGTAAAGAAACCGTTAGAAAAGTGTCTGAAAAGGGATATGGCCCTTTATGACCCCAAGACGGAAATGGTAGAAGCAACAGGCTGCTCCTCTAGTTTTAGGATGGTGTGCACTGCAACAATAAGAGCTGAAATGGGAGTCATAGCAGTAGACTGCAGTTCCTAAAGGCTCATGCACAAAGGACATTATAAAAAATGCCAGTAGTGTGAACTGTAGAATTGCGCGTTAATGCGTTTCTGCATTAGTATTTTGCCTTGTTTGCATTTGTTTGCAATACTATACTCTCACAAAAGCTTGAGGCCCATGAAATGCTTATAAACGCCAGATAGTTGTGTTTTGACGCATTTTTACAGCTAAATAACTCCTCTTCAAAGTCAAACCTACTAGTTCTGAGCTTTTTTTCCAGCCTGAAAATACCCCTGCCAAAAAATGCTGATAAAAGCCTGCGTGCGTGGACACAGGATAACATGCTGGGGAGTTTACTGGCTGCAGAAAAAAATGATTGAGGCCCAAAACAGCAATAGTAAAAACACCCAGTGTGCATGAGGCTTAAAGGTGGGTCTCATCTGACAAGGGTATAAGCAACTCAGAATCAGAAGCCATAAAGGCCATATGTAGATCACATAAAATATCTGCTGGAGATGGTGTGGGAGTACTTAAAGCCTCTGCATATCAGAGTCAGCAAATAACTGGGTAATGCATGAGTTTAGTAAGAATGTCCGAGAGGGTGGAGGACCCAGCTACACCCAAACGAGCCATACAGGACTCCCCTTTCCCCACCCTGGAATCCAGAGTCAGACATGTGGCCTCAAAGCAGGTAGGTCATGTACAGGCTCAAGTTTAGGAACAGGGCCTAAGGTACTCAAACAAATAGTGAAAAAGAACAAAGAAACCGCGCTTTTACATCACCCCTTTGGTGTTTGAGATACGTCATTTCCGGTCAGCTGGATCGCAGGTGGGCGCAAACCGGGGATTCCTATACAATACATGCTGATCCCTATCTTCTTTGATGTAAGTGCAATACATCCTTCTTTTTTAAATAAATTATTTGATATACTGCACCATGAGAGTGTTTTTTCCTCTCTCTCTCTATATGGCAACACTGAAGCTTTCAATACACTATTTATATACATACTGAATGGATGACAGTAGCGGTTTGAAATAATTCGTGTGACCTCATGTATGACAGCTTGGATTTTCCCATATGCACAATTTGACTCCCTGTAATAGGGGTCAATTAAGTCTGGTGAGTGTTTAGTGCATCTGCATGCTGGTGGAGAGGAACATTTCCTATACTCACTGAGGACGTTATTCACATGTGGGATTATATATGACTACATCGTTTTTATGTATTTTTTATAATTTAAATGAAGACGTATTTTTTTTTTATTTGTCTATTCACTATTGTTTATTTACTATGGTGATATGTATTTTATGATGTAAGAGCGAAGCCGCTTTGTTTTTTTTCACGGTGTGTTTTTTAGACTTTACAACACGCAGCTGTTTATTGTAGTTTATTTGTTTTTTGGTTATTGATTTGCACGGGTTTAGAACCTATTGGGTTCCTATATTTTCTTTTACTCAAGCAAATAAACCAGCTGGTAGCAGGATCGGTGACCAGAGGGTCAGATGGCCAAAGGTAGCCAAAGTCACTGTAGAAAGGAAACAGGAACAGATCTGAAAAATAAAGTTTTACATGGATCTTTCCAACAGGAGCAGCAGTGGAGTGATGCTTCCTCAATGCTGCGTGGTCTAAAAGAGTGTACATGCGTGACACTCCCCCCCCCCCCCCCCCCCCCCAGCAGGTCAGCACTCCCAGTGTTCACCCTTAAAAAAGTTGTCAGGAAATGGGAGAAAATGGTACCCAGTGACCAAATAAAAACAAGGGAGCTCCTAGTGCTTGGCCCAATCAGTAAGAGAGTCTTCAAAGACAGGGCAAGTCCAGAGGCGATCCCTAGACCTGGAAACTGTTTTGCAGCTAACTTAACCAGACCAGAGTCTGGAAAGTGGTCACATGGAACCCAAAGCCCACTTGAAGTCTAGCCCTGGAACATCCAGTCTGGAAGAGTCTGGATGTGGTATGGTAAAAATGCAAGCCTAATAGAAAACAAAACAAAAAAAAATTAAAATCAAGTTTGCCTTTACAATACCAGAGCTGAATAAAAGACATCCCTTCTCAAAGGACACCAGCAGAAAACTGGGGCATGCTGGTAGTGGAAGGGAACCTGGGCCGTCATAAGTTTTTATTTGCTTTGCAAATGTAAAAACCTCCTGTATGCAGCAATATAACCTGAAGTTCCAAGACTTCCTGTGTCGCTAAATGGAAAATAAACTCAATCCCTCAGTGACTAAGCTACAGCTCATTAGAATTTCTTTGACTTTCATGAACTACAATTGATTTTTTCCTTGTAACAAAACTGCCTGTATTATGTATTATTGTATATTATCCAGCTGTATTAATAGTGCAACTTATAGCATTCAAGTGAAATATATAACACCAACATTTTAGATGAGACTAAAATTAAATGATTTGGCCTCACCACCAACCTGTATGTCTGGCGGAAATCCAATACAGTTCACCATCCAAAAAACACCATTCCTACTGTAAAGCATGGAAGTGGTAATATCCTGGTATGGGGGTGTTTCTTTGCAGGAGGGAATGGACCACTTGTCAGGATGAAAATAAAAATGGATGGGGAAAAATACAAATCAAATTCTTGCAGAAAAACTGCTGCCTTCTGCCAGAAATTTTCAATGGAAAGACGGTTTACCTTCCAACATGACAATGACCCAAAACACAAAGCAAAAATTTATGGTTCAACACTTCTAGTAGGGTATTGTATGGGGGTCTATACAGTAAAATTTATATTAAGACCTGTGTATAAAAAAAATTTTTTTGTATCAAATGACAAACCTGTGTAAATTCAGAACAAGTCTATGTGCAAATTCTAGACATAAAGTAAAACCTCTTAAAATTATATCAGCAATGGTATACCATATGTGCAAATGTGCAAAAAGGTGCAAAGGTGAATACCAGAAGTGAAGTGATAAGTAATAAAATGATTCAATAATAAATATCAATTAAATAATGTCCAATAATAAATTAGCAACCATAAAATGACAATCGGTAAGTATAATCATAAAGGTACCAATAAATATAAGTGCGAAAATTAATAATATATATATATATATATATATATAGCTGCCAATGAACAAATAAGTGCAAAGGTGAAAAAAATTCCTTGTAATATATAACTGTGCAAAAAATGGCAGTATAAAAAGTAAAAAAAATATAATAATAAAACGGTGTCCGTATAAATTATCAAGCGAATGGGTCCAAACACATGTGCAGTCTCGGTGATTTTAAATCCAGAAAGAGTCCTAAATAAGTGTAGTCCGTATATGGTGGTTAAAAGTGCTCTTTTCTCTATGCCCAAAGTATGGTGGGTGGGCAGAAGGAAAAAGTGTTCCCCTGAGCCTGGGGTCCTGCGCTTACCAGATTCCCTTACCCCTGCAGGGGTAAACAGCGGGTCGATTATTAGGGGATCGCTCCCACACACTGGCAATCAGGATATCCCCCGACCTCGATTCCTCTCCTTAGTGGTGTACAGATGTCAGCTCAGTAAGTGTATTAGAAATCCAGTACAGTAACCGGGTATGTAGGAGAAAAGGGAAGGAGCCTCCAATAGTGTAAAATTGTTTTTACAAAAGGGCTTTATTAAATAAAAGACATGTACTCACATAATATAAAAACCAAATGTATGCCCGTCTGGCATAGGAGCCGCAACCTCCTCTTTCGTGGTGCACGCCCAGAGATAGCGTGCGTACCAACCGCCGGATGTGCGTTCCAAGCCTCGGGTTCGGTAGACGGAAATGACGTGGTCACGCTCTCGACCGGTTTCGTCTCACTGACGTCATCTGGAGAAGCGTCGACCACGTCGCCTCCGTCTCCTTAAGTATCGCGTGGTTACCAGGCAACCCGGTCCGGAAATGTTGTATTAATTGATATGGCCAATCCGGCCGTGGTGTGTCAGCTGTTGCTAGGCAAAGAAAAGTCTTTAAAACCTATTCTAAAAAGTATACGTAGCCAATCGGAAAATTAGGGGAATTGAATTGTCGGAAGTTACTGGGCAGAAGTGGTGTATTGTTTGAAATGTAGAAAGACATTAAAGGGCTAAGTAGCATAATTATGTATGTGCATTTCGATCAATATATTATATGTAGGCGAAAATGGTATCCGAATGAAAAAGGAATTATATATAATTAACCCGTGTGGTTCGTGAATAGTATTCTATATTTTATAACGAGTCATATAAAAATTTATTCAATGTGGGCAAAAGAACTATAATTACTCCCTCTTTTCCAGATTGGGAGAGTACCTAGACAAATACCTCCAACCCTTAGTACCGAAAGGGAAATCCTATTTAAAGGATAGTGCACAACTTATTAGGGAATTACAAAGTCTTGAAGTCGACGAACAGTGTTTTTTAGTAACAGTGGATGCCAATTCATTGTATACTAGTATCAAGCAAAAGGATGGACTACAAGGAGTAAAAAGAGCACTACATTTAGATTCGGATCTCAAACAAATACAGATAAAATTTATTTTAGAAGGTTTACAATTAGCTATGTCCCACAATTACTTTTGGCACTCCAAGGATTTCTATGTCCAAACTAAGGGTGTGGCGATGGGAGCGAGATACGCACCAAGCGTAGCAAACGTTTTCATGAACCTACTGGAAGAAGAGCTCATTTATTCCACCCACAGACCCCACCTGAGCTTCTACCGCAGATATATAGATGATATCTTTATGATATGGAAAGGACCACAGGATACATTAGAAACCTTTATCAACGAGCTGAATAACAACCAATACGGCATTAAATTCACTGGACATCAGGACCTAAAACAAGTCGATTTTTTAGATTTACAAATTTTTAAAGATAACGGGAAATTGAACACGCGCACCTTTTTTAAACCCACTGACAAGAACGGGTATATCCCTGTATCGAGTTGTCACCACCCTAAGTGGAAACAAAACATACCCAAAGGACAATACATGCGATTGAGGAGGAACTGTGGTAAATTAGAGGAATACGATATACAAGCAAATATACTGACCGAGAAGTTTATTGAAAAAGGATATAATAAGAAAATACTGGAAACCACAAAGAAGAATGGTAGAAATAAGAGGAGGGACGAATTATTAAAAGAAAAACCTAGAGACAACAATAATGCATTCGAAATGGCTTTTATTACCGGTTTTAACCAGCAACATAGACAAATGGAAAAAAATTTTTAAAAATACTGGCCGATTTTAAAATCAGACAGGACTTTAGCAAAAATCCTACCTAGACAACCGAAATTTATATATCGGAAAGCCCCAGCACTTAGGAACAGGCTAGTCCATAATGTGGTAGACCCACCTAAATCTATAAAGATTTTTCCAGACCTAAAAGGATTTATAAGATGCAGGAAATGCTTAGCATGCAGAAACAATACATTACAATCAAGGAAGATGACTGAGTTCAGATCTTGTTTTAACAAACGGAAGTTTAAGATTAACAAATTGATTACCTGCTCTAGCACACATGTGACATATGTCATAGAGTGTCCATGTCATAAACAATACGTGGGGAGAACCACAAGGCCATTGTATGTACGAATAAGAGAGCATATAAAAAATATTAAAAAAGGCTTCCCCCAAGCATGGTCTATCAAGACATTTCCTCGAAATGCACAACAAAAATCCTAAAGGCTTATTATTCTATGGTATCGATACCATAAAAGCCCACTGGAGAGGAGAGAACAAAACTAGGAAGATCTCGAAAAACAAAACAAAGTGGATATTCCAATTGGAATCACTCCAGCCTGGCGGATTGAACCTTGACATAGATCTCAACTGCTTCATCTCCAATTATTAAAAACATATTCAGATTGCATAATATTTGGACTAGGGTGACCAATATACATCCCTTAATATATAGCACAGGCCCCAGGACATTTATCTGAATACGAGAGCCCCTTTTCTTTACATATATTTTATATTTTTAAATTTTCGATTTTTTACATAAATTATATTTATGATTTTACTGTAATTCTTTGTGTAAATTATTATCAACTTGCTTTAGTCCTACATAGCAAGACACCTCATTTCCAAATTCTACACCACCCATAATGAATTAGAACAGAAATAGGAGTTAGACATTAATATATCAACCTATTGGCACACATGAGAAGAGTATTCAATTATAATTTCAGGCATGCCTATACATAACTCAACACCAGGGCGGTTTATTATGCATAGCAAATTGACTATGTGATTTGTTACAGTTATACTGAAAAATATCTGATTGTTTTAAGAAAGTCTTTATTTATTCATATGATTGTGTATGTTACACATCTGATTAAGACATTATGTAAGATTTTCATATTGCTTCAGTAAATGTATTATAGGCAATACTATGAATTTATTAATTAAGTGTTGAGTGCCTACCAGACCACCGGGTATATATAATACATTTATTTAGTACCACCACTAATTTTAAGAATATTTCCATTTAATTTTATTCATTTAATTTTTTTGTATTGCTCTCGGTAGTTTTTTTACCACTTTACAGATATTGTCCCCTATGTCCAAACATATATATATATATTTTTTTTTTATTTTTTTTTTCTCTCACCCTCCAGAGCACCCCATTATTTATATACTTGCCTCTCATTGCACATATATATATATATGTATCAACAGTAATAAGCTCTTTATTTCCCTACATGTTTAATACACTATTGCACATAACTAAGTATTATATATATGTCCCCTATGAAATTTCCACAGTTACCCTTATATACACACTAATCTCATTTAATAATTTAATTCCCGTTATTTCTAGGACTTCATTTGCACATAAGAACGAACTCCATTAAATTATTATTATATTATATTTTATTTTTTACAAGTAATTTATCTTTATGGGAATTAATTAATATTGTGGCTCAATTCACCTTTAAGTTTTTTAGAACAATAATATCCTCCATTTATATTGTCCGTGTAAAATACCCCTAATTATAGTTCTTTTGCCCACATTGAATAAATCTTTATATGACTCGTTATAAAATATAGAATACTATTCACGAACCACACGGGTTAATTATATATAATTCCTTTTTCATTCGGATACCATTTTCGCCTACATATAATATATTGATCGAAATGCACATACATAATTATGCTACTTAGCCCTTTAATGTCTTTCTACATTTCAAACAATACACCACTTCTGCCCAGTAACTTCCGACAATTCAATTCCCCTAATTTTCCAATTGGCTACGTATACTTTTTAGAATAGGTTTTAAAGACTTTTCTTTGCCTAGCAACAGCTGACACACCACGGCCAGATTGGCCATATCAATTAATACAACATTTCCGAACCGGGTTGCCTGGTAACCACGCGATACTTAAGGAGACGGAGGCGACGTGGTCGACGCTTCTCCAGATGACGTCAGTGAGACGAAACCGGTCGAGAGCGTGACCACGTCATTTCCGTCCTCCGAACCCGAGGCTTGGAACGCACATCCGGCGGTTGGTACGCACGCTATCTCTGGGCGTGCACCGCGAAAGAGGAGGTTGCGGCTCCTATGCCAGACGGGCATACATTTGGTTTTTATATTATGTGAGTACATGTCTTTTATTTAATAAAGCCCTTTTGTAAAAACAATTTTACACTATTGGAGGCTCCTTCCCTTTTCTCCTACATACCCGGTTACTGTACTGGATTTCTAATACACTTACTGAGCTGACATCTGTACACCACTAAGGAGAGGAATCGAGGTCGGGGGATATCCTGATTGCCAGTGTGTGGGAGCGATCCCCTAATAATCGACCCGCTGTTTACCCCTGCAGGGGTAAGGGAATCTGGTAAGCGCAGGACCCCAGGCTCAGGGGAACACTTTTTCCTTCTGCCCACCCACCATACTTTGGGCATAGAGAAAAGAGCACTTTTAACCACCATATACGGACTACACTTATTTAGGACTCTTTCTGGATTTAAAATCACCGAGACTGCACATGTGTTTGGACCCATTCGCTTGATAATTTATACGGACACCGTTTTATTATTATATTTCTTTTACTTTTTACTTTTTATACTGCCATTTTTTGCACAGTTATATATTAGAAGGAATTTTTTTCACCTTTGCACTTATTTATTCATTGGCAGCTATATATATATATATATATATAATATTAATTTTCGCACTTATATTTATTGGTACCTTTATGATTATACTTACCGATTGTCAATTTATGGTTGCTAATTTATTATTGGACATTATTTAATTGATATTTATTATTGAATCATTTTATTACTTATCACTTCACTTCTGGTATTCACCTTTGCACCTTTTTGCACATTTGCACATATGGTATACCATTGCTGATATAATTTTAAGAGGTTTTACTTTATGTCTAGAATTTGCACATAGACTTGTTCTGAATTTACACAGGTTTGTCATTTGATACAAAAAATTTTTTTTTTATACACAGGTCTTAATATAAATTTTACTGTATAGACCCCCATACAATACCCTACTAGAAGTGTTGAACCATAAATTATATTCCCAAAACACCCCACCAGGCAGCGCCAATCACTTCCTTCCCCTTTTTTCTATCTATTTAAATGCTCCCCTTTCAGGGTTGCATTTTTTGAAGTGGGCAGCAGCCAGGTGCGTTGTCAATTTTTACATATATACCCCCTATCCTAAGCGCGGAACCACATAAATCCTTTCACAAAGCAAAAATTACTACACAGTGGTTGAAGGAGAAAAAGGCGAAGGTCCTTGCATGGTCTAGTCAGAGCCTAGACTTGAACTCCATTGAAAATCTGTGAAATAACTTGAAGACTGCAGACCACAAATGGTTACTATCAAATTGAACTTGAGCAGTTCTGCAAAGATGAGTGGGCAAATATTGCAAAGTCTAGATGTGCAAAGTTAGTAGAGACATATCCCAACAGGCTAAAGCCTGTAATTAAAGCAAAACGTGATCCAACAAAATACAGACACAAAGAGGGGAGGGGAGGGGGGGTGATCCTTTTTCCAACTCAGTGGTTCTGTTTTTGAATTTTTTTTCTGACATGTTGGTGTTATATCTTTCACTTGGATGTTATAAGTTGCACTGAGTAAATACAGCTGGATAAAACAACACTGAGACACTGAGCCTTCATTCAGGCTTCAAAGGAACAAAATATACTGCTCAAAAAAAAATGAAAGGAACACTTTTTAATCAGAGTATAGCATCAAGTCAATAAAACTCCTGGGATATTGATCTGGTCAGTTAAGTAGCAGAGGGGGTTATTAATCAGTTTCAGCTGCTTTGTTGTTAATGAAATTTACAGGGGCACTAGATGGGCAACAATGAGACAACCCCCAAAACAGGAATGGTTTTACAGGTGGAGGCCAATGAAATTGTTTTCCCTACTCATCTTTTCTGACTGTTTATCACTAGTTTTGCATTTGGCTAGGGTCAGTGTCAATACTGGTGGCATGAGGCGATACCTGGACCCTATAGAGGTTACATAGGCAGTCCAACTCCTTCAGGATGGTACATCGATACGTGCCATTGCCAGAAGGTTTGCTGTGTGTCCCACCACAGTCTCAAGAGCATGGAGGAGATTCCAGGAGACAGGCAGTTACTCTAGGAGAGCTGGACAGGGCCATAGAGGTCCTTAACCCATCAGTATCTGCTCCTTTGTGCAAGGAGGAACAGGATGAGCACTGCCACAGCCGTACAAAATGACCTCCAGCAGGCCACTGGTGTGAATTTCTCTGACCAAACTACCAGAAATAGACTTCATGAGGGTGGCTTGAGGGCCCAACGTCCTCTAGGGTCCCTGTGCTGACTGCCCGGCACCGTGGAGCTTGATTGGCATTTGCCATTGAACACCAGAATTGGCAGGTTCGCCACTGGCGCCCTGCGCTTTTCACAGATGAGAGCAGGTTCACCCTGAGCACATGTGACAGACGTAAAAGGGTCTGGAGAAGCTGCGGAGAACGTTATGCTGCCTGAAACATTGTTCAACATGACCAGTTTGGTGGTGGGTCAGTGATGGTCTGGGGAGGCATATCCATGGAGGGATGCACAGACCTCTACAGTCTAGACAATGGCACCCTGACTGCCATAAGGTATTGGGATGAAATCTTTGGACCCATTGTCAGATGCTACCCTGATATAGTGGGTCCTGGGTTCCTCCTGGTGCATGACAATGCCCGGTCTCATGTGGAGAGAGTATGCAGCCAGTTCCTGGAGGATGAAGGAATTGATACCATTGAAGGGCTCCACACTCGCCTGACCTAAATCCAATAGAACACCTCTGGGACATTATTTTTTTGTCCATCCGACACCGTCAGGTTACATTTCACTCTGTTCAGGAGCTCAGTGATGCCCTGGTCCAGATCTGGGAGGAAATATCCCAGGACACCATTCATCGTCCCAAAAGGAGCATGCCCTGATGTTGTCAGGCATGCATACAAGCAGGTGGGGGCCAAACTAATGAGTACCAATTTGAGTTCCTGCAATGAAATTTCAGCAAAACGGACTAACCTGCTGCATCATTTTTTCACCTTGTTTTTTTGGGGTTTCTTTAAATTCAGCCCTCTATAGGGTGATAATTTTCATTTCCATTAAACTATGTGGCATCCTTTCATTCCCAACACATTACCCAGTCCACATCAGTATAGATATCCAGCATGATATCTTTCCCCATTAAGATCTGATGTGTTTTCAAAGTGTTTCTTTAATTTTCTTGAGCAGTGTATGAATTTTTTAAAAGGGGGGTGATTCTTCTCTGTACCCACTGTATATCCGTTTTATATAAATATTATGTGCAAAAATGCTGTCTGCGCCAAATAAAAAAAAAATCTACAACTATAAGGTTCCTTCTTAGCCTGTTGCAGTGTGTTAGTACATGTGCGTTACATTAAGCCAGCCAGGTCATTTTAAAAGGGCTATCAACAAAGGGCAACAGTTAACACAGAACTGTAGGGTGTGGATAATGATAATAGCATGAACAGTAACAATATATAGATACCATGACTTTGACTTTATATTCTGTATTCTCCAAAAGTATCTTATGCTAAGCAAGCCTTGTTTTGTTCTTTCCTCTACTCATAGCCATTCATATAAAGTTCCAATGTAAAATTGGATAAAAAAAATAAAATAAAATAAATTAGCTACAGTGTCAGGATGATAATGTGCAATGGCTGTGCAAAGCCACCACCGATGAACACAGCTTTCAGACATGTTTCGGGGGCACTGGAAGGTGAAGATGCTATCAGCACTGTGCCTGCTCTGCACTGTAAGCTGTCCACAAAGGCCATTGAGTTGTGACCTCACAATATATATGAATGTGAAATCAAGCTTTTCCACATCATTGGAAGCTGGTGACAGTCTGATTTGGAAATCACTTAAGTGATGTTTAATTATGCATGTTAAAGGGAAAAAACGTCTTATAATAACCAAGATCCACGCTGAAGATATAAAAGCGGTTAAAGAAAACCAAATAAAACATAGCGCACAGGAAAGGAAGGGTTAGGATTGTCCATCTACAACTATTCCTGCAATTCAGCAAACATTCTGACACTTTATGCTGTAAATTTAGCCAAATAAATATAGCATACGATGAAATATACTGTTATATAAGCTGTAGGACAAAAATAATAAATCTGATCAATTACTGCAAGATTGAAAAAAAATATTCTTTAGATACACTTTAAAGCTGGGTTCACACTTATGCAAATTGGATGCAGATTTCCCCGCATCCAATTTGCATGACAGGAGACCGCGACCAGCTGTCAATGGAGCTGGTTCACACATCTTGGGGGCAGCTGCGGAGCGAATTGCACAATTGTGCATCTATGGCTCCATTTCAGGCCCAACTTCAGGCAAAAATTCAGGCCTGATTTGTTCCTGAAACGGAGAACAGGGATGCACCGGACCCCTGCTGTGAGATGCATGTGAATCAGTGTGAACACAGCCTCCGGGCCAATTCACACTATATGTGGTGACAGAAGTATTACTGCATGGTAAAACGTCTGTCACTACAGGGACACACAGGAAATGATTGTTTCCTATGTGTCCCCATTCACACTGAAACGCAGCCTAGCACTGCAGCGTGCTGCGATAAAATGCAGACATGCAGCATTTTAACACAGTGCACCGGTGTTCCGTAAAAAAAACCCTACCCGTGAAAATTCCCTACCCTCGTCACTTCCGGTGCACCTACGTCATTGAACAGCTGAGCAGCCTAGCAGTGCGCATGCTCTAAGCTCCGGAGGGTAGGGAATTCTCACGGGGTAGGGTTTTTTTACGTTACCGCATCAACTGTTGCCGCGGTTACATGAAAACATGTCGGCTGCAATATGAAATCATTTCCGCTCCCACCCCTGTCACTTCCCTGAACTCGGCTACTAAATGTAAAAGCGGCGGCGGGTCTATGAAAATATAAATCACGGAGCCGAGATCTCCGTGATTTATATTTTCATACACCCGCCGCTTTTACATTTAGTAGCCGAGATCAGGGAAGTCACAGGGGTAGGAGCGGAGATGATTTCATGTTGCAGCCGACATGTTTTCAGGTAACAGTGGCAACAGCTGATGCGGTGTAACGTTACAACACACTGTCGTGAAAATTCCCTACCCTCCAGGACCTTCGAGCATGCGCATTGCTGGCCTGCTCAGCTGTTCTGTGACAGGAATTGACGAGGGTATGGAATTTTCACAGGGTATGGTTTTCTAACGTTACACCGGCCTGAATTGCACTGCAATATCACGCAGCACGGCGTCCCACCCGACATTGCAGTAAATGAAGTGTACGTTTTATACACTACAAATTAAGCTTGTTCGAAATGAAAAAAAAAAAAAAAAGGAGGGAGGGTGCACTGCACTGAATAATGCACCACTGCCCCCTAAGCCAGCAGATAACACAGACGGTCCAAAACATAGAATTGCTCTGACTGCTCTGCAATTTGACTGAGGGTCAGTGTGAATTTGCCCCAAGTTGTACCACCAATGAGGTGGTAGGGTAAGCATGCCCTGGCTGCCTAGGCTTAGCTATTCTACTGGCAGCTAAACCTGCTTAGACACTAATGTGACACATGAGTGGGGTAAAAGTTGTTTCCATCAGAAGCAAATCAGAACAGTGTTTTGTTTCCATTTTATGAGTATATTTGGTTTCCTTTTTCTAGCCCTGCTTTCACACTGATCAGGTTTTCTTCCACTTTCGTGTTAATAAAAGCAGAGGAAAAACACATGACAATGAAATCATATGGTTTGTGTGAGAAATCCATTGTGCTACCACTTACAATAAATGAGAGGTGATTTTAATAAAAATAGCTGCTCTCATCTGACAATGTGTCCCCACATAGAAATGTCAGAAAGTGTATAGAAATGTGGCGCTTTGCTTATACAATTATATACACCTAATTGTAAAAGCAAAGCGCCACATTTCTATACACTTTTTAATCAAATTATATGGAGCTCTTCACACTGATCAGTTGAGGGTCTGCTATGTTTTTAAAAATCCTGCTTGCTACATTTTTGGTGCAGCAGTAAAAAAAAAAAAAAAAAAGCTCACCTCCCCATTAAAATGAATAGAAACCGCATCAAAAATGCGACAAAAATGCATAATAAAAGCACCTGCAGCTGTATTTCTGGTGCAGTTTTTGAGTTGCGTGTCTTTTTGACAGGTGCAAAATGCACTGAAAACACGGCAAAAAAGGCATGCGTTTTTACCGTGTTTTTGCAACAGAGAAGTGAGAAAGTAGCCTTAGGAGTATAAAAAGCTTGTCTGAAGCCTTTCAGAAAAAGATTAAGGCTACTTTTACACTGCTACATTGCAAAAAGGCAGTAAAAACACATACAGTATGCGTTTTTGCCACGTTCCTGGTGTGTTTTGCACTTATGAAAAAAGACATGCAACTCATAAACTGCACCAAAAACTCAAGTGCAGGTGCGTTTTTGGCACTTTTTTATGAGCTTTTTTTTTACCGCATCAAAAGTACATCAAGCAGGATTTTACAAAATGCAGCGGACCCCAACTGATCAGTGTGAAGAGATCCATAGGCATTCATGGTCATGCGTTTTTCTTCCGCTTTCATGGATCAGTGTGAAAGCAGCCTTAAACTTAACTCTAGATATCTCTGGAGTGTGTGGAATGATTTGGTCAGAGTTTATTTTTGTCTTTTTGTTATTACTTTCTGGTTCTCCAGTTCTTACTTCCTATGAAAAAAGGAAGTGGTGATTACAGTGGTTCTAAAGGCAGAAGGTTTTTTTTACCTTTATAGATTCTATGAATGAAAAACCTTCTGCAAGCAGCTTCCTTTCCTGACCACCCCTTATACTTACTTGGGTCTGATCTTGATCGAACAATGTGCACAAGAGCTGACAATCTCTCAGGTCTCTCTCTTCTCATTGGCTTAGGCTCCATGTACACGGGACGCTGGAAATGGCCGTTTAGGAGTAGTTGGGCGTTTTTTTCAGAAGCCCCTGAACCCATCTACATTTTATCTTATCTGTCCATGTACACCAGGTCGTTTACAGTCATTTGCAGGCAGTTGCGTTCAGGGACTGTTTTTAGAACGCAATTATTTGCGTTCGAACGTGTGTTTCCTGGCGTTTCAAACGCACAAACTCGTCCGAACGCTTCCGAATGCGATGACCCGCGTTTAGCGTTCGCGTTTTTCCATTTTAAAGGGGAATAATTTTTTTGACCTCTAGGAACGCTTCTAAACGCAAACGCCCGCAAACGCCGCTAAACGCGGGTACAAACGCGACCGAACGGATGTTTCAAACGTTCTAAAAATTCCAGCATTGAAAGGGACTTTTAACAACGTCCCGTGTACATGGAGCCTTGGACAAAAGCAGTGGGAGCCATTTGCTCCTGCTGCTGTCAATCATCGCCAGTGAGGAGGGTGGGGTACACAGAGTTGACGCACAGAGTTTGCTTGGGAGCGAGCATGCATGAGTGCATAGAAAGTGGCTTGCTATGGGAGCACTCAGCAGGGGGGAGAAGCCCAGAGCGCCGGTGAGGGACCCGGAAAGAGGAGGACTGGGGCTGCTCTGTGCAAATCCATTGCACAGAGCTGGCAAGTAAAACATGTCTGTTATTTTAATTTACTGCACCAAAACCACTTGACCTCTGGAAGATTTACCAACCCCCTTCATAACCAGGCCATTTTCTGCGATGCGGAATTTTACTGACAATTGCGCAGTTGTGGGACACTTTACCCAAAGATGATGTGTTCTTTTTTTGCCACAAATAGAGCTCTCTTTCGGTGGTATTTGATCACCTCTGCGTTATTTACTTTTTGTACTATAAACAAAAAGACATAAATAAGTGAGTTTGGGGAGGAGGAACTTGATTGGCCTGCACAGAGTCCTGACCTCAACCCGATAGAACACCTTTGGGATGAATGAGAGTGGAGACGGTGAGCCAGGTCTTCTTTCCAACATCAATGCCTGACCTAAAAAATGTGCTTCTGGAAGAATGGTCAAACATTCCCATAGACACACTCCTAAACCTTGTGGACAGCCATCCCAGAAAAGTTGAAGCTGTTATAGCTGCAAAGGGTGGGCGAACTCAATATTGAACCCTACTGCAAAGTCATCTGTAACAACCAATCAGAATTCAGCTTTCTTTAGCTGGACTGAGGGAAGGGTCAAGTGCTGATTTTTGATAAGCTGCTATGAGTTACATTTCGTTCCTATCCTCATTATGTTTGTCCTTAAAGTCCAGAGAGAATGAACTCCAGTTACTGACATCTGTTTAGTGTTCAGAAGAACCATTAAGGCTCTCTGTCTATTTTGGCCGATCCTCGGTGACTCACCCATAGGCAAACAGCATTCTACCCATTCATGCAGGAGATCACAACAAAATGTTTTTTTTTTTTTCTGCAGCAGAAATTTTGAGCTCTGCCATCTGTGCAGAGTCGCTGGACCATTCAGGAGAACATCAGCTGATCAAAAAGCCCAGATGTCCAAAACAGAGCCATAAATAAATGACTAACATTGCCGATACTGTGCCTGACCTAATAATGTGTTCCTCTGACTTCTCAGCCTGTTACTACTGCATGTATACAGCATTGTATTATATTCATTCTCCAACCTGCACTAGAAAAAGACGGGGGGGGGGGGGGATACAGGGAACACAGACAGTTCTATATTCAGTTCTAGTATATGTGAGGTCAATGCTTTTTACAAGCACCATATTCAAACATGCAATTATTTTTAAAAGAACCCTTCTGTGACAGAGAGGCTGTCATTTTCTTCTAAAATGCTACTTGCATGGCTGTCATGCTGAGCCTCTGGCTTCAAAAGCTCTTCTTCCTGGCATATTAACATAAACTTGTCACGAGCCACAAATCCAAAATGAGGATGCATATAACAACTTCTGACTTTGTGTGCCATTCATTTTCCAGATAATTGTTCTGGGTCAGTGGAGCAAAGTATAAAACACAGTGAGTTAGGCTTTAAAGGGGTTGTAGAGGCTGAATGCATTCTATGCATGAAGGCAATAAAACCTTCTGTGTGCAGCTCCCCCCAGAGTCCCCCTAATACTCACCTGAGCCCCTTCTCGATCTCGATGTTCACAGGAGCCTCGGCTGTACCGGGTTTCTCTCTCCTTATTGACTAAGACACAGCAGCGGGAGCGATTGGCTCCCACTGCTGTCAATCACTGCCAGTGAGCCAATGAGGAGAGCGTGGAGGGTGGGGTTGAGCCGTGGCTCTATGTGTCTTATGGGTGCATAGAGTGGGGCTCGGGAGTGAGCACACACCAGTGCCCCCATAGCAAGCGGCTTGCTTTTGGGGGGCACTGGTCAAGGAGGAGGTGCCAGAAGCACTGGAAGGGGACCCAAGAAGAAGAGGATTGGTGTTCTGTGCAAAACCTTTGCAGAGTGCAGGTAAGTATGACATAAGTGTTGCAGCGTGCCCACATATTTCTCTCTTAAAAACTCAACTACAGTCAAAACTGCTAAGTTATGGATGCAGTGAGGAGGAGTAAGGCCTCATGCACATAGGATGGCGAAAAAGGCGCTTTTTAAAGGGGTATGACTTTTTTTTCTTCCCAGTTTAAAAGCATTTAATGGCAAAAAAAGAAAGGCACCACCAGAGTATTCAAAAAAGAAGATGGGAAAAAAAAACCCGCCAAAATGCGCAAACCTGCATTAACGCTAGCATGTTTAGGCGCATTTGTGCATTATCGCATTCTAATGGCCAGAATAAATTAATAATCTGCACAATAGAATGCATTAACACCAAACACGCAATAATGTGCATACAAAACAGGACTTTTCTTTGTTTGGTGTATTTTCAGCTGCAGTTTCCTCCCCTGGAGCAAAGGGGGACAGGGGAGGAAAACAAACCTCCAGTCTGCATGCAGTCTAAGGACCTCAGGCTTTTGTTGCCAGTTGTACAAAGAGGAAAGCGCTAGAACAGGAACATGTCCAGATTTAATGTTATTGAAACTGTTGCATCATAAAAAGCCAACTGTTCAACCAGCATCTGGAGCAATCATATTTCTACCCCTCAGGATCCCTCCAATTATACCTTCATTAAATACTGCTAAATTATAAAGAAGGGGGACCCTTTGAACCTCCAAAACACATGTATTTAGAGAATATAAAAATGAATGTGGACTTTACATGTTCTAGTTTTGGCTCCTTCCTCTTGGCACATCTTTTCCTCACTTGCGGTAAAAGCAGACCTTTGGCCACCACTCCTGTGAAAGTTGCCTAGCAGTAGCCATTCCCTTCCTGCACTACCAGCACCCCACACCTTTCTACTCTTCTAGGTTTTGTTGCAGTTTCCCCAGTGGTGAGATTTAAAGGCAAAGTTCACCTTTTCAGGCAGAATTTCACCTTTCATAATAAAAAGAAGCCTTTGCTAATGTATTTTCAGCCCAAGCCCTCTCAATGAGATTCTCTCTCACGTACTTAGTCCATGGTATTTGCAGGTGCAGCATAATGCATTTTTGTGTCTGCATTTCGGGTGCCATTAACAATTAATGGAACTCACAGCACGACTACTTCATTTTAGACATATAAAGGTGGCCATACACTATAGAAACTGATTGTACAATTCCTGATTCCTAAATTTAGGCCCCTTTCACACTTGTGCGACTTAGGACTGCCAAGTTGCATGACAAGTCGTACTCCATGATTTCCAATGAGTACCCTTCATATCTGTGCGACTTCAATGTAGTCCCTGCACTACTTTGGTCCGACTTTGATGCCACGTATCTCAAGATTACACAGGCATTGCTTCAAGTCGCGTCAAAGTCGCGTGACTTTCAGGTCCTACAAGTGTGAAAGGGGCCCTACCAAGACTATATAATAAGAGGACACACCTATTTATCCAATCACTCTGTATCCAATCGGGCTCTTGCATTATATAGTTGATAGTAGATCTAAAGGAAATTGTACAATCAGATTGTATAGGGTATGGTGAGCTTCACAGACTTCCAGGGACACACTTCTCCTGTTTTCAATATTTACAGCTCTGCTCCACATAGGTTTTTAAGTGATTGTTTACCTCCTGCACACTCTGCCAAAATAACAATCTGTGCAAGAAGGTAAGACAAAATGATCGATCAGCAGAGGAAAACACTGGCTGTGACAATAGTGCCAGTGATAATAACTGCATTGGAAAAGCATGTAACTGCGGAAGTGGGCAGGAGCAATCTCCTGGAGAGGGAGGGCAGATGAAGGAGGAGTTTTAGCCGTTTCTGTGTTTACTAGAAGTCAGCAGCTACAAAAGTGTAGCTGCTGACTTTAAACACACACCCATCTGTCCCAGGCTCCATCGATGCGGCCACCTGAATCCTCGGTTCTTTCCTTCGGATCTCCACAGCGCCAGCATCACTAGTGTGGGCACCCAGCTGTGACAGCTTGCGGATTCACAGCCGGATGCACACTGCATATATGCGAGTCACGCTGCACGTCCTGAATTGTCGGACAATCTTCTGGGACCTGTGACGTATCCCAGAAGATTGCAGGGAGGGGGAGAGCAGAACTTACGCTCAAGCTACCTAGACGGCCCAAGCAGACGTGGGAGAATGTACCTGTTAAAACTAGGTACCCGCTCCCTCCCCCAAAAAAATGACATGCCAAATGTGGCATGTCAGGGGGTTAGGAGTCCTTAAAACGGAAGTTCCACTTTTGGGTGGAACTCCGCTTTAATGAGGTCAGCCGCTGAGGTACTTCCTTCTAACTGTTCCCAAAGGATGATGGCCAAGAAATAATAAAGGAATTTTCAATAGGAGACATTAGAAACAGACATTTAAAAACAAAAAGGTGAACTTAGCCTTTAGGCCTCATGCACACTGCAGCTGATAAACTCAAGTTTTTGTGGGTTTGGGCATTTTTTTTTTTTTTTAACAGCCCATAAACTCTCCTCTGTGTTATCCTATGTGTCCATGCACAAATGGATGATTTTTGAAGTTTCAGCAGGGGAGTTTATGGGCTGTTGTCTAAATGCCCTAAAATCGCATTCAAGAGCAGTTCTTGTGACGACAATAAATGCAGAAAATTGCACTTTTATCAGCATTCAGCATTTTTTACATTGCAGAGCTGGATGTAAGCTGGTGTAATTTTTCAAAAAAGCCCAAAAACACTGATGCTGAAAAAACGCTATTAAAAAGGCTGTTAAAAAAAGCGCGCTTTTAAAGCAACAGTTTCCTGCCAGATATCCGAAGCCCAGAAAGACTTTTTTTGAATGTCCTGTGTGCATGGAGCCTTACTCTCACTTCCTGTCCATGTAACAAACACAGGAAGTATTGAGAAATGTCTTCAATTGCAAAACAAATAGCAGCAATAAAGCTGGGGAAGAGTAAAACTGTTTCTTCATATCCTGGTGATGCCATCCTTTTCTTTTCCTGTTGTCACAAGGACAAAAGCAATGGCAAATCCCCAAAAGGGGTGGCAGGCAGTAAAACTTCAACATAGCCTAACCTTACCAAGCCTTACCAAACGCATCCAAAAAAATGTAATAAATAAAACAGGGTTTTACAGGCATGTAATTGAAGGACAACAAGTAATGCAAACCTACCCTGGAAATCATCCATATTATTCACCAAAAGAGGAAGTTTGAATTTTAATGAACTGATAACAGAGACAATTAGAGTAACTGTTTTCATGATGTAATATAAAAGCAGATGAGGTAACAAATGACATCATCCAGCCTCTTTAAAGTGAAAGTAAACCCTCCTCTGCAACTTGCACCTATAGGTAAGCCTATGATAAGGCTTATCTATAGGTACTGAAAATATCTCCTAAACATGTACTGTTTAGGAGATATTTATTTTGCATGAAGCCAGTGACATCACTGGCGCATGCGCTCTGAAGGAACGGCCGCTTATGCCGTTCCTTCAGAGCCCTGTGCCGTGAACATCAACTCCCGCGCGGGAGTGACGTCATCGCATCTTCAGCCAATCAGATGACCGGATGCCGCAAACCAGGAAGAAGGGCGACCAAACATGTCACCCGTGAGAGAGGTGAGCGGGCCGCACGGCGGGGCTTCGTTCTAAGGTAAGTATTTCATAATGAACTAGTTTGCGATGCATACTAGCTCATTATGTGTTTGTCTTTCAGGTGTTTGTTTTTTTTTTTTAAACTATTTTCTGAGGTTTACAACCTCTTTAAAAGGAATCATAGGCACTTTTCAACCCTATATACATATGTGAATGTAATCAGCTTCGTGTCTATTTTTTCAGTATTTGTTAAAAAAGTTTCCATTCGTGGTTTTTAAAGAGGAAGTAAAGCTTCTTCTGTAACTAGAACCTATAGGTAAATCTATGATAATGCTTACCTATAGGTACTGTAAATATCTCCTAAACATACACCATTTTTATATATTTATATTTAGATATTTACTTTGCATGCAGCCAGTGACATCACTGACGCATGCGCTTTTGCCCGTGCCGTTTCTTTAGAGCCCTGTGCCGTGAGCGATGTCTTCGTGGCTCCGACCAATCAGATGGCCGGAGGACGCGAACCCGGAAGGAAGACTGGGTATAGATGGACGTCGTGTGAGCGAGCGGCGCTGCGGGGGCTTCATTTTAAGATAAGTATTTCATAATGAGCTAGTATGCGATGCATACTAGCTCATTATGTCTTTGTCTTTCAGGTTTTAATTTTTTTTACATTTTTTTGGGGGGATGTTTGCAACCTGTAAGTATTTTTAAAGTAAATTTATCGTGGTTTTGAATAATTTCTTTTTATGTGCATTTTAGGCAGGTAAATAAGAAAGGCACAGGGATATTTTGAGACTAGACCTGAAGAGCAGGAGATCAAATAACAAACACAACTAAATGGGTCACAGGACAATTACACATCTCTACCATAACATATATACATTTGAAAGGGTTTTCAGTTACAAAGAGACAGATGAGTAAGCTGACCGTGTTGCCCTTTCCTATTAGTCATTCCTGTAATTGACAAGTATGCTGACCGGATTGTCCAGGTCCAGCCATAGACAGAGCAATTTTCTTTCCTGAAACCACCAGCGGAGTGGCGGGGGAAGCCATGCATGCTGGGAGAACACAGTGATTATTGCTAGCAGCTATAACAGCCGCTAGCAATAATCGCATGTAAAATCCAACAGACTGGTTATACTCAAGTTGAGAGATCGATCAACTTGGGTACATTCAGCCTGTCCATACATGGTTTGAATCAAATCTAAACTGTCTATGGCCGGCTTTAAACATGGCCACTAGAAAGAGAATCTACAAATCCAAATAAGAATAAAACCGCAAAAAAGTAATGCGGCTATAGCCACTGGCAATAATTGCATGCTATAAATCCAATATGCTGGTTGTACCTAAGTCGATTGATGGATCAATTTGGGTGCAATTAACTTGCCCATACATCATAGGAGTGCGCAGGGGGTTTGTCGGGTGTGCCTGGGCACACCCTAATCACCCCGTGCGCCGCAGATTCCCCCTGCTAATATTTCACCAAAGGCCCTTAGCGTAGCTCCTAACAAAAAATTAAAAAAAATTAAAAAACGAACACTGTCCAATGCCCTACTGACACCAAACTCTGCCCTACTGATACCATCCATTGTCCTACTAACACTGTCTATGCTTTAATACATTTGGGGTGCACATCCTAATGCAATAGGCTGCGCACAACTATGCCATACATAGATCGAATCTCCCTGCTGAACAGGCTGAGATTTGAACCATCTATGGCCGGCTTTATTGAACACATCTATATTGCAGTGATGGAAGACAAGACGTTTACCTTATAGTCCTGGCCTGGTTTACTCTGCAGTGTAGAAGAGACATTGAGGCAGACAGACTGAATCTTCCGGAATAGACCAGGTTTGGATCCATGCTGTACCACTCCTTCAACCTTGAGTGCCATCTGCTGGTTGCTCTGTACAGCTATTGGCTCTGTGGGGTTGCGAGGTGATGGAGACAGGGCGAGCTAAACCAAAAGAGAAGACATGTCATATCAAATTTACAGCACAAAGTATTGAACTAGCAGGCTTCACTTTAGGTTTTCATCCTTCTCTTTAAAACTGTTATTTTATCTTTTGGCACTAGGAGTCTGGTGCAGTACTTTTTGGTGCAGGGCATTTGGAATTTGAAAGAGTTGAAACCAAAATGAAGTGCTCCAGAAATCTGACCTGTTCCTAATTGTCAAGCAGGCAATCCACTTACCTCCCTCTTTATACCTGTATCCAAATGCTTTAAGTGATATTAAAAGCTTTAAAAAAACAAAAAGGTCTTCCAGTTTCTGCTTCCCCCAGCACCTCCCCTCCCCACTAAATATTTACTTGGCTCTTCTTTCGATCCAGCGCTAAACCAGACAGCAACACTGCTGCTCTCACTCTCCTTAAAGGCACACAGGCAGCAGCCGGTGCCAATGGCTCCTGTGGATGTCTATCAAATCCAGTGAGGAGGGAGTGGGGCTGAGCCACACTGTGTCTATGGACAGACAGACAGACCAGCTCAGAAGCAAGCCCATATGTTTGTAAGTGATTGCTATGGGAGGAAGATGGAGATGAGGAGGAGTGGACAGCACTGGTGGAAGACTTCAGAGTGACTTTTGGGGCCGCTCTGTGCAAAGCTTTTGTACAGGTTGCATTAACTTTCTTTGTTAGGCTCTCTTTTATTTTCACCTGGTGACTCTGCCAGCAAGTCTGTTTTTCAAAAGGGTAATCGGTCAAGACAAAGCAGCAGTTACAGCAATCATTCTCAACACAGAAGAACCCTTGAAACAACTTCCCAATCTCAGGTAACCCTGACTAAAAATGACTATATCTACAACTCATGATACAGTCAGTGGGAAGAATGTTCCTTACACTTTTGGTCATTGGGAAGAATGCGGCTATACCCACTATCAAGTAAATATAGGAGGAGTCCCCTGTAGTGCATTAGCACACCTTCCCAGCAAGGAGTGTTGTCTCCAAGGGTTGGAAAGGCTGGATTCACCCCTTTTTTATGGATAGTGTAGGACCCACTGATAATGGGGTACTTTGACGTAGTGGTGGGCTTGAGCACGATATGGCCATATGGTGGGACTAAATCCCCATTTTTATTTATGGATTGTCTCCATATTTGATAGTCATTTCTTTTGCATGTGTGCGCTATTCTTTTTTAATATACATGTTGCTTGGTCCATAGCTGCACTGGCTTTAGATATACATGTTCAGGGTTTGCTCCCCCAATTTTTTGCTTGTTCATTGGGAAGAATTACCCCCTTACAGATAGTGAAAAAGATAAGTGGTGTCAGTAGGAACTTATCCGAGAGGAAGAAATTGCTCATTGCTCAAGGGACCCCTAGCAACCTCTGAAGGAACCCCAAGGATCAATGGAACACTGGTTGAGAAACCCTGAGTTAAGTCTGGTACACACTTTAGTTTTTTTTTTTATTGTTCAACCCAGCGGGCTGCACAAAAAAAACTAGAAGAGGTCGGGGGAAACCGCTGTACTAAATGCAGCCACCGCATCGAATGATTGGTAAGCTACAATATATTACATTTTTGGTTCAGGTTTAATATTGCTTTTAAGGGATTTAGCAGAGAATATGCAGAATATGGGGCCAGGCTATTTCCTTCAGAAGAAGAGTATTGCTTTAACACATTTCACATTTTTACCAAGACAATAGGGCAAAGTTATGTCTCCTACTAGAATGTATTTTTTGCAAGCAACATTCACTGTATATAGTTTCCCTATAAATGAGATTTTTTTACCACTTTCTGCATTCTGGAGAGAACATATTAATGGGACAGAATTACCATTGTTTTTTTCTCATTTTAACAGGTACAAACGTCTTCCTTCACACACTTTTTATTGAAGTAGACTGATCATTTAAATATTCACCCCCTTTGAATCAATGTACACGCCCCTCATATGATCTCTGTATACTAGGAGCATTTTGCACATTTCATTATACTAGACACTGTTGATATTCTGGCTTTTTTTTTTTTTTTTGCTATACAGACCATTATTGGGGGACTTGCAGTAAGATGGCAGAAGCACAAGCAATGTGTAACAGTGCCAAGTAAGCAACTTGTCCTGCATATGTAATGAGCAATAATGGATGCCCCAATTTCCACATATAAATTCTGAGATTTTAACACATTTGATTCTTCACATCACTAATAATAAATAAAAAGAATGCAGTTTCTTTTTAAGCAGAACAGCATCTCTTCCACTTCTACATGTGGTTCTAAAGGCCCAAGGTTTTTTGCCTTCATGCATTCTATGCATGAAGGTAACAAAAAACGTCCTCTGTGCTGTAGTCCCCTCAAAAACTTACCTGAGCCCCACCTTGATCCTGTGATGTGCACGAGAGCCGCGGCTCTCCCTGGTCATTGGCTGAGACAGCAGTGGGAGCCATTGGTTCCTGCTGCTGTCAATCACAGTCAGTGAGCCAATGAGGAGAAGGAGGGGGCGGAGTTGAGTCGCGGCTGTGTGTGTGATACACAAAGCAGCGGGGCTGGGGAATGAGCCTGCTTGGGTGCCCCCTTGCAGGCTGTTTGCTCTGGGGACACTTGGCAGGAGGGAGGGGCCAGGAGCACCAGGGTGGGACCCCGAGAAGAGGAGAATTGGGGCTGCTCTATGCAAAACCACTAAACAGAGCAGTGAGTATAACATGTTTGTTATTTTAAAAACAAATAGAAAGCCTTTATTATCACTTTAAATTTGTCGAATTAAAGAAAACGAAAAAATAACTGTTGACCAAGAGGTTTTCTCTCATAAAACCACCAATGCTGATGGTATGTGTACATGATTTTTAGTGCTATAGAACGGCTTTGAATACCAAATTAGAATAACAAATTAGTCCTAGGTGTGAAATTCAGCTTGATCTTTTTATGGCTTCATTTGCTTAACATCCATATTTACTATACAATACAAATGGGTAAAAAATGTACTTGTGTACAGTCTAAATATTATGCACGTGGAGTGAACCTACTATGTGCTATATCAGTGTATCTACAACCCAAGGATTGGAACAATCCAGAAGAACGTATTTTGTGCCTCCTTCTGATCTAGTTTTCATTGTTATGGGAACTCAAATTTCTGTGACGTAATAAAAGTTTATTTTTACTGGTCACTGAGGCAACAATATTTTAGGCCTCATGCACACTGGGTTGTTTAGCTCATGTGCGTAAAATGGTGCAACCAGGAAGCACCAATGCAGCATCCAGGCCCACTGCCAGCAGCCTGCCAAAACAGACAGGCTGCAATACGTAGTGGCTAGACACTGTACTGAGAGTTACTTGCCTTTAGGGCCGTATACGTTCAGGGACATACGCCAGGATGCAGGAATTTTGGGTACCAGGAATGCATCCCTGAACGCATACGGCCCTAAAAGTAAGAGACACTCAGTACAATGTCCAGCCGTACGAATTTGATTTTTTTCAGGCTACTGGCAGCGGGGCAGGATGCAGTGATAAAAAAATCAGGCTCCAGTGAAACTAAAGGCAAAAAGAAACAAAAAAAGGGGCGCACCGACCTAGCGCATTATCCTCAAAAAGGCTTTATTGTACAACATATAAAAAATGGCTACTCACAAAGGTAGAAAATAGTCATATCAAGCTCAGATGAGTGGCTCTGAGGAAGAGGCTGAGCCTCGAAACGCGTCAGCCGTCATCGTAACCGGTTGCCGACCGCCGCACGACTATATACTGCGGCGGTCAGCCCCGGCCAGGCAGAGTGACGTAGCGGTACGTCACTAGCCTTCGCCGCTCTGGCGCGCGCGCGCGCGCACCCGCGGTCCCGCCGATGACTCGATTGGGTTCAGAACCGATCAGTCATCAGGTCCAGGCCAATCATTTTTGGTCTGGACCTGTTGATCGGTCCTGCCCAATCAGATCTCCCTCTAAGCCTGTGAAATGTAAACACAGGCTTAGAGGAGATGTGCCCTCCCCTCCCAACGGTCTTTTCGGATCCAGCGTGAGAGGAGAGCACATCTAATTGTAAGTACAGCACCAAGCACGTACATACACACTTAGATAGGCACATTTCACCCCCGATCGCCCCCCCAATTAACCCCTACAGCACCTGACACAACACACACTATATACAGCATATAGCATATACCTATATACCTGTATAAGTGTGATTTGTGAACAGGTGTAGCCCTTGCGACCCCCCCTTTTCCACTCAAATTACCCCCCACCCCCCCCTAATAAAGATTTAACCCACTGATCTCCCCTGACCCCCCCCTGATCACCGCCGTTAACCCCTACACCCTCTGTCACATCAGCACTAATACAAACGCAATATACGGTGTTATTGTATTTTTGTATTAGTGTGATTGTGATCAGAATTAGCGCAGGCGACTAAGTTTCTGTCCCAAGAAGGTTTAGGGTCCCCGCCACCCGCCCAATAAAGATTTAAGGCCCTGACCCCCCCCTGATCACCCCTACACCCCCTGCCATAACACACACCGTATACAGTATATAGCATTTTGCTATATACCCGTATAAGTGTGATTTGTGGTCAGGTCTAGCGCTTGCGACCCCCTTTTTTCCACTTGAATTACCCGCCACCCCCCCCTAATAAAGATTTGAGCCCCTGATCTCCCCTGACCCCCCCCCTGATCACCGCTAGTTAACCCCTACACCCTCTGTCACATCAGCACTAATACAAACGTAATATACTGTGTTTTTGTATTTTTGTATTAGTGTGATTGTGATCAGAATTAGCGCAGGCGACTAAGTTTGTGTCCCAAGGAGGTTTAGGGTCCCCGCCACCCGCCCAATAAAGATTTAATCCCCTGATCCCCCCCTGATCACCCCTACACCCCCTGCCACAACGCACACTGTATACAGTATATAGCATTTTCTATATACCCGTATAAGTGTGACTTGTGACCAGGTTTAGCGCTTGCCACCGTTCCTTTTATCCTTAGGATACCCGCCAGTCCCTTCCAATAAAGATTTAAACCCCTGATCCCCCCCTGATCACATCCCGTTAACCCCTACACCCTCTGTCACATTAGCACTAATACACACATAATATACTGTTTTTACTGTATTTTGTATTGGTGTCATTGTGACTTGAGGTTGCGCTAGCTAGCTAGTTTCTTTCCCAAAGGAGGTTTAGGGTCCCCGCCACCCCCCCCCAGATCCCCGGCGCATAGTTTAGAAGTAACCCCTTGATCACCACACACGCACGCACGCACCTACACTTCCATTTCTAGTATAGCGTTTGAACAGATCAATATCTGATCTGATCAGAGCTATACTAGCGCCCCCATAGTTTAGGGTTCCCAAAACGCGGTGTTTGCACGATCAGCACTGATTCCGGCCAGCACCTGCGTTTAACCCTTTCACCCAGGTAAGTGTAGTAATCAATAGATTACTGTCACTTACAAAAAACACAAGACACAAAACCGCTGTGTTAGCAGAGTCAGGCCTGATCCCTGCTAGCATTAGCAGTTTTTTTGGTAGCGCTTGAAATAGTCTTCGACAACCAGGTGCTTTTATTACCTGTGAGTCGCATCACTGTACGGGTAAATTTAGTTACCAAAATGTCTAAACGTTCGTACAGTGATGAAGCTATTTACAGTATGATGACCATGTCAGGTGAGAGCGATGGGGAAGCCTCACCGGCAGAATCAGGGTCAGTATACGAACCAGATGACAGCAGCGGCTCCCTGACAGACAGCTCCGACGACAGATGGGTCCCTGTTAGACCCAGGCGTACCCGACCCCATTCTGGTGTTGTTGAAATGCAGGAATCGCAGGGTGCTCGTATGGAGCAGAGTGTGGGTACTAGTGCCGCTCATCCTTCTGGCGACCTGGCAAGCGCCAGCGGCCTAGTACAACCTGGACCTAGTACAACCAGCACTGCAGTAAGACCTGGTGACGTGGCGAGTCCCCTAAGTGCAGTTGAAGCTGGTGCGGTGGCTAGCACAAGTAGTGGCCCGCAGCCACCGCGTATTCGAAGACAGGCCCGTAGAGCCCATAGTGCCCTCCCTGATGCGCTGGCATATCCCAATTGGCAACCCACTGATTCTACAGCGCCAGTACTTCCCCCATTCACCGCCCAACCTGGAATCCACGTGGAGACAGCTGGTTTTACGCCCCTGAACTTTTTTGAGCTGTTCTTCACGGAAGATCTTTTCAGATCTATTGTGGATCAATCAAATTTATATGCTCAACAATTTATCGCCGCCAACCCAAATTCGCACCTTGCCAGACGATTCGGCTGGAATCCTATAACGGTTTCCGAATTTAAGATCTTTCTGGGCCTTTCCCTCCACATGGGCATAACTAAACAAAGTGAATTGCGGCTATATTGGTCCACTAGCCCAGCTCACCATATGCGCATGTACTCTGCCTCCATGTCCAGGGGGAGATACGAGCAAATTCTGCGATTTATGCATTTCAGCGACAATGAAATCTGTCGTCCTCGGGGAGACCCTGCATACGATCGGCTCCACAAAATTCGGCCCCTCATAGACCACTTCAATCAGCGGTTTGCAGCCTTGTTTACCCCCGAACAAGTTGTCTGCATTGACGAGTCCCTGATTAAATTTACTGGCCGTCTTGCTATCAAACAGTACCTCCCCAGCAAGCGTGCCAGATACGGGGTCAAGTTGTATAAGCTCTGTGACAGGGCCACAGGCTATACAGTTAATTTCCGTGTCTATGAGGGAAAAGATAGCACTGTGGAGCCCCCGAACTGCCCAGACTACATAGGGAGCAGCGGTAAGATTGTTTGGGACTTGGTGTCACCCTTATCCGGAAAGGGGTACCATTTGTACGTGGACAATTTTTACACAAGCGTGCCACTATTTAGTCACCTGCTTGATTTACAAATTGGCGCATGTGGCACCGTGCGACCTAATCGCCGGGGCTTCCCCCAACGGCTTGTAAATTCCCGTCTTAGTCGGGGGGCGAGAGCCTGCTTGAAAACGGACAAATTACTTGCGGTGAAGTGGAAGGATACACGGGATGTTTATGTTCTGTCCTCCCTTCACGCAGACACGACAGTCCAAATCCCTACGGCAACTGGCGTTATGGAGAAACCCCTCTGTGTCCACGAATATAACCTTAACATGGGAGGGGTGGACCTTAACGACCAGCTTTTGGCGCCGTATTTAGTTGCCCGTAAAGCCAGACGCTGGTACAAAAAAGTGTCTGTTTACCTTTTCCAATTGGCTATGCTGAACGCCTTTGTCCTATACAGGGCGTCAGGACGAACTGGACCCTTCCGGGAATTCCAGGAAGCGGTCATCCTTGCCTACCTGTACCCAGGAGGCATGCCTGCCCAACTTCCCCTTCCAGATGCAGTGAGCCGGCTGCATGAGAGGCATTTTCCTTATGCCCTCCCGAGTACCCCTACCCAAATACGACCCCAAAGACGATGTCGTGTCTGTAGCAGGCGCGGATTTAGGCGTGACACCCGTTATTATTGTCCCAAATGTCCTGACCATCCTGGTCTCTGCATCGGGGAATGTTTTGAGCGCTACCATACACTAGTGGAGTATTAGTGTAGGGTACAGCACGACACAGTGTAGGGCACATAAACACAGGGTCTCGAAGGATGTTGGATGTCCATCGACATTTTGAGAGACCCAAGCTGGAAGAGAAGATCGCAGAAGATCGCACTCCCTCCCAAATCAAGAAATAAAGGAACAGTTAGAAAGTAAAATAAAAGGATCCAAAAACTGTTGTGGTGTCAGTAATTTTATATGTCCTTCTACTCCTTCCTACTATACTTTTTTCAATGTCCTTTGTTTGTTTTTTCATTCTTTTGTGACCTGTTTCTCTTGCAGGTAATTGTCGGCTACCACGCATTGATTTTATATATTCTGACACAAACAGCGTTTGCGCTCAGCATATATGGATACCTTTGCTGATAGCAGCTGTGGTGATTTTCTGATTTCAGCACTGCAGTTAAAATCTTATTTTGGTATACGTGGATAGCGCCGTGTATACCCATCATTAAATTCAGTGGGTGGTTGTTTGGGCGGTTAATGATGAGAATCCAAAAACTTTTGTTGTGTCAGTCATTTTATATGTCCTACTCTTCCTAATGTACTTTTTTTTAATGTACTTTGTTTGTTTTTTCATTCTTTTGTGACCTGTTTCTCTTGCAGGTCCCTCGTCGGCTACCATGCATTGATTTTATATATTCTGACACAAACAGTGTTTGCGCTCAGCATATATGGATACCTTTGCTGATAGCAGCTGTGGTGATTTTCTGATTTCAGCACTGCAGTTAAAATCCTATTTTGGTATACGTGGATAGTGTCGTGTATACCCATCATTAAATTCAGTGGGTGGTTGTTTGGGCGGTTAATGATGAGTAATACTACGCATTATTCCTGTGCTGATTTCTGATAGGTTCTCTTTTTTTCCGTTCAGCCCACAGGCTGCATGAAAAAAAAAAACCTATATGCCAAACAAGGACCAGCAATGTACTGGTACGTTGCTGGACTTTGAGTGGTTGTACCAGGATGATGCCTGCAGATTTAGGCATCATCTTGGTATCGTTTTTTACAGCCAGCGGTCGGCTAACATGTAAAAGCAATCCTAGCAGGTAATTGGCCGCTAGACTGCTTTTACATGCAGTGGGAGGGGTCTCCCCCCCCCCCCCACCACCGCCTTCCGCAGCCTTCCGTGGTTTTTCTCGGGCTCTCCTGTCCCACCGGTTAACCCGAGAGTGCAGCCGGTGGTTCAGTTATCTAACCATAGAGCTAATTGAAGATTAGAATGGCTCCAATCATCTCTATGGCCTAAGATGCCGGAGGCTACGAGCATTTCATGACTTCTTTTTCGCCAGAAATAAACAGGGCCATTGGGAAATTGGGAAAGTATTTTATCACACCAATTTTGGCGTGGTCAGATACATTAAGGTCAGAGGAGAGATCTAGAGTATAAAAGACCCCAATTTTTTTAAAAAAGAGTACCTGTCACTACCGATTGCTATCATAGGGGATATCTAAATTCACTGTGATAACAATAAAAATGATTTAAAAAAAAAAAATTAAAGGAAAGGTGTCAAAATAACATAAAAAAGCAAAAAAAAAAAAAAAAAATTGAGCCCCCCCCCTTTCCCCCCGTGCTTGCACGCAATGGCACACGCAAGCGTTGGTCTAGTGTCATATGTAAACCGCAATTTCAGCATGCATGTGAGGTATCGCCGCGATCGCCAGATCGTGTGCAGTAATTTTTGCAGTAGACCTCCTCTGTAAGTCTAAAGTGGTAACCTGTAGAGACTTTTAAAGTTTTTAAAAATGTACGTACGTTGTTGCCGCTGCGCAGGCGTGCGCAATTTTTAAAGCATGTCATGTCAGGTGTCTATGAACTCGGCATAAGATCATCTTTTAAATTTTACCAAAAAAATTGGAATTATATAGTGTATTTGTGCAATAAATTAAAAAAAAATGTATTTTTTTCGCAAAAATTGCGTTTGGAAAATCTGTGCGCAAATACCGTGTGACAAAAAAATTTGCAACATCCCCCATTTTATTCTATAGGGCCTCTGCTTTAAAGAAATATATAATGTTTGGGGGTTCAAAGTAATTTTCTAGTAAAAAAAAAATATTTTTTCATGTAAACAAAAAGGCACAGAAAAGGCTTGGTTTTCAAGTGGTTAGAAGAGTGGGTGATGTGTGGATAAGATTGAGCATAAAATGCCGGGACAGTTCAAACACCCCCCAAATGACCCCTTTTTGAAAAGTAGACACCCAAAGCTATTTGCTGAGAGGCATGGTGAGTCCATGGAATATTTTATATTTTGCTACAAGTGTCGGGAAAATTATTATTTCTTTTTTTTTTGTTGTTTTTTTACAGAAAGTTGTCACTAAATGATATATTGCTCACACATGCCATGTGTATATGTGAAATGACACCCCAAAATACATTCTGCTGCTTCTCCTGAGTACAGGGATACCCCATGTGTGAGACTTTTTGGCAGCGTAGCTGTGTACGCGCCCCCGAAAACCAATCCACATCTTCAGGTTTTCTAATGGCGTAAATTGCTGATTTTACCCCTGACTACCTGTCACAGTTTCAGAGGCCCTGAAATTTCAAGATAGCACAAAACCCCCCCAAATGACCCCATTTTGCAAAGTAGACACTCCAAGCTATTGGCTGAGAAGCATGGTGAGTCCATGGAATAGTTTATATTTTGCCACAAGTTTCGGGAAAATAATTATTTTTTTTTTTTTAACACAAAGTTGTCAGTAAATGATATAATGCTCACGCATGCCATGGGTATATGTGAAATGACACCCCAAAATACATTCTGCTGCTTCTCCTGAGTACAGGGATACCCCATGTGTGAGACTTTTTTGCAGTCTAGCCGAGTACAGGACCCCGAAAACCAACCTCCACTTTCAGGCTTTCCAAGGGCGTAAATTGTTGATTTCACTCCTGACTACCTATCACAGTTTCGGAGGCCCTAAAATTCCAAGATAGCACAAAACCCCCCCAAATGACCCAATTTTGCAAAGTAGACACTCCAATCTATTTGCTGAGAGGCATGGTGAGTATTTTGCAGCTCTCATTTTTTTTGGAAAATGAAGAAAAAACAGGAAAAAATGGATTTTTGTAAGAACTTACCGTAAAATCCTTTTCTCTTAAGCTCATTGACAGACGTAGTCTTCTTGATTCTCAAGAGCTGGGTTATGTTGTCTCCGCAGGAGTAGGACTAGGCAGAATGACAAAACGTTCTGGCTCCACCCTAGGGGGCAGTCCCTGAGGGTATATCCTCCCTCTCTCTGCTACAGGGAATCAGTTCTGTTTAAAGCAGTACAGAGAAATTAACCCAACCCAACTCAATGATAGAGGGGCGGGTACTACGTCTGTCAATGAGCTTAAGAGAAAAGGATTTTACGGTAAGTTCTTACAAAAATCCATTTTTCTCTATCGCTCATTGACAGACGTAGTCTTCTTGATTCTCAAGAGCTGGGACATCCAGAAGCAGTGCCACAAATGAGGGGTGGGATTGACAAAATCAAATCCAATCTAGAAGGCCCAACCGGTGCCAAACTAGAAGTTTTAAAGGCTCATTATAAACAAAGAATGAGGCTAAAGAAAAAATTTTCCAACGGAAAAAAACCCTCGAGGTAGACCACTGGTCTCCTCAAATTGCGGCCTGCAAAACCTTGCGGCCAAATGAGGCATCAGACGATGCCATTACATCAACTTTATAATGTTTAGAGAAGGTATGCACCGACGACCAGGTAGCCGCCTTGCACACCTGGACCACTGACGCCTGATGGCGAAAGGCCCATGACGCACTAAGTGCCCGAGTGGAGTGCGCCTTAACAGGGAACGGGGGCTCCCGACCCTTAATAGAATAAGCCTGCACTACCGTCTGTCTGATCCATCTGGAAATGGTCGCGGCAGATGCAGGCAACCCCTTTTTGGGTCCATCTGGGATCACAAAAAGTGAATCCGTCTTGCGAAACGAGTCTGTCGTTTTCAAGTATACCCTGATCGCCCGGACCACATCCAAGGAGTGCAAAGCAAATTCCCGAGGATGACTGGGCTTAGGACACAGGGAAGGTAATACAATTTCTTCATTCAGATGAAATTCTGAAACCACTTTTGGTAGGAAGGATGGATTCGGACGAAGAACCACCTTATCTCTATGAACCACCAGATATGGTGAACGACAAGATAATGCGGCCAGTTCTGACACCCTGCGTGCAGAAGTAATAGCCACCAAGAAGGCCACCTTCTGGGACAACGTGGGTAGAGGAATCTCCCTAATATCTTCAAAGGGAGGTTTCTGAAGAACCGACAACACTAAATTAAGATCCCAGGGGGGTAACGGCGCGTGCACTGGCGGAGCCAGATGTCGCACCCCCTGGATGAAATTCCGCACCAAGGAATGAGTAGCCAAAGGCTTCTGAAAGAAGATGGCTAATGCTGAGACCTGACCCTTGATAGTACTCAAAGCCAGTTTCTGCTCAACCCCTTGTTGCAGAAAAGCCAATATTCGACTAATCGAATAAGACCGAGGACGGAACCCCAAAGGTTCACACCATGCAATGTAGGACTTCCATGTGCGATGATAAATCTTTCTGGAAGTCGCTTTCCTTGCTTCAACTAGAGTAGGAATAACTGAAGCTGACAAACCTTTGTCCTTCAGCACCTGGGTCTCAATAGCCAGGCCGTTAAAGCCAGCGATCGTAAAGCAGGATGGAAGATCGGTCCCTGAGACAGTAGATCCTCTCTGAGAGGAAGTCTCCATGGGACGTCCACCACCAGTCTGACCATGTCGGCGTACCAAGCTCGACGAGGCCAGTCCGGAGCTACCAGGATTACTGGGATTCCTTCCTCCTCTACCCTGCGAAGAAGTCTTGGCAGTAACGCGAGAGGAGGGAAGGCATACATTAGCTGGTATTGCCCCCACGGGGCGATCAGTGCGTCTGCGGTTTCTGCTAGAGGATCGCGGGAGCGAGCCACGAATCTCTGAACTTTCCTGTTGAATCGTGATGCCAACAGATCCACATCCCGGGTGCCCCACCGTAGGCACAACTGGTGGAAAACGTCTGGATGGAGGGACCATTCCCCCTGATCCAGGGTCTGACGGCTGAGATAATCTGCCTGCCAATTCTCCACCCCCGGAATGAACACCGCAGAGATTGCTGGAACAAATCGTTCCGCCCAGCGAAGAATGCAAGCCACTTCTTTGGCCGCTCGGACACTCTTGGTGCCCCCCTGGTGATTGACATAAGCCACGGCCGTGGCATTGTCCGACTGGATCCGAACCGGGCTGCCCTGGAGCTGCTCGGTCCAGTGAATCAGACAAAGTCTGATCGCTCTCAGTTCCAATACATTTATCGGTAACCTGGATTCTTCCGGGGACCAAAGTCCCTGGACAGATAACTGACCGAGAATTCCTCCCCATCCGGATAGACTGGCATCCGTGGTCACTATCGTCCAATATATTGGCAGAAATGACTTTCCCTGGCTGAGCATTGGAGACCGAAGCCACCAGACCAGAGACTCTCTGGTCTGTTTGCTCAATCGGATCTGATTGTCCAGGGATTCCGGATTCCGATTCCATCTGAGAAGAATCTCTTGCTGAAGAATTCGGGTATGGGACTGGGCAAATGGGACTGCTTCGAACGAAGCCACCATCAACCCAGAACCCTCATGCAAGTCCGAAGGGAAGACCAGCTGTTGGACAGTAACAACTGGACTGCTGATTGAATCTTTCGGAGTTTCCCTACCGGAAGAAAAACTCTTGTCCTGTCTAGAATTAGACCCAGATATTCGAGCCTCTGGGTGGGAACCAGAAAAGACTTTTGCTGGTTCACCAGCCACCCGAATTCCTGCAAAGAAATCATAGTAATTTCTATGTTTTGTAGCAAGGTCTGAGGACTCTGCATGAAGCAGAAGATCGTCTAGGTAACCTAGAATCGATATACCTCTTTGGCGCAGAAGTGCCAACATTGGGGCCAACACTTTTGTGAAGACCCGCGGAGCCGTGGCGAGACCGAAAGGTAACGCCACAAACTGATAGTGGTTCTCCTCTACGGGAAAGCGTAGAAAACGCTGATGTCCTGCGAAAATGGGAATGTGAAGATAGGCGTCCTTGATGTCTATGGACGCTAGGACATCCCCTGGATGCAGGAAGGCTGCTACCGTGCGAATGGACTCCATTCTGAATCTTCTTATGTTGACGAAAGAATTGAGTGCTCTTAAGTCCAGAATTGGACGCACTTTGCCCTCTTTCCTGGGTATTGTAAACAGGTTTGAATAAAACCCTTGAAACCGTTCTGTCCAAGGAACGTGGACTACCACTCCTTGTTGTAGTAGATCTGTGACTGCTCTCCGCAGATCTTCTAGACGATCCGGAGAAAGTCGGATATTGGAAGGGAAGAATCGCGCCGGTGGGAGAGATCGAAACTCGATCTTGTACCCTGACTTTATGACTTCGCAAACCCATTTGTCCGGGATTCTGGAAAGCCATGGATCCGGGAACCGGCGAAGACGTCCCCCCACCCCAGTTATGGGTGGGGGCGCACCTTCAGGCTTTGGATGGTTTATCTTCAGGTCTGGAGGGGGCGGGCTTTTGCTTGCCCGACCAACGACCCCTGACGCCTCCTGTAGGAACCTTGGAGGACTTAGTTTTTTCACCCGCTGGACGAAAAAACCTCTTGTGAGCAGAAAAAGAAGGCCCTCGTCTTTGACGAGTTCCTCTACCTTTAAAATTTTGCGGTAAAAAGGTGCTTTTTCCACCGGTGAGATCCTTAATGATCTCATCTAAGTTGGCTCCAAATAGACGTTCTCCTGAAAAGGGGATATTAGCCAATGCTTTTTTGGAACCTTGGTCGGCTATCCAACCTTTTAGCCACAGTGTACGCCTGAGAACCACTGCTGAGATTGATGCTCGCGCCATTAATGGAGTGGCGTCTAACGCCGCATCACATACAAACTGTAACCCCTGTATCATCTGTTCCAACAAATCTGATACCGCCTGAGGGACTTCTTCTAAGTCCCGGCGTAACCACTTGGTCCATTCAGTTACAGCCTGCGAAACCAGACCAATAGCAATTATTGGCCTGAAAGCTGATCCAATCAAGGAAAACATGGTGCGAGACATAGCTTCTATCTTGCGATCCACTGGATCTTTAAAAGACGGAGCGTCTTCTAAAGGAATAACCGTGGCTTTATTCAATCTAGCAATTGGTGAATCCACCACAGGTGGTTCTGTCCATTTCTTAATAAGGGTTTCCTCAAACGGATAACGCCTGTCAATGCGTTTGGAAATATTAAAAGTGCGTTTTGGCAGACGCCATTCTTCATCGATTGGATTGCCAAAACATTTGGGCAATGGAAAAACCTTTGCCACTTTGATGCGCTTTTTAGTCCCAAAAGGGATCTCAGTTTCAGCTATTTCTGATGGAATACCCTGTAACCTTAAAGTCTCTTGAACAGATACAATGAGTGCGTTTACCAACGCTTCCTCTCGGGCTATGGCAGATGCCGAAACATCCTCCTCACTGTCTGAAAAGACAGGACCCGAGACACCAATACCAGATGAAGTACCTGCAACTGCAGAGATAGGCTCAGAGTCTGAATCCGAGGTTTCAGATAATAAGGGGTTAGGCGGGGGTCGCTTTCTTGCGCCCTGTCCCTGACAAGCCACTTCCACCCGGGACACAAAAGTTTCCATAATGGCTGACAAAGATTCAATTGTCAATGGGGTGCTGGAGGATCCCGCAGACCCCTCGAGGGGATCCGGAGGAGATACATGAGTGGCAGGGTCCATGTTAATACAGGACACTTTTGCCAGCAATAAACAAAAAAACTTTTTTTTTTTTTTTTTGTGTGTCTCCCCCTAGCGCAATAGCGCCCCTCAGAGTACCTGCTTCTCGATCCCAGAGAGAGAGAGAGGGACCCCCAAGGCTCACCAACCGATGCAGTGCAGTTTCCAACAAACTGCAGCCAGCGTCTGTCTTACACAGACTGGAAGGAGCTGTTTGCTTTTTCCCGGGCAGAAGGCGTGGCTCCGCCCCCTGTGTACGCCTTTCGGCGTTCCCAGCCCTCAACGAGGAAGCTGGGCTCACAAAACATGGCCGCCCCCATAGAAGAGACATAAGACTCCAAAAACATGGCGGCCGGCGTGACCTGAGGACATACATGCATTCGGTCTACGGAAAATGGCGGCGGACCGCCGATATCGTCTTCCCAGCACATCCACCTGCACTCTGCTGAGAGGTGACATATGGATCTACAGAGATACACTGCACATAAGGTAGGATTATACCTCCTATGTTTGCTGTAATGTTACAGTCTGCTGGGTAGAGTGTTAGCTCTTGAACCAAGTCCACTTCCCACAAACACATGCTGTATTACAAGGGGGACTTGTAAGTGTCAGATATATACTGACCATATATGGAGGGGCCCATAATATATACTGCCTCATAAATGAGGAAAAAAGGGAACGTTTTACTCACCATACCGAACCGACAGGCACCCTCTCTTCATATACCCTCTCCACCGAGGTGGGGGTTTGTGGACGCCTCGACTCTCTGGTCCTGGCGTCCAAGCGAGCTTTTAACTCGCAAAGTCAGTCCCTTTACTGGGACTCCGTCGCGGCCGACTCAGCGCACTGGTCTGCACGCGCTTTTAGGCAGAAACCGGGGTGACCACTGGATCTCACATCCAGCCCGTCGCCCGGCCCCGCATACTTACTTGAATATGTCGCGGCCGACCAAGCGCAATGCCTGGTCTGCACGCGCTCGTAGGCCGGCTGGGGTGACCACAAGTGTCGCCCAGTCCGGCATTTTTGCTTGAAGATCTCACAGGAAAAAAACACTGGAGAAAACTACCTAAAAAAATGTCTTTTTCTTAAAGAAAAAAAGTCTTGCCAGGACCAAAAGATCCCAGCAAGGAACTTAGGTCCTTACTCCTGACTAGACAGAAAAAAACTGATTCCCTGTAGCAGAGAGAGGGAGGATATACCCTCAGGGACTGCCCCCTAGGGTGGAGCCAGAACGTTTTGTCATTCTGCCTAGTCCTACTCCTGCGGAGACAACATAACCCAGCTCTTGAGAATCAAGAAGACTACGTCTGTCAATGAGCGATAGAGAAATGCATTTTTTTTCCTCTTTTTTCAATTTCCAAAACTTTGTGACAAAAAGTGAGATCTGCAAAACACTCAACATGCCTCTCTGCAAATAGCTCAGGGTGTCTACTTTCCAAAATGGGGTCATTTGGGGGGGTTTTGTGCTATCTTGGAATTTTAGGGCCTCCGAAACTGTGATAGGTAGTCAGGAGTGAAATCAACAATTTACGCCCTTGGAAAGCCTGAAAGTGGAGGTTGGTTTTCGGGGTCCTGTACTCGGCTAGACTGCAAAAAAGTCTCACACATGGGGTATCCCTGTACTCAGGAGAAGCAGCAGAATGTATTTTGGGGTGTCATTTCACATATACCCATGGCATGTGTGAGCAATATATCATTTACTGACAGCTTTGTGTAAAAAAAAAATAAATATATATATATATATATATTTCCCGGAACTTGTGGCAAAATATAAAATATTCCATGGACTCACCATGCCTCTCAGCAAACAGCTTGGGGTGTCTACTTTCCAAAATGGGGTCATTTGGGGGGGTTTTGTGCTATCTTGGAATTTTAGGGCCTCCGAAACTGTGATAGGTAGTCAGGAGTGAAATCAACAATTTACGCCTTTGGAAAGCCTGAAAGTGGAGGTTGGTTTTCGGGGTCCTGTACTCGGCTAGACTGCAAAAAAGTCTCACACATGGGGTATCCCTGTACTCAGGAGAAGCAGCAGAATGTATTTTGGGGTGTCATTTCACATATACACATGGCATGTGTGAGCAATATATCATTTACTGACAGCTTTGTGTAAAAAAAAAAAAAATATATATATATATATATATTTCCCGGAACTTGTGGCAAAATATAAAATATTCCATGGACTCACCATGCCTCTCAGCAAACAGCTTGGGGTGTCTACTTTCCAAAATGGGGTCATTTGGGGGGGTTTTGTGCTATCTTGGAATTTTAGGGCCTCCGAAACTGTGATAGGTAGTCAGGAGTGAAATCAACAATTTACGCCCTTGGAAAGCCTGAAAGTGGAGGTTGGTTTTCGGGGTCCTGTACTCGGCTAGACTGCAAAAAAGTCTCACACATGGGGTATCCCTGTACTCAGGAGAAGCAGCAGAATGTATTTTGGGGTGTCATTTCACATATACCCATGGCATGTGTGAGCAATATATCATTTACTGACAGCTTTGTGTAAAAAAAAAAAAAAAATATATATATATATATATTTCCCGGAACTTGTGGCAAAATATAAAATATTCCATGGACTCACCATGCCTCTCGGCAAATAGCTTGGGGTGTCTACTTTCCAAAATGGGGTCATTTGGGGGGGTTTTGTGCTATCTTGGAATTTTAGGGCCTCCGAAACTGCGACAGGTAGTGCAGAGGTGACATGAACAATTTACGCCATTAGAAAACCTGAGAGTGTTGATTGGTTTTCGCGGTCCTGTACACAGCTAGGCTCCCAAAAAGTCTCACACATGGGGCATCCCCATACTCAGGAGGAGCGGCAGAATGTATTTTGGGGTGTCATTCCACATATACCCATGTCATGTGTGAGAAATTTATCTTTTAGTGACAACGTTGTGTAAAAAAAAAAAATTAAAAAAAAAAATTGTAATTTTCCCGAAACTTGTGGCAAAATATAAAATATTCCATGGACTCACCATGCCTCTCAGCAAACAGCTTGGGGTGTCTACTTTCCAAAATGGGGTCATTTGGGGGGGTTTTGTGGTATCTTGACATTTCAGGGCCTCCTAAACCGTTATAGGTAGTGAGAAAATGCAATGAAAAATGTACGCCCTTTGAAATTCTGATGGTGGTGATTTGTTTTCCGGCTCCCGTACACAGCTACGCTCCCAAAAAGTCTCACATATGTGGTATCCCTGTACTCAGGAGAAGCAGCAGAATATATTTTGGGGTGTAATTACACATATACCCATGGCATGTGTGAGCAATATATCATTTCAATGACAACTTTGTGTAAAAAAAAAAAAAAAAATTTTTTTAGTCATTTTTCAAACCCCTGTGACAAAAAAATAAAATATTCAATGAGCTTAACATGCCTCTCAGAACATTCCTTAGGATGTCTACTTTCCAAAAAGTGGTAGTTTGGGGGGGTTTTGTACTGCCCCGCCATTTTAGCACTTCATGAAATGAGATAGGCAGTCAGAAATTAAAGCTTCGTAAATTTCAGTATTTACACCATAGTTTGTAGACGCTATAACTTTTGCGCAAACCAATAAAAATACGCTCATTGATTTTTTTTTTGTCAAAGACATGTAGCTAAATATATTTTGGCCAAAAAAAATGACATAAATTGAGTATATTGGATATTTTTTAAAAGACAAAGTTGAAAATGTCATTTTTTTGCAAAATTTTCGCTCTTTTTTTATTAATATCGCAAAAAATAAAAAGCGCAGAGGTGATCAAATGCCACCAAAAGAAAGCTCTGTTTGTGGGAAAAAAAGGACGTAAATTTCGTTTAGGTACAGCATTGCATGACCGAGCAATTATCAGTTAAAGTCACGAAGTGCCAAGTTGAAAAAAGGGGTCTGGTCCTTTAGCAGCCAAATCCTCCGGGGCTTAAGTGGTTAATAGGAATATGGACTAATACATGAACTACTCCTGACACTCGAGTGACTGAGCTTGATATGACTATTTTCTACCTTTGTTTGTGAGTAGCCATTTTTTACATGTTGTACAATAAAGCCTTATTGAGGATAATGCGCTAGGTCGGTGCGCCCTTTTTGTTTCTTTTTGCCTATAGTACCGTTGGACTACCCCAGTCCTTTTGTGGCCAGCAAGAATCTAGCCTTCCGAGATGCCTTATGTGACTCCCATGGCAAGTGTGGTCGGGGAGCTTGGATTCTAAGCGCAGGAGAAAGGTGTTATCACCGTATTGTTTTGGTCCAGTGAAACTAAATCAGAGAGCGGCACAGAAGAGGCTTTTCAGACTTATAAAGGTGATAGCATATAGTATTTACTTTTAGGCAGCATTAAAGTGCATCTCTCGTCTGTTGGCATGCAAGAAATCCAGTGAGCTCCTAACTTCCTGTAGTGAGGCGACAACCTTGCCTCTGCTGCAGTCAAATCCCAAGCAGTGGTGTCAGCCCTGCCTGAGTTCTTCCCTGCTGGACTACAGAACAAATGCCTCTGCCCATCTCCATGGCATAAAGGGAAGGAGTTCTGTAGTCCAGCAAGGAAGAACTTTGGCAGGGCTGACCACTCTAGTTTGGATTTTAGAGCAGCGGTGGCAGTTCCCTACAGGAAGTTAGACGCAACCGGGATTTCTGGTAGTATCAACAGGTATTTTTCTATATATGCAGGGTACTGAATTTTTTTGCTCAGAAATACACTTTTAAGTTTAAGTACAGGTCCACTTTAACTACGGTGTCTCTACCTGTCTGTCGGTTACAATTTTCAGATTGTTAGAATCAGATTTAAAAAAAATCTAATAGAGCTGTTAGGTAAGGTTTGGAGTTGGTCCCCGTAGCACACATTACTGTCCAGAACATTTTGTTTTCCACAGTCTCTTGTTTTTTGCATGAGCAGCAAATTTGAAAGCAACCATCTGCTTGAATCTTCTTGTGTTATGTGAAGGGAAAATAAAGTGGGTTATTTATATGCTTATTAAAACCACCATTATATTTTGTAACATTCCTGTATTTTGTTCCAGGCATACATACCAGGTGCACCTTTCTGTTATATATTAAAAAAAAACGAAAACTGTTCCTGCCCAGCTGCTGTTCGAATGTTTACGAACATAACTATGCCCCACTACTGACGACGATCCGAAAAAACCTGACCGACTGGACTAAGCTATCTGTGACGTGGATTGGTAGAGTGAACGTACTTAAGATGAATATCTTACCCCGCATCCTGTTTTATTTTCAGATGCTACCTGTGCGCCTGCCCAGGTCCTTTTTCTTGAGCCTCAACAGCTTGTTCATACGCTTCATCTGGGATGGTAAGCAGCCCCGACTGGCTTTCAAGAGTATGCAACGTCCTAAACGTACGGGCGGCTTGGGGATCCCGGCGGTTCGTAGGTACTATGAGGCGGTTGCGTTGCAACGCGTCCTCGACTGGCACCACCATGTTAGGGGCAAGCGCTGGGTCCCCATGGAGAAATTCATGGCGGGCAGGAACTTGTCCCATGCGCCATGGTTGTTGCCGCCCGACAGAGGGCTCTCGCCCCTGGCGTCCCCGGCCACCACGCATACCCTACAGGTGTGGGATGAGGTTAATGGGCGCCTCCAGTTGTCCACTCGCATCTCCCCGCTGGCTCCCCTGGGGGGCTACACTTGGTTCCCGCCTGGGGAGGATGTATCCTTCTTCGGGACCTGGGCGCTCGGTGGGGAGATCCGCTGCGGCAGGTTTGTCCAGGAGGGGTCCATTGTGTCGTTGCCTGAACTAAGAGAGCGTTATGGACGCTTCCCTATGGACTTCTGGAGGTATAACCAACTCATTCACTTCCTGCGCCCCCTTTTGGGCGAGGTGCGCTCTCCGACCCAGATGTCGTCGTATGAAAAATTGTGCATATCTAAAGACCCGATCCCTCATGCCATTGCGCTGCTTTATCAACTTCTGCAATCGGGCGGTCCTGTCCCGAGGCCGTCGTTTGTTAGGGAGTGGGAGAGGGACCTGCAGCACACTTTCACGGACCAGCAGCTGGACCACGTGTACCAGCTGACGCACTCCAGCACAGTAGACACTAGAATGCAGGAAAATGGGTATAAGTTGCTCACCCGCTGGTATCGAGTTCCCTCGAGGCTCGCACAGATCTACCCGGGCCAGTCAGACCGCTGTTGGAGGGGCTGTGGGGAGCGGGGCTCCTACCTACACATTTGGTGGGAATGCCCGCTCCTGCGTCCCTTCTGGCTGGATATCCGGCCCCAGATAGCTGCGATCCTGGATGTGGACGTCCCGGACGACCCGAAGCATTTCTTGCTTCACCTTCCCTCCGTCCCCCTGTCGCAGTACAGAAGGAGTGTTTTGCCACACCTTCTGAACGCGGCGCGCCGCTTGGTACCGATTTATTGGAAACAATCGGCGGTGCCAACCCGCGCATCCTGGGTAAAGTTGGTGAATGATATCATGTCGGCGGAGGAATGGATGGCCAAATGTAAAGACAGATATGATAAGTTTTACGCTAAGTGGGCGCTCTGGATACATTATACTACCCCTGACCCATAGAGACCCCTAGCCCAGTTGCATCTGCCTTTGCTAATATTGAGATGTTTGCTTCTTTACTTCACGTTCCACCCGATCCCCCCTTGGTTTTTCTTCCCCACCCAACCCCTCCCCCTTCCCTTCCCCAACCCCTCCCCCTTTCATCCCCCTTCCCCCCTTCCTTTTTTCTTTCAGTCCCCGCCATGGCCCTACCCTAGCCTCAGCCTCCTTGCCCTTGCCTCACGCTGGATGGGTGGAGACCACCTTGCTCCCCGCCCACATTACCCTGTAAGTACTTTTTCACTTTGCGCCTAGATCTGTGGCTGCAGTTGTGGGGTGGGGGAGGCGGATGACGGGGAAACTCGTGGGCGGGCCACCGCCCCACCCGTTGGTGCACGCAGCAGTAGCTTCATGTGTTTAAGATTTCAGCAATGATTCTGAGTGCCCCTTCTTTTTGTTTTTTTTGTTCTCCACCTTCCCTTGGACTCATGTGTGTCGTTAACGGATTTCGGGGGTTCCTGTTGCTCCCCCACTTTTGTTTCCATTGTATATCCTGCTTCATTGTTGTATTGTTTCTTGTCCTTTATTTTTCTTAAATAAAGATTATATTAAAAAAAAAAAAAACGAAAACACTACAACTCTATGTTTGTCACTGCAGCATGGATACAAATGGAACAGATTATGAGCAAAGGTGGTGCCTGAAAAAGTTAATTTTTGGCGAGATAATACCTAAGGGTTAATTACTTCTAAAGGGATGCCAACACTGCACCTTTCCTCATTAAAACACAGAGTGCACCAGATGATTATTTAAGCAGACCCTCCCATTTAAATTCAGTCTGCACAGGAGATGGTCAAACAGCTGTTTTCTCAGAGAAAGAACAGGTAGGAATCCGCAAAAAAAAGCTTTTTAAAATCCTTGCGATGTACAAAACATTGATCACCCTCTGGAGATTTTTAGATATTTTTTTGCAACAAAAGCAGAGATACTCTTTAAACTATCCCGCTGCTTTTTTTTATAGCAATTCAGCAATGCAGTTACAATTAGTCTGATACATATGTGGAAAGGAGTCTACAACACTATCTGCTGGCTGGCAATAATAAGTATTCATACGCAGAATTTTATATGATTGAAAAGAACATTTTGCCTTGCACATCATAAAGAAAATATATACAAAACTCTATACATATCATTCAAAGTAGTTTTAAGTAGCAGAACGGTTGTAATATTTTATATATATAAGTGAGTACACCCCTCACATTTTTATAAATATTTTATTTTATCTTTTCATGTGACAACACTGAAGAAATGACACTTTGCTACAATGTAAAGTAGTGAGTGTACAGCTTGTATAACAGTGTAAATTTTCTGTCCTCTCAAAATAACTCAACACACAGCCATTAATGTCTAAACTGCTGAAAACAAAAGTGAGTACACCCCTAAATGACAATGTCCAAATTGGGCCCAAAGTGTCAATATTTTGTGTGGCCACCATTATTTTCCAGCACTGCCTTAACCCTCTTGGGCATGGAGTTCACCAGAGCTTCACAGGTTGCCACTGGAGTCCTCTTCCACTCCTCCATGATGACATCAGAGCTGGTGGATGTTAGAGACCTTGCGCTCCTCCACCTTCCATTTGAGGATGCCTCACAGATGCTTAATATGGTTTAGGTCTGGAGACATGCTTGGCCTGTCCATCACCTTTACCCTCAGCTTGTTTAGCAAGGCAGTGGTTGCCTTGGAGGTGTGTTTGGGGTCGTTATGTTGGAATATTGTCCTGCGGCCCAGTCTCTGAAGGGATGGGATCATGCTCTGCTTCAGTAAGTCACAGTACATGTTGGCATTCATAAATTACCTCAATGAACTGTAACTCCCCAGTGCCGGCAGCACTCATGCAGCCCCAGACCATGACACTCCCACCACCATGCTTGACTGTAGGCAAGACACACTTATCTTTGTGCTCCTCACCTGGTTGCCGCCACACACGCTTGACAATATCTGAAACAAATATGTTTATCTTGGTCTCATCAGACCACAGGACATGGTTTCAGTAATCCCTGTCCTTAGTCTGCTTGTCTTCAGCAAACTGTTTGCGGGCTTCCTTGTGCATCATTTTCAGAAGAGGCTTCCTTCTGGGACACCAGCCATGCAGACCAAATTGATGCAGTGTGCGGCGTATGGTCTGAGCACTGACAGGCTGACCCCCCACCCCTTCAACCTCTGCAGCAATGCTGGCAGCACTCATACGTCTATTTCCCAAAAACAACCTCTGGATATGACGCTGAGCACGTGCACTCAACTTCTTTGGTCGATCATGGCGAGGCTTGTTCTGAGTGGAACCTGTCCTGTTATACCACAGTATGGTCTTGGCCACCGTGCTGCAGCTCAGTTTCAGGGTGTTGACAATCTCCTTATAGCCTAGGCCATCTTTATGTAGAGCAACAATTCTTTTTTTCAGACCCTCAGAGAGTTCTTTGCCATGAGGTGCCATGTTGAACTTCCAGTGACCAGTATGAGGGAGTTAGAGCGATAACACCAAATTGAACACACCTTCTCCCCATTTACACCCGAGACCTTGTAACACTAACAAGTCACATGACACCAGGGAGGGAAAATGGCTAATTGGGCCCAATTTGCACATTTTCTTTTCGGGGTGTACTCACTTTTGTTGCGAGCGGTTTAGACATTAATGGCTGTGTGTTGAGTTATTTTGAGTGGACAGTAAATTTACACCGTTATACAAGCTGTACACTCACTACTTTACATTATAGCAAAGTGTCATTTCTTCAGTGTTGTCACATTTAAAGATATAACAAAATGTTTACAAAAAGGGGGTGTACACACTTTTGTGGGCTACTGTGTATATATACACACATACATACTTATAATATATATATATATACACACACACACACACATTGTGTGTTTATATAAAATATATAGTCAGTGTGAAGGGCAGAGTTTAACAGGTCATTTTCTATGTGATCTGACAGATTATTCCTGAGGCCTGTCACAGCTGGGGAACTAGCTGGTGGCCATGAATCTGAGGAGTCAGGAGATTTTAACTTCAAACGCAGCAAGTTCAGCTGATGAAAAGAGATGACCAGCTAGGAAACTGCTTTCATGTCCTCACTTAATGAGAGCACAGGCTTAGGGAGAATCAACGCCAAGAGGAGATCCAATGAAACACCTCACAGACTAAATATGAAAAAACAAAACAAAAAAACTGTCATGATGTATAAAAGGGACTCCAGGGAATACACAGTTCAGCAAGAAATCTAAAAAGTTAAATGTTTTTTAGTCTCAACTGATTTTTGTATGTACCTTTTAATGTACTCAGGTATTATAATGTTGCTGTACATTGAGGTTTAAATCTAATCATTACCCTTTCATCTAACAGCAGACCAGCCCATTCTTTAAGCGTAACTCCACTTTTTTTAGAAAAAAAAAATTCCCCTCTGGGTGATCTGTGTACATTACAAGGATTATAACAACCTTTGTTATTCTGAGGAAATCCCTCTTTGTTTTTCTGTGCCCCTGTGGGAAATTAACCTAATGGGAGTGGATTCATATTTATCAATCAGCTGTGACCCCTGCAGAGCACTAATGAGGAAAGCTGCTGGGCCTGCATCCCTTTAGATGTGTTTCTATTGGGAGTATCTCACCAAAAATGACATTTTTGTTGCAGGGGATGCCTGAAATCTGACTTGTATCTTAGTGAAGACTTCTGGGAAAATCAGTGAGGCCAATCACACAAGCAGGAAATGATATTTCTGTGGGGTGTGGTCAGTATACATTCTGTGTACAGAACACCTCCAGGTAGCCATATTGCATTGCATTTTCATTAACCACTTTACCACCGGAGGATTTTGCGGTCTTACGTCCAGGCCACTTTTTGTGATTCGGCACTGTGCGACTTTAACTGACAATTGCGCGGTCGTGCGACGCTGTACCCAAACTAATTTACGTCCCTTTTTTCCCCCACAAACAGAGCTTTCTTTTGGTGGTATTTGATCACCTGTGCGATTTTTACTTTTTGCGCTATAAACAAAAAAAGAGCGTAAATTTTGAAAAAATAACAATATTTTTCACATTTTTTTATATGAAATTCCCCCCCCAAAAATTTAAAAATCAAAATGTTTCTAAATTTTTGGCCAATTTGTTTTCTGCTACCTATGTTTGGTAAAAAAAATCACAATAAGCGTATTTTGATTGGTTTGTGCAAAAGTTATTGCGTTTACTAACTAAGGGAAAGATTTCTGTCATTTTTGGTGTTTTTTTTTTTTTTTTTTAACGAGTAATGGCGGCGATCTGCGATTTTTTTTTGCGGGACTGCGACATTGCGGTGGACAGATTGGACCCTTGAATGACAATTTTGACACTTTTGGGGGTACCAGTGACATTTCTACAGTAATCAGTGCTATAAATATGCACTGTTACTGTAAAAATGACACTGGCAGGGAAGGGGTTAATTTTATTGGAGAGGGAGGGGTTAATGTATGCCTGGTGCTTACTAACGTGTGTGGGGGGAGGTGACTGACACGGACAGATCGCATGTTCAGCTATGCTGAACCCTGCAATCTGTCACTGTTTGTCACTTAGGAGATCAGCCCGCTTTGTTTACACAAGCGGGCGGATCTCCAAACTCGATTCCCTGACGATCGGGGAAGAGCAGCGGCAATAGCCGCTGCTCCTCCCCTGGCCCGGCTCCCGCTGTGACTGAAAACAGCGGGAGCGAGCCTCCGGCGGCGCGCGAGCGCCGCCCACAAGGGGAGGAGTCCAGCGACTTAGGTCTACGTCGCTGGACGGAATCGAGCCACTAATTAGTAAGCTGCACTTACATCAGCTGCAGATTGAATAGGAAAGATCATTTTTAATAACATTCAATTACAATATGACTTGTGTCACAATTGTAAACACTATATTATTTTTTCTTTATTTCCTATTTTTTCCCCCCACGAAAGTGGAGTTACCCTTTAACTACCCTCTGCTAAGAGAATAAATTACAAACCTACAGTGCGGATGCCCTTACAAATGATTAAAATGCAGAGTAATTACTTGGCAGATAGAATTTGTGCTAATAATAAACATAATCTCAAGATTTCTTGTATGGACAGAACATTTAAATAGAATCTGTAGCACTTACATCAGCTGCAGACTGAATAGGAAAGATCATTTTTTAATAACATTCAATTACAAAATGACTTGTGTCACAATTATAAACGCTATATTATTTTTTCTTTATTTCCTATTTTTTCCCCCCACGAAAGTGGAGTTACCCTTTAACTACCCTCTGCTAAGAGAATAAATTACAAACCTACAGTGCGGATGCCCTTACAAATGATTAAAATGCAGAGTAATTACTTGGCAGATAGAATTTGTGCTAATAATAAACATAATCTCAAGATTTCTTGTATGGACAGAACATTTAAATAGAATCTGTTACTTTGCCCAATTTAGGGCATTGGGATAGACTCTCATTACAGACCACACCTCTACTCACTGATATTGGCCTTGTGTTCCCTATGGCTTCATTCATCTGTTGTAGCACTCCAAAAGACTGCTACATTTAAGCATATAGGGAATCATGTGACCTTATTTCCAAGGTGCAGTACTTGTGTCTTATGCCTGGTACACAAGATGAGATTATCGGACAAACAATTGTCGTTTTTTTTGCATGCTAATCTATCATGGAAAATAAAGAGATTACTAAAGCTACAAAAATTCTCATACAACAGAATAAAAATTTGAAAGGGATGTAAAGTGTTGTAGTATATTTGTATTGTATTTTCGAATGGCAACTGTACCGATTAAATGAAAATCCTACGATCTGGTATCCCACAAAAAAAATGTTCGTGCTTGTCCCATCGGATAATATCGGATGAACTGTCGTGATTGGCTCTCGGCAAGCTGAGTACTAATGATCAGATTGTCGTACGATTGCTCCGAAAGCGGTTATTTTCGTACAATTTTCTGATCGTGTGTATGGGCCGTTAGGATGGCCACACAAAAGTAGATTTTTAATTGAACATTTGTACGAAAATTCTTACAAAAATTCTCAGTAATTCAAAATTAAATTTGCTTTAAAACTTTTGATTTTGGAATAAATTAACCTTAATGAACAAAAACCACGTTCACTGTTAGAAATCCGTTAGTTCAAGGAAATGTTTTCCTCCCCCTCTTTTGAACTTTCTCATCAAAACTATTTGACCCTACCAATAAATAGAGAATCCAAAGAATGTTCTTAAAATTAAAATTTTGAAATAAATTCTACTCGTGTATGGCCAGCCAGAGCAGCGGTCAACTGCCAATCCCGAACTCTGTCACATAGAAAAGGGGAGGTGGTCAAAGACTGTGTAAATACCATCACAGACCTTAACAAGGGATTAGACTGGATCATTCATACAAGTGGTGCAGTGAGGAGTGCAGCAATTAGTATTAGTGGATGAGAGGGGTGGTCTGTCAAAAAAAAGGCCTATACAAGGTGCTTTAGCAAATGTTATATCATTCAGTTAAGTAAAAACATTAAATACCCTTTTTCTTTTGTAATTGATCAGATGACCTGAGTTCCCAGCTGCATAGGAGCTTAGAGAGGTGGGGGTGGAGACTTCAGGGGGCATATCAGCAGGCGGCAGAGGAAAAGCAATACACTGATCTTCCCATTGAAGATCTGTGCAGGGGACATGTAAGTAGAAGTCTGACCACTGGAGTACAGGCAGACTGCTTCCAATTAGAATGCAAAGAAGAAAACTAACCCCACTAGAATGGGGATGTGCTCTCATGCCCAGCATGGGCAGTTTGAAAAAGGAGAGCAGGGGGACTGGCATGATCACCAGTTATTTCACATAAAGGAAGCAACACAACAACAACAGGATACTTTTTAACCACTTCTGGACTGGAAGGATTTGACCAGGCCATTTTTTGCAATTCGGCACTGCATTACTTTAACTGACAATTGCGTGGTCGTGCAACGCTGTACCTAAATAAAATTGATGTCCTTTTTTCCCCACAATTAGAGATTTCTTTTGGTGGTATTTGATCACCTGTGAGATTTTTATTTTTGGGCTACAAACAAAAAAAGAGCGACAATTCTGAAAACAAATATATAGATTTTCACTTTCTGCTATAGAACATTCCCCAAAAAAATTAAAAATCAATATTTTTCATCCTTTTACGCCAATTTGTATTCTGATACAAATCTTTGGTTAAAAAAAAAAATCCCAATAACATATTTTGGTTGGTTTGCGCAAGTTATTGCATCTACAAACTAGGGGAAAGATTTGTCTTTTTTTTTTTACTAGTAATGGCAGCGATGTGCGATTTTTAGCAGGACTGCGACATTGCGGCGGACAGATCGGACCCCCTAGCTAACATTTTTGAGGGGACCAGTGACATTACTACAGTAATTAGTGCTAAAATATGCACTGTTACTGTAATAATGACACTGGCAGGGAGGGGGTTAACTCAGGGGTGATCAAAGGGTTACTTGTGAATCTAGAGGAGTGTTTTATGTGTGGGGGAGGGACTTGTGAAATATACACAGAGACCTGTGTTGCTATATAGGAGGATCACAGGCGCTCGGTGATCATTTCAGAGAGAACAACGGTCTGCTGTGTTTACAACAGCTGACCGGCAATGTTCCCTTTAAGCTGCGCGCATGCGCGGACGTGCAGTCTAGTTCAGATTGCGCAGTCGCAATCGGTACAGGCCGGGCCGCCCGAGGAACTTTACATTATTTTACTGCGGCGGCTGGGGAGCAGAGCAGTGCACCCTGAGCCCGCCCATTGTGTGACAATAGCGAATGAAAATTCGCTATTGTCACACGGATCCTCCTCCTGGCCAATCAGGGAGCAGGTCCTCCCGCTTCCTGATTGCCCAAAGGCAAACCCCATGCCATTGGCCGAGGAGGAGGCGGGAGGACTGGGGAGACGCGGAGACTGAAGAGAAGCTCCTGTGAGGTAAGTGCACGGGTCTCGCGGGGGAAACGCTGGCAACTATGGGGGCAGCTTTCCTCAGCTCTGAAATTTATTGTCTAACTGTTGAGGCCGATGGCAAGCAGTGGGAAGAGATGTTGCTGTGGTGTTGGTGAATGCAGCACCAAGAACCTGGGGGAACCACTAATGTTTCAAGGCATGCTACTGCACAAATCTATTATTATTGTCATTAGGTTGCTATTGGAGATATCATCATAATGTGTATGAAGGTAAGGTGTGAAAAGTTGCTTAAGTGATCATATGCACTGTGAATGTGCTTTTATATTTATTTGTTGGTAATATGAACGTGTGGATATTTATTTGGACCTATTTTTATAGCTATGCCCTGCCCCTCTCCCCAGCACCTGTGTCCTCTGTGCAGAGCTCTGCAAGCAAGGTGTGGCAGGAGGTAGGGGAAAGGAGTTGGCAGATGTAACAGCCTGTACATGTAAGGTAGGCTCACTTTTCCCGGGATGGACCCCAGGTTGAAAACATCCAGGGACAAACAGCTAAGCAGGACTGTTGGCAACTATGCACAGCCCGCAGCTTCTCCCAACTCTCTCCTCCTTGCTCCCAGTGCTGCACTGACAGGAGCAGTGATGCTGCTGTCACTGCTCCTGTCAGCGGTGGCTCCCCTCACAGTGTGGTCCCCGGGGCATATGCCCCCCCCCCCAAAGTTTCAGCCCTGCTTCCAGTATAACTAGACAGCCAGATAGTCGATGGCATAACCTTGTAAAAATAAAATGACTTCTGATATTCCCATCAATTTTTGTCCCTTGTTTATTCATGTAACCAAAAGAAATACATCTGTATTACCCATGGTCAAAAAAATCTACTCTACATGCACTTTTTGCGACAATATAAGATTTTTGATGAAATTGCTCAGTCTAAAGGTTTGCGCTCAGAACTTTTTTTATTTGCTCAGCACAGTAAAAAATTGGAGGTAGCATTGCTGACCGGTGCTCTCTCTCAGCGGGGAGCGATCGCAGGTGACCAACGGAAATCGCAGCTGTCGGCCCAGTGGATCGGTATCCCTGCTGCCAAGTAGGGGGCGGATGCCTGCCCCCAGGAACGCTCCTGCGAACCACCGTACAGGTACGGCAATTCGCGCAGCCGGGCCAGCCTGCCGCAGTATATATGCAGTGGGCGGTTGGCAAGTGGTTAATACAAGTCCACAGTAACACAGCCACATACCAGAAATATGAAATGTTGGGAAAACATACACTTTAATGTAGAACTATAGGCAAAACTTTTATTTTATTTTGGATAGAGTAAGGGTGGGTTATACCCTGTCAGGTTTTTAATTTTTTTACCATCTGTGTGCCATTGCCAAGAATTCCCTTCACTTCCTGTCCCATAGCCAAAACAGGAAGTGAGAGAAAATCCCCGCAAATTAACCACTTGCCGCACGCCGATCTACGTCGGCGGTCAGCCCCTCACAGGCAAAGTGACGTAGGGCTACGTCACTAGCTTGTGAGGGTCTAGGGACCGGAGGCGCGCTCCCGCGTGGTCACGGACCCCCCCGCGCGTGTGACCGGCGGACCCGATGTCCGCCGGCCACTCTGCGATCGGCGGGGGAGAGGGAGAAAGTCAGGCAGCTTGTGTAAACAAGCTGCCTGTCATTCTCCCCTCTGTATGAGAGCTGATCATATGGATCTACTATGTAGATCCGTTGATCACTCTGCATACAGCTGAAGCCACAGCCAATCACAGTAAGAATCACGCCCCTAGGGACACACACAGCCCCTCCCTCTCAAATAAAGTTAACCCCTTCACTACCAGTGTATTTTTACAGTAACAGTGCATATATATAGCACTGATTACTGTAGAAATGTCACTGGTAACCCCAAAAGTGTCAAAAATGTCAGTCAAGGGTCCGATCTGTCCGCCGCAATGTCGCAGTACTGCAAAAAAATCGCAGATCGCCGCCATTACGCGTTAAAAAAAAAAACAACAAAAATGACAAAAATCTTTCCCTTAGCCAGTAAACGCAATAACTTTTGCGCAAACCAATCAAAATACGCTTTTTGCGATTTTTTTTACCAAACATAGGTAGCATAAAACAAATTGGCCGAAAATGTTAAAAAATTTTGATTTTTACATTTTCTTGGGGGGAATTTCATATAAAAAAAAGGGAAAAATATTGCTATTTTTGCAAAATTGACGCTCTTTTTTTGTTTATAGCGCGTGATCAAAAAAAATCGCACAGGTGATCAAATACCGCCAAAAGAAAGCTCTGTTTGTGGGAAAAAAAGGACGCCAAATTCGTTTAGGTACAGCATCGCACGACCGCGCAATTATCCGTTAAAGTCACGCAGTGCCGAATCGCAAAATACCCCCTGGTCGTTTAGCAGCCAAATCCTCCGGGGCTTAAGTGGTTAAAGGAAATCCTTGGGCCCCCCCCAGGTCACCAGAACTAGTGTCCCTATTAGAAGATTTTTCCTCTATTACTTTTCTGGGGACAACCCAAATTTCGGGATTTTCTATCATTTTCACTTCCAATGACAATGGTAAACAGGACAAATAGAGAGGGTGATCCTCCCTAATGGAAACACATACAGCAATAAAAACCGACAAGTGTTCTAATCAGTTTCCATTCTATCCAAAACTAAAATAAAGGTTTTGCCTTTAGGTATACTTTAAGGTTTACAACTGCTTTATTATATTTCTAAGAACTTGGCTTATTATACCAGTATTACTTCTGGTGAACTGGGCAGGTAAAGGTGATCAAAGTTAATAAAATATTATTCGTGTCCATCTAGTTGTCTGTGGCTTGGGAAGCCCCTAGGTCTTAAGCTGGCCATTGACGGAGCAATTTCTTTCCTGCAACCACGGGTTGCGGGAAAGAAAAATCACTTTATTCCATCATCAGCAAAGGAGAATCCCTCCCTCAGAGCTGTTGTGCTCTCCTGGCAGGGAGGAAGGTGAAGCCATCCTGCCCAGGAGAACACACAGTGATTATTGCTAGAGGCAATAGTCGTATGAAACACTGACAGGCTGGTTGTACCCAAGTTGATTGATCAACTTGGATACAATCAGCCTGCCCATACATGGTTTGAATCTCAGCTAGTCTCTACTGAACCGGCTGAGATTCAAGGCCCCAAATTCAGATTCAGCAGGGACTGGCCGAGATTCAGGACCCTAAGATCAATGTGGGAGTAAAGCCAGCCATTGATGATATAGCTGGCTTTACTCCCACATTGATCTTAAGGTCCTGACTTCTATCAGCTCAGAGCAAATCCCCTCACCCGCTGCCACTCAACACTCCTATTATTAGATTGGCGGGAGGTGGGGCTTAACTCTGAGTCAAGCAGAAGTCAAGGCCCTATTTATAGTATGGGCCCTGAGGTCTAGAGACTCCCCAGGTCAACATAAAATCTAATTCAGAATTAAACTAAATAGCAGTTGTAAGAAATGACTGTCAATTTAACCCTGATGTCAGTTTGATCACGGACAGATTTACAGCAAAAATATCTCCAACAATTTTGAGGTTTCTTTTTTCATATGAAGTATGGATTTCCAGGCAACAGAAGCTAAAACAGTCTGCATTGGCAAGTGAAAAAAAAAAAAAAAAACCCAGAATGCATTTGCAGATTTAATGTCGCTATTAAATAACCCAGGCACGTCTTACAGATATAATCAACACACACTTTTCCTCTCTATTCAGAGCTGGATCTGAGGAGTTCCTGATCAAAAGAAGCGCTTTCCATTTCCAGAAAAATAGGGGCCTATTGCTGCAAGAATTGCTTTTTTAGCTCTCTTGTAAAATATGCAGCCTACTTCAATGCATTAACATATATATAGAAGTTCCCTGTGCTTCTTTTTCTACACACGGCTCTGCAGCAGACAGCACACTCACTATTGTACTTACTTTGATGCTTGTAGATTGCAGCTTCTGGAAGAAATATCTCTGAAAAGAGAGGGGAACTTTCAGCAGACTGATGATCGCGTTGCACAGGCAGGTGGTGTGCTGAAAAACAGAGAGTACACCAAATTATTATTTTCAAGGACATAAAAGAAAGATGTGAAAAATGCAAACTTTCTGAAATCCTTCTGAAAAAAGCTCATTGACTGTCATGCTGATCCTCTGTACACCGTTTTCCGAATCACTAACCAGAAACAAGATTGCAGATGAGAAGGTCCAACTTCACTGCCTGCATGTTTTGGGTCAGTGGGGTCAGAAAGTAGAGAAGCCAGGGACAACCAGGCAACTAGCATTTTAGAGAGGGAGCAAGCAATGGCAACCAACATAATGTATTTCTCTTATGAGAGGTGTCCTTTAAAGCAGACCTTCACTCAATAGATGCAAAAGGTGTCAGTGCACTACTCACCTCCATTCCCCGGATTAAAAAAACAAAAGCATAAAAATTGGATTTTTGACTTACCAGTACTGTAAAAGCCATTTCTCTGATGTTCATTGATGGACACAGCTTCAGATCTTCATAACCATTGGGTAATACTGCCCCTTACAGGAGTAGGACGCTAGGCAGGAAAAAAAGTCTGGCTACGCTGATGGGCAGTCCTAGAGGGTATACTCCCTCTCTCTGCTATAGGCACTCAGTTTTGTTACAAGCAGTGTCAGAAGAATTACAACTCCACAGAGGGGTGGATGCTGTGTCCGTCAATGAACATCAGAGAAATGGATTTTATGGCAAGTCAAAAATCCAATTTTCTCTTTCGTTCGTTGACGGACATAGCTTCAGATCTTCATAACCGATGGGACATCCCAAAGAAGTTAAACATGAGGGGTGGGAACAGCAAAAAAATTCCCAAGGATAAACAGTAGCCCACCAGGGAACAGGAGCTCAACCAAAACAACCGGAGCCCATCTGTAAAAAACAATACACCATCGAAGAGGATCAGCAGCCTGCAAAACCTTGCTGCCAAATGAAGCATCCGCAGATGTCAACACATGCACTTTATAAAACTTTGTGAAAGTGTGCACCGATGACCACGTGGCCGCCATGCAAACCTGCGTCACTGACAACTGATGACGGAAAGCCCAGGAGACACTAAGTGCCCGAGTAGAGTGCGCCTTAACAGGGCAAGGAGGAACCTGAGCCTTGATGGAATGGTCCTGAATCACTGTCTGTCTGATCCATCTGGAAATGGCTGCAGAGGAAGCAGATAACCCTTTACGAGGCCCATCCGTGAGCACAAAAGAGTGAGTGACTTCTTGAAAAATTCTGTAGCTGTCAGGTACACCCTAATTACCAGAACCACATCCATGGCATACAAAGCAACACAATATCTTCATTCAAATGAAAATCAAAGACAACCTTTGGAAGGAACTATGGACAGCAGCGAAGCACCACCTTATCTCTGTGAATCACACCAAGGTGAATGACAGGATAACGCCGCGAGTTTTGACACCCTGCATGCAGAGGTAAAAGACACTAAAAAGGCAACCTTCTGGGACAGCATAAGCAGGGAAATCTTCCGAAGATTCTCAAAGGGAGGCTTCTGGAGAATCCAAAGCGCTAAATTGAGGTCACAAGGCAGCAACAAAGCCCGCACTGGAGGAACCAAATGTCAGAAACCCTGAAAAAAGGTACACACCAGGGAGTGTGTGGCCAAAGGTCATTAAAATAAGATGGCTAAAGGTGACACCTGGCCCTTGATGGTACTCAAGGCTAATTTCTGTTCAACCCCCCGTTAAAGAAAGGTCTGAGCCACCGAGGAGGAGTGAGGATGAACCCCCAAGAGACTCACACCACGCAATGTACCTCTTCCACATATGATGGTAGATCATCCTAGAAGTAGATTTCCTAGCTTTTAACAGTTTTGGAATCACAGACTCCGATAAACCTCTATCTTTCAGCACCTGCCATTCAATGGCCAAGCTTTCAAAGCCAGCGACCGTAAAGCAGGATGGAAGATTGGTCCTTGGGACAGCAGATCCTCCCCGACAGGATGCTTCCAAGAAACGCCGGCTACCAGCATACCAAGTCCGGCGAGGACAATTTGGGGCCACTAAGATAACCGGAATCCCTTCTGCCTCGATCCTGGGTACAAGTCCTGGCAGAAGCTTAAGAGGAGGGAAGGTGTAAATCAGACGATACTGACCCCACGGGGCAACCAGCGCATCTGTGGCATCTGCCAGAGGATCCTGTGACCGAGCCACAAACCTCTGCACCTTTCTGTTGAGCCAGGAAGTCAAAAGATACACCTCAGAGATGCAACTGATGAAACACCTCCGGATGAAGGGAACACTCCCCTTGGTCCCATGCCTGCCGATTGAGGTAATCCTTCTGCCTTTTTTCCACCCTGAGAATGTGTACGGCGGAGAGGGCTGGAACGAACCGCTTTGCCCACCTTCGAATGAAGACTACCTCCGGAACCGCCGGGACACTTCTTGTGCCCCCCTGGTGATTTACAGAAGCCATGGCTGTGGCACTGTCTGATTGAATACGTACTGGACATCCCTGAAGATGATCCATCCAATGGTCCAGCCAAGTCTGATTGTTGGAGTTCCAAGACATTGATCTTCCAGTGTCCAGAGCCCCTGAGCAGAATTTTTGCCAAGGGCGCCTCCCCAGCTGGACAGGCTGGCATCCGTGGTGACCACTGTCCAATACAAAGGGAGGAAGGATTTGCCCAGCCGAAGCGCCAGAGAACGAAGCCACCATATCAGGGACTCCCTCGTTCCCCAGCTCAGCCAGATCTGATTTTCCAGAGACTGCAGAGTCTTGTCCCCTTTAATCATTATCTCCCTTTGCAGGGACCTCGTATGGAACTGTGCAAATGGAACCGCCTCGAAGGTAGACATCATCAGGCCCAGCACCCATATGCAAGTCCGGAGGGATGACCATCTGTTGGACAGCAGGAGATAAATTGCAGTCTGCAATTTCTGGAGTTCGTCCAGAGGAAGGAGCATTCTGGCTAAGGCAGAGTCCAGAGTCAGGCTTCGATAGTCCAAAGTACAAACTGATAATGCTCCTCTCCCACAGCAAAGCACTGGTGACTGGCACACATTGGAATGTGAAGGTATGCATCGTTGATGTCGATGGAGGCGAGGAAATCCCCCCTGACGCAGAATGTCACCATTGTACAAATGGTCTCCATTCTGAACTCCTGCACCTGCACAAAGCAGTTCAGCGCCTTGAGGTCCAGGATTGGACGAACTTTGCCTTTCTTCCTGAGAACTGTAAACAGGGTTTGAGTAAAAACCCTGAAAATGTTCCGAAGTCGGAACCAGGACAATCACCCCTTGAAGTAACAGGTCTTGTACCGCCCCAAACAGACCCTGTAAGCGGTCCAGGGACTGGCGTAAGTTGGAATGAAAGAACCTTGCCAGGAGACAAGAGTGAAACTCGATCTTGTAGCCGGACCGAATGACTTTGTGGACCCACTTGTCTTGCACCCTGGAAGCCCATGGGCCTGGAAACCAGCGAAGACATCCCCCCACCCCCAATACAGCTGAGGGTGCACCTTCATGCTGAAGGAGTTTTGTCCGGGGGTCAGGGGGGGCTGTTCTCCCTCTAGTTTACGGCGTAAAAGCTTAGCCCACTCGGTCAGTGTTTGCGACATCAGGGCATTGGTGAATACCGGCCCCAGTGCCGAACCAGCCAAAGTGTACATAATGCGGGCAACATCCTCCGTCTTCATGTCAGCCGGATCCTTAAAGGCCAGGGACTCTTCAACCCGGAATCATGGTTGCTTTGTTTAATCTGGAAACCGGAGGGTCCACCACTGGCGGAACAATCCACTTCTTAAGAAGGGACTCCTCATTGGTGTAATGCCTAGTAAAGCGCTTAGGGACCCCACGGGGGATGCTTTGGTCATCCCCAGTCTTTAGCGACAATTCTGTCAAAATAGGCGGGGAAAGGAAACACCTTTACCACTCTGGATAGCTTGTGAGTGCCAAAGGGAACCTGCACCTCTGTCGCAGCTGCATCCTCCATCTTCAAGGTCTCACGCACCGATACATTCAGTGCTTCCACCAGCGCCTTTTCGTGTGCGGTTGCAGATGTGGAGGAATCATTCTCACTATCAAAGGATTCAGGGTGCATGGTTGCAGACCCGGCAGGGTGACCGATGTCCGCGGCGGTCGAATCAGATTGAGGATCTGATGAGACAGATAAGGCAGGGGGTGCTTTTTGATAGCTCGTCACCCGAAGACCACCTCAAAGCAGGACACAAGAGACTCCAGGACCGCCGTCAGTGCATCAATGAATGGTTGGGACCCGGAGGGCCCTGCAGCCTCAGAGAGGGGATCAGGTGGGGAGATGTGCTCCAAAAACTCCATGATTCACCAGGGGTACCCCACAAAAGTGTAAAACACTGCAAAGGACAACCCCCATCGTGCTGGCAGCACCACCCGGTCGCCAGGTACAAGCACCAAGCGATCCTCAGCAAAGAGGGAGAGGACCCCACCAGACTCGCCACCTAGCAGAAACAGGTAACCTGCAGACACTAGGTTGATCTGCACTGCACGTGCGGTGATCAGGAAGTGAAAGGATCCAGGAGTCAGCACCAGGGGATGAGGAGGGGCTCCCACCGCCGAAATCGCCATCCACAGGGCTCCACTGTCATGGCTGCAACTATTTTTAATGGCAAACCATCGCAAAATGGCCGCCGGACAACACAAACATGGGCGCCGTTTATAGAAACACACAGGCTACAACAAAATGGCAGCATGAAAGGGGGATGCCTGACGGGAAGGAGGGGAACCCGGGGGTCTGACCGTCCCAAGGAGGGGCAGGGAGAGGGAGGACAGCTATTCACCATTTAAGGAACCAGGCGGGCACCACTCCAGACAGAACCCCTCTCCATGGAAATGGGGGGGGGGGCTGTCGGCCAGGAGGAACGATGCGACTCGGGCCGAGACATGGTCATATCTGACCTCACAAGGCGTTTAACTCGCAGGCCAGCCCCCGTCCGTTGGGGCTATGTCACGGCAGACCTAGCGTGGAGCTGAGGTCTGCGCGGGCATTGGCCAGACTAGGGTGACCACTGGATCTAGATTATTGAGTCCATCGCCCAGTCTGGCAGTTGACTGTAGATCTCACAGGAAAAATCCAGGAGAAAACATTTAACTAAAAATAAAAAATTGCCAGGAACAAAGGTCCCAGCAAGGAACTAGGTTCTTACTCCTGATTAGGCAGAAAAAAAACTGAGTGCCTATAGCAGAGAGAGGGAGTATACCCCCTGGGACTGCCCATGGGCGTAGCCAGACTCTTTTTTTGCCTAGTGTCCTATTCCTGTAGGGGGCAGTATAGCCCAAAGGTTATGAAGATCTGAAGCTGTGTCCGTCAATGAACAATAGAAAAATAAAATTTTTGTAAGAACTTACAGTAAAATTATTTTCTCCGAGTCCTCTGACAGTCGCCGCCTGATGGTATTAGCCTTCACTAATGGGTAATGGCGCCCTCTGCAGGAGCAAGGCTAGGCAGATAATTATCAGGTTAATACAAAAAAAATTATATATCTCGGCACGCCACTAGGGGGCCATCCCTCAGTCATTATCCTGACCCAATCTGATATTACCTCAGTTTGTAGCAAGCAGTACCGGAAGGCAAAAACTCCCAGATCCAAAAAAACAGAGAGACGGCGACTGTCAGAGGACTCAGAGAAAATAATTTTATGGGAAGTTCTTACAAAAATTCTATTTTCTCTTACGTCCTCTGACAGTCGCCACCCGATGGTATTAGCCTTCACTAATGGGACATCCCAAAGCAGTGCAGGTATGAGGGGGTGGGAAAACAACGCAACCAACACAGAAGGTAACGCAGACAGCCGGGCCAGTAACAACCTGAGCCCACAGGAAAAACTGGAAACAAACCCAGAATAACAAAAGAACCCCCCAAAAAGGAGGGACAGTAAACATAATGTGCCCTGAAAACAACCGCTGCACTTAAAACCGCGCAGCCAAAAGAAGCATCCAAAGATGCCAAAAACATCAAGTTTGCAAAAACTTTGTGAAAGCATGCACAGACGACCAAGTCGCCCCGTCTTGCACACCTGAGCCACAGAAGCCTGATGGCGAAAAGCCCAAAGAGGCACTAACGTCTCGAGTATAACGGGCCTTTTACCGGAAAAGGAGAAACCCTACATCCAGGGAATGCAAGGCAAATCCCTTAGGATGCTTGGGCCGCGCACACAGCGAAGGCAATATGATAGCTTCAGTACGAGTACTACGAAGAAATCACCTTGGGAAGAAAAGACTGGTTTGGTCGCAGAACCACCTCATCTCTATGAAATACCAGAGAAGGAGAGTGGCAGGACAAGGCCGCCAACTCATACACTCTGCGAGCCGACGTGATAGCCACCAAAAAGGCAACGTGTTGGGACAACACAGACAGAGGAACCTCTCCAATGTTCTCGAAGGGAGGTTGTTGTAACACAGACAAAACCAAATTCAGATTCTAGAGAGGTAAGGGAGCTCTCCTTGGGCGAGCCAAACGCAGCACCCCTCGAATGAAGGTGCAGACCAAGGAATGCGAAGCCAAAGGTCGTCGAAAAAGAGACGGCCAAGGCTGACCACTGACCCTTGACCATAGTCAGCGCCAGACGCTGATCCATACCCTTCTGCAGGAAGGCCAAGACCTTCGCCACAGAGAAGGAGTGAGGATGAAAACCATGCGCTTCGCACCAAGCGATATAAGCTTTCCAGGTGCGGTGATAAAACTTCCCAGAAGTCGCTTTTAGAGCCTCTAACAAGGTAGGGATAACCGCCTGTGGAAGACCTCAATCCCTCAAGACCCGGCTTTTAACAGCCATGCCGTTAAAGCCAAAGACGGTAAAGCAGGATGGAAGATCGGTCCTCGAGACAGAAGTCGAGGCCAGTCCGGGGCCACGAGAATGACCAACATCCGTTCCGACGCCAACCTGCGAAGGAACCTGGACAACAGTTGAATCGGAGGAAAGGCATACATCCGCCGAAAATGATGCCAAAGTACCACCAACGCGTACGCGGCATCCGCCAGAGGATCGCAAGTTCTGGCCATGAGCTAGCCACCTTACTGTTGAGACGGGACGCAAACAGATCCACGTCCGGGGTCCCCCACCGGGCGCACAGGAGGCAAAATACCTCCGGATGCAGTGACCATTCCCTTTGGTCCAAGTTCTGGTGACTCAAGCTGCCTGCTAGTTGTTCACACCCGGAATGTGAACAGCCAAGGTCGACGTACATGTGATTCGGCCCATGATAGAATCTCGGCCACTTCCTTGGCCGCCCGGGCACTCCTGGTGCCCCCTTGGTAATTGATATAAGCCACAGCTGTGGCATTGTCCGTCTGTACCCAGACCGGACACCCCTGAAGTAGAGCTGACCACCGGAACAGACAAAGTATGATCGCTCGGAACTCCAAGACGTTTAATCGGCAGCAAAGTCTCCACCTGAAATCGAACAAACTGAACTGTTTTGAAGGCCGAAACCATCAGGCCCAGAACCCGCATGCAGGTCCGCAAGGAGATATCGCAGTCCCTGAGACCTGATCTCAGTTTGTCCTCTGGAAGGAAGACCCGAGCTTGAGAAGAGTCAAGGACTATCCCTAGGTACTGAAGACGAGTTGAGGGAGTCAGAGCCGACTGCTGAAAATTGATGGTCCACCTGAACTCCTGGAGTATCTGAACCGACACGGCCAGAGCGCTCGTCAAGGTCACACATGAGCTCGACCTTACAACAGGTCGTCCAGGCAACCGAGGATGGCAATGCCCCGTAAACGTAGCAAGGCTAGAACTGGAGCCAATACCTTGGTAAAAAACCTAGGAACCAAAGCGAGACCGAAAGGTAACACCACGAACTGGAAGTGCTCCCTAGCCACCGTGAAGCGGTGATATCACTGATGACCCCCGAAAATAGGCGATGGAAGCCAGGAAGTCCCCGGGCCTCAACGATGCCACCATCGAACGGATGGCGTCCATCCTGAACTTCTGTACCCGCACAAAGCGGTTCAGAGACATCAAAACCAGAATCGGACGTACCGTGCCTTCTTTTCTGGGCACCGTGAACAGGTTGGAGTAAAAACCCACAAAACTTATCCCGTGGAGGAACGGGTACAAAGACTCCTTGGGCAAGCATATCGTGCACTGCCCCCATAAGATCCCCGAGAAAATCGGGGAACAGCTGGAGATTGGACAGAAAAAACCTGTGTGCGTTGCGAGATCGAACTCGAATGAACGAATCCGCTTGTGAAGCAACCTGTCCTGAATGCCGAACAACCAGGGCTCCCAAAAGCAACGCAGACGTCCCCCTACCCTGACAATGGCTGAGGTTGTCCCCTCAGGAAGTGGAGGTCGGAAAGGTCTACCCTTCTCCTGCGTCCCAAGGCATGAAAAAAAGAGTCTTGAAGGAGGGCCCCCGCCGCGTGCGGGGGGGCTTACCCTTTAGAGACCTGGGGCAACAGAGTACCTTACCTACCAGTGAGCCCATTAATTAACTCATCTAGAGTTTTCCCAAAAAGACGATCCCCCACATAGGGGGACCTCAGAAACCATCTTTTTGGACGCGTGGTCAGCCGACCAGCTCTTCACCCAGTCTGGGTGCAATCCACCATTGCAAGGACAGACGGAAAAGTCGACTCCAGAGTGCTGCGAAGCACCTTGGATCATGCCATGAGAGTCTGATAGGCAATCACTGAGGCCAAAAAAAACAGGGTTTAACAGGGAAACCTCCACCAGAGGCTTCCACACGCCCATCTGCCGGATCCCGGAATACCGAGGAATCCTCTACTGGCATCAAAGTGGACTTATACAGCCTAGACACAGCGTGATCCACATTTTTGGGGACACCGTTCAACATTTGTCCCCCGCCCCCAAAATTGGATAGCGGAGGGAAAAAACGCTTAGGCACCACCAACATTTGCCTATGCACCGCCACTGGTCATTCACACTCCACAGGGCAGGGAAAAAACCTGACCTGACTTCTGGGCCCTTCGGAACCCCAAAAACGGACCGCTGACTTGACTGAGATGGCTCATCGTCAAGATAGAGAGTTTATTTTTAACGTTGCTAAGGGGAACATCCATCGTAGCGCATGTATCTACTCAGAAGCAGAGGACCAGGACCCCTCAGGGGGACCATTGTCTGTGGCAACCAAATTTTTGGCTCAGAGTCAGAGGACTGGGAGGGCACAGGTCGTTTTTTGGAGGAGCGATCCAACATCAGCAGATCAACCTGGAATGAAAAAGTTGCAAGAACAGCAGATATAGAGGTCATGGCAGAGGCTTCAGGGTGGACCCGAAGCCCCCACCAGGCCTGCAGGGGATTTGCTGGCCCGGGAGTCTATTTTTGGCAAAAAAATTAAAAGGGACGCTGGCCCTTTAAATCGGCGGTTGCCCCCCCCCGCAATCTGCACTAACTGAAAGTGCCCCCTCAGAAAACACACCAGCAAGTAAAAAACGTTTTGGTTGAAAAATGACAGAAGGATTAACAAAAATCCCCAGCCTGTCAGCACATTTTTAAACAGGAGATGTGTGAAGGAGGAGGAAGTTACCTCATACCGCTAGAGGCCCAGCCCTCGAGCCCAGACAAAAGGTGCCTATCAAAACATTGTAAAAAGTCACAGGGAGAATGGCCGCTTTCCCTTACTAGGCATTTGCCCACATCCAAGATGGCGCCCGATAGGGAGCATGTGCAGAATCCTAAAATGGCTGCTGTCCTCACACAGAGCTTAGAATCTGCTCACCATAAAACATGGCGGCCGCTCCAAACGGCGGCAAAACAAGTGCACAAACACATTCTGGCTATCATCGGGGACCCCAGGGAGACCCCTACAGCACCCCACACAGCGCCCCCAGCGGGAGCAAGGGAGAACTAACAACCCGGCCAGAAGGGGGATCCTGCAGAGACCACCAGCCCTGCTATCCCCTAAGAGTGGGCCCACAACCCCCCAACATCCCCAGGGACAAGGGGGTAACAGTACTCACCAGTCCAGGAAGCGGGCACCGCTCAGATAAGGGAGACCTCCCACCCTAAGTGGGGGTGCCAAGGAGGGATGCTGGCAACACGCGGGCGATCCGGGTTGAGAGACCCTTAGCGAAGGCATAGCTCCGCAGGCTCATCCCCTATCGGAGGGGCACTGTCGTTGCGAGGCCTGGGCGTACCAGTAACCTGCGACGCTCGTTGGCAACCTGGGACTCCATAAGGATCTATAATAGGAAAGGAATCCCTGACTAACTAGTGATAGTGAGAGAAATAAAAATCTATTGTGTGATAATTATCTGCCTAGCCTTGCTCCTCCAGAGGGCGCCATTACCCATTAGTGAAGGCTAATACCATCGGGCGGCGACTGTCAGAGGACGTAAGAGAAAAAAAAACTTTTTTTTTTTTTATCTTTTTGCACGCCACCCCACCACCATTTTTCATGCCAGTGAGAAGGGGCAGAGCAGAGAGCCGGTGACCTGACAGTGACAGCTCTCTGCTCAGAACGGAGGGGGAGAACTGAGCGATTAGCAGTGTTTATTTGCTGAGTTCTCACTGCAGAGTCGGAGGTAAACAGATGCAGCATTAGGTCAATGCTGCATCTACCTGGTTGAGTATATATATATATATATATATATATATATATATATATATATATATATATATATATATATATATTTTTATAAGTTGATATTTTTTTATTAAGCACAACTAACATTTCTAAATGTTCCACTAATGTGCTTTAAAAAAAAAAAAGGCAGTCCAACTTACAGAGCAGGAACAACCAACACAAGCCTGATTTCTGCGGGAATATAGGGATGCAAAATTCAGATGAATTTAAAAACTATGAGCAGAATTTTGAAAGAATGTCTAAGTGAACTGAATTGTGACTCATATTATTTGCCTAAAAATCTTCTCTACACAAAAGACACAGGGAAAAGGTTTATGATCCTCATAACATAGTTGTAATTCAATTTACAGATTAATGGGTGTGATTCCCTGTGCTCCAGGCATAAAACAAGCAATCATGTCTAAGTCCCAGGAGGAACTATGCTGTGCATCTAATCTCCAATGCCTCCTCTCGGGAAGGGTCTACTGGGGTTTCTAGACTCAATTTCCCCTATAACAAGAGACCATTACATTGCCTCAAAGAATTATTTCATTTTTAAATAAACGTGCAATTTGCGCAATTTAAATCTCAGCAACCTTGATTTCAGTACAGTTTTAAAACACGCTCATATAATTCTTCTCTGGTATTTTTTTTTTGTCCTTTTTATGTGTAGAACTATGGAAAAGTCAAAGCCTTCGCTGCTTTTTTCTTTCTATTGAGAGCAGTGTACGAGCTCTCGATTTGCATTAGGATTAGGTCATGTTATGAAGATATCCATGCAGAAGTACAATTTTGAATATTCATAAACAGAGATAACCGGACACCACATCTCAACAGCATGTCCAAGTGAATTCATTCTGCACATCTAGCATTGTCTATTCTTTAGCTCAAAAAAAAAAAAAAATGTATTCTTTTTATCATGTTACCCTAACTGATAAAAGTGTTTTTCTTCTCCTAGCACTCAAAAACTACACTTAACTTAAGGAAAATGATTGGTGAGCTGCACACCCATATATGATGCATACAAAAATGTATTGAAAAAACATGAATAAAAACATGGCACAATTGGCATATCAGCAGGGAAGAAGGGAGGTTGACGCGCTTCACATGTTAAACGTGCTTTGTCAAAACCATACAGGACACAACCACCATACACATATGTGACGGGAGTCACTATGGCGGGGGGCTTGTGGAACCCAGATTACTTTAGAGAGGTCAGGAAACTCCTTGTCCAGTTTCTCCGGCCCCTCTTATGTGTAAGTCACCTTGTCTTTATTAGGGGCACAGGGTGACCAAGAACCCCAGCACTAATCAGACTCGATGTACAACCACCCTGGACTAAGCATTTTTTTTGTTACCCCGGTTATCCTGGGTTCCATATGTGTGGTTTGTGTTGAGAGAATGAAGGGCCTCTTTCACTTGGGACAATAATATTTCTGAACAATATCACTCAATATATGAAAAGAAACAATTTCACTTTTCAGATTGCTAGAATATTGTAGGAGTGTCTCATAGACCATTACTAGATAATTTGAGGTGGGGGTTGTTTGTTAAGTGCCTATATCCCATTGTTCTATTGTTTGTCTGCCTTGGAATCAACCTGTTATGGGATGTATATGTGTATGTGGATTAGCTGCTAAAGAGGAGGGGGGTTGTCCCAGAATGTATATCTCTTTGTGCCTGTGTTTGAATAAGCAGTCCTATGCTTCTTACCACCCTACACTGATGTCTCGACAAGTGACTGGGTGGGCTAAGGGATCTTGGATTGTGCTGGTATCAGGAAAGGGAAGCTTATACGGCGGACATAATCTTCTTGAGTACGGGGTCGGTCACAACATATAAATATAGTGAATATCACATGGTTACACAGGTGTAAAACATGAGTTGATGGGATCCAAGAGCTTCAATCAGCTGTTTACGATTCACATGAACAGCGAGCCATATTGCTCAACTGAGCTGGGCTGAGCAATATGGCTCGCTCTTCATGTGAAGCGGAAACAGCTAATTGAAGCTCCTGGATCCCATCAACTCATGTTTTACACTTGTGTAACCATGTGATGTTTACTATATATATATATATATATATATATATATATATATATATATATATATATATATGTGTGTGTGTGTGTATGGTGATTGTGTTCTGTACAGTTTTGACAAAGCACGTTTAACGTGTGAAACGTATCAACCTCCCTTCCAATATGCCAATTGTGCCATGTTTAAAGGGTAACTCCACTTTCATGGGAAAAAAAATAGCAAATAAAGAAAAAACAATATGGTGTATACAATTGCAGCACGAATCATATTGTAACTGAATGTTATTTAAAATGACCTTTCCTTTTCAATCTGCAGCTGTTGTAATTTTCTGAAAATGCAATGCAATATGGCTACCTGGAGCTGTTCTGTACACAGAATGTGTACTGACCACACCCCAGAAACATAATTTACTGCTTGTGCGATTGGCTCACCAATTTTCCCAAAAGTCTGCCTAAGATACAAGTCAGTTTTCAGGCATCCCCTGCAACAAAAACTTCATTTTTGGTGAGATACTCCAAATAGGAGCAATTCTAAAGGGATGCAGGCCCAGCAGCTTTCCTCATTAGAGCCTTGCAGCTGCCACAGCTGATAATTATGAAACCACTCCCATTTGACCAACTTAGCACAGAGGAACAAACAATGATTTCTTCAGAATAACAAAAGGTAGCAATCTCCAACAAAGTTTGTTAAAATCCTTGTAATGTACAGAGATCACCCAGAGGGGAATGTTTTTTTCCCCAACAAAAGTGGAGTTACGCTTTAACTGAAGATGACATTTGTCACACAGCTGACTTGCAATCCAATAATCCCAGAAAAGTAAACTGTGATATGATCCTTATAGGCTGGTTTCACACCTACAGTATGTGATGAGGTAATGCAGTTCTGAGGTCTCCTCATGTGAATGGCTTTCTGGGATTTCTAGACTAAAATTCCTGTATAAAAAGAGAGCTTTTAAAAGGGATTTATTTTTTAAACATTTGCAAATAGGTTAATGCTTACCTACTTTGTGCAATAGAATTGCACAGAGCGGCCCTGAATTTCCTCTTCCCAGGTCCCTCACTGGTGCTGCTGGCTCTTCCCCTCTGCCTAGCCAAGCGACTTTTTATAGGTCACTCATGCGGGCTCGCTCCCGAGCCTCTTTGCATTTACTGACACAGACAGTGGGACTCAGACCCACCACACCCTGCTGCCTAGTCACTGGCTTGGATTAACAGCAGTGGGAGCCAACGCCTCCTGCAGCCTCAGCAAAGCCTGAGACACCAGGAAGTGAAGGGAAAGAGCAGCTGGCAGGCACAACGCTGAATCAAACGAAGGCTCAGGTAAGTAAAAGGGGAGGGGGAATACTGATGCCTAAACATTTTCTACCTTAATGCAAGATGTGGGTTGTTGTAGCCTGAATGGCACCCAAACATACTTCAACACACCAGACCAAACAAGTGTGACCAACTGTAGGTTGTGGTGCAATGCATTAAGAAAAAACGGTGCTTGTCCGATTTTTATGTGCGGATATGCACATAAGGTTTTGTATGTTCAAAAGAAGTCCAGAATGGTGAAAAAAAAAGCAAACAAAATGCCTACAGGCCCACAAAAAAAAAAAAAAAAGAAGAAGAACTGGGGACTGCTTGCAGCTCAAAGAGGATTCTGAAGGAACTTACACCTGAAACTGACATGAGATGAAGCATGAACAGATGGCAGCCTTGCAAACCCAAAAGCCCAAAGGGTCACCTTCAGGTCTAGTGGAGTGAGCCTTGACATAAGAGGGTGGAACCCAATTCTTGAGACAGTTAGCCAGACAGAGGGACTGAAGAACGATGTCTTGATTCATGTTAAATGTTGAAAGTACATGGGAAGGAAGGAAGTTCTGGGCCTCAACACCACTTTATCCTTGTGTAAAACCAGGAAGGGTTATTTGCAAGACAAAAGGCTGCCAGCCTAAACACTCGCCTAACAGGGGTTATGTCTACAAGAAACACCTCCCTAATTAAGAGCAGACAGGGAGATGTTTCTAATGGGTTCAAATAGTGGTTTGTGAAACACCAAGAAAGCCAGATTCAGATCCCATCAAGTCACAGGGGAACTAACAGGGGGACACAGCCTGAACATGTGTCTTAAAGCGGGTCTTCAGTCTAAACTCAAAAATGCCTTCTACCCACCCTTCCTCCACCCTGCTACCTGTATAATGGCTTTTTTTTAAATTTAATTTTATTCTTTTAGAAAAAGGGTTAGGATCCGCCTCATATACATGTCATTCACCTAGTTAAATGACAAGTACTGAGCCCACTGAGCCTTCTGGGATATGTACATTACATATCCCAGGAGGCCTTACCATTTTATTAACAAAGGTGGAAGTGGGGAAAGGGGGGGCGGGTCTAGTGGCGCTTGATCAGGAGGCCTGCCCGCTGAACCCATAACAGCTGGCGGGCTTTTTGATGACATCAGAAACATCATGGCAGCGTGGGATCGAGCAGTGGCAGGGCATGAGAGGATCTCAGCGGGACAACACTGGATAAGTGTGTATCTGATATGTGCAGAAGAGGAGAGTCCTTGAAACGCGACCTGAGACTCCACTTTTACAGGAGACTTTTGTCCATGGAGAGCTGTCCTTGGGATTGAGTGAGTCGAGCAAAGAGTTCTGGCATCCAGCCCAGCTCTTCAACTGTACAGTGATCTGGACACTCTGGCTGCTCATCCATCCTTTCCTTGTGACTGTGTTGTGTGTTGCGTGGCCTCTTTCGCATGGATTATATGGGATGTTTCACATTTTAGTTTGTGAGTATTTAGAGTGTGTTTTTTAATAATGCCCTTTGATCCTTCTACTACACCAGAGGTCTGCGTGGTTTTCTCCCTTCCCTTGCTTTCCTTTGAAATGTGTAGATCCCACCTCATAGTAAGCAGGGGTAAACAGAAAAAAAAAAGGGGGGGGGCGGTGAAGATCCGCTTCAAAGTATTTGTGTACCCAGCAGTTTTAAAGACGAGAATAATACAGGGCAGCCAAATTCCCTTGCTGAACTTGCTTTTATAGTAAACAAAAGAACAGTTATGTAATTTTTAATTCTTTACTGCTACAGTCACACTGAACAGCCTCCATAGCAGGGGACGTTTTACAGCTAGCGGATGGGCATGAGCGACATCACACACATTGGGAAATTTTCCTAGGTCAATGCTTGTATTCGCTGCAGCCACAACACAGAAAGGCTAGGTAGGGGGAGCAACACCGCAACAGTAGGCGGGTGCGCGACCAAAAAAAACTGACAACAGTTGATACAGGGATGCCATACACAGACATGGAATGCTTGTATTTCCTAGCAGTAGTTCCAGGGATGCAAACTGACCATGCCAGCACAGATCTGCTTCCATGCTTAGCATGCTCAATTTGATAATGGAACCAAGGGAAACTGGCAGGGTCCCGAGGTAAATACACAACAAAATGAGTCAATAAAATGTTTTCAGGCAGTATTTCTAAACAACTATAGGTTTAACCCAACACACAGCAGAAATATCCAGTTTAAGGCTAAAATACACTTTAAACAAAGAATGAGGAGACAGCAGTATCTGAAAGAAGATAGCAAGAGCAGAAACCTGACCCCTAATGGTGCTGGGAGCCAAACAGTGGCTCAGACACAGCTGCAGAAGGGAAAGAATCCATCGCACAGAGAGTATCCTAGGATGGAAGCCCCCCATATTCACTCACCAGTGAAGTTTGCATTCCATATGCTATAACAGAGCTCCAAAGAAGTAGACTTCTAAGTCTTGAACATTGAGGGAATTACCAATTCAGCGATGCCCTCATGTCTCAGAGTCTGGGCATTAACAGCCATGTTGTTAAAGCCAGCAAACATGAAGCAAGATTGGTAGATCAGTGCTTGAGACAGAAGATCCAGATAATCTGAGCCCAGGGAGCATCTACCAAAAGTCTTATGAAGTCAAAAGTACCAAATCCACCTAGGCCAACCCAGATGAAGATCACTAAATGCCTTCTATCCTGATCCTGCAAAGGAGACAAAGGAAAAAGTTTCAAGGGAGGAAAAACAAAGATCAGGATGTACTGATCCCATGGAGCCAAAATAGTATCCACTGTTTCTGTCCAAGAATCCCTGCACCTGGAGACAATGCTGTGCAGTTTGTGTTGGACCTGGAGGCCAGGAGATCCACATTCGGCATCCCTCACCTGTGACGCAAGGTTTGGAATACCTGGAGGTGTGAGGGTTACTCCAGGTCCAGACACTGCAAGCTGAGAGATCAGTCTGCCAATTGTATATGCCTGGGATGTAAATGGCAGACAAGGCTGGAACGTGAAGGTATGCCTAAGGCAGGATCTGCTCTACCTCTTTTTTTTTTTTTTTTAAGAATAAAGTTTTAATAAACAATTTCCATGAGATACAAATGAAAGGCACTTGCAAAAATTCCATTCAGGAAATATAACAATATACAAACACATAAGCATATTGTCAGGGATACAGCCGTACTGGCATCTCTGCCAGTACAAGTCATGGACGCTCCTGGCTCAATCGACACAGCCCTCCGCTGGCCCGTCAGGGAAATGGCCGTAGGAGAACTGGCAACATTGCCAGTAATAGCAATGGTCGTTCCAGCCTCAATTGACACTGCCCTCTGCTGGCCTATAAAAGGTGGCCATAGGAGCAGACTCATTGCTGGATTAACTCTCAGCTTCCTGTGCTTCCTGTTTGGACTTCCTGTTGTGACCCGGCTTGTTTCTGAACCATCTGATCTCCTCCTGGTGTTTGACCCTCGGCTTGCCTCTCGGACTTCGCTCTTGCTACTACCTGCCTGTTTTCCCAGTGTATGACCCCGGCTTGCCTAAGGACTCTGTTTCTGCCTGCTCACCTGTGTATGACCCCGGCTCGTCCCTGCTCTGCTACTTACCTTGCTCTTGGACTGATCACCGGTGTTTGACCCTCGGCATAGCTTTTACTACTCCTCTAGTTGCCTGCCTTACCCAGAGTTCCTGAAATCATCTGGTGTTCACCACAGGCGACCTGTGCTACTTGGGACGCTTTACCTCCTGTACCACTTCCAGGGGTGACTCGCACTGAGCTGCAAGGGAAGCCCTCTCTGCACTTCGGCCTCCATCCAGATTGTGACACATATATTCACAATGCAGTGAAGATTAGGGCTGCTCTACCTTTGTTATCGTGGTAAGACCTCTGATTCTTCCCTAATTTTTCCTGCATGAGAATAACATGGCATTGTATGACTGAATCCGGACTCTCTAGTCAGATAGTCCAACGCTGTCAAATTACCTAAAGCTCAAGGAAGTTGACTGGGAGAAGGGATTGTCCTGACATCCAAGTCTTCTGCACCGACAGAGTGCCCAGTACTTTTTTCCCAGCCCAACAGCCTAGCATCCATTGTGAGTGTCTTCCAATTTTCAAAAAAATAAAAATGAAGGATTTTCCTCTATTCCAGAGCCAATATTCTGAGCCACCGATCCAGGGATAACCTGGTGTGCAGCACTAGGCAAATCACTGTATCCATGGACTGGACTGACTTGAATGTCCACAATGAATGAATGTTCTGTTGTAGCAGTCTGGAGTGAAACTGGGCAAATAGAAATACCTTGAAGACTACCCTCAGACCCAGAACAATCGTGCAAAAATGCAGAATAGGAAAACTCTGGAACTGTAGATCATGATTCTGTAAGCAGAGAGTTTGAAATTTTTCCTGAGGTGGAAAAACTCTGTTCTGAGTAGTGTCTGGGACTAGACCTAGCTACTCAAAGCAACAAGTTGGCCCTAGGATCTATTTCTACAAATTCAGAATCCATCAGTACCGTTGTAATATCTGGGAAGACACGGCTACATTGTTCAACAGGACCTGTGCCGATTGTTTCCAAAAGAAAGAGGTTGTCTAGGTATCTCACAATGGTGAGGTTTTAAAAGTGCAGCTGGGCTGGCAGTGAGGCAGCATGTTGGTGAACACCTGAGGAGTAAAGGAGAGGCTGAAGGGCACATCCACAAACTGAAAGGGCAAGGGAACCACCGCAAAGTGTAGGAAACACTAACACTGGTGTGCTGGAAATATGAGGCATTTTAGGTACACAATCTTGCTGTCCACATAGGCCAGGAAGTCTCCCTGATGATGGGAGTGACGAAAGACCTGGTAGAGTTCATATGTAGTTTCTGAGCTCAAATGATGACATTCAGCGCTTTGTGATCCAAGATGGGACATTTTCCCCCTTTGGGTTAGGAAACTTTAAACAGGTCAGCGTAAAACCCCTGAAACTGTTCTATTAAAGGAACAGGGACAAAAACACCCTAATCCAGAGGAATCAAAGTGGGCTGTCTGGAGATCTGCTAACCTGTGTGGTGACAGGAAGTTTGGACATGATTAACCGAGAAGGGGCCTGGGAGTAAAACGCTATTCTGTAGCCCCTGGAAACCAAATTCCACACTCAGACATCTAAGATGCAAGCTATTCAAATGCCCACAAAGGCTAATAGACCTTCCCTTCATTTTAGAAAGGGGGGCACACCTTAATGTTGATGATTTGTCAGAGGGTTTGGTGCACTTTGAGCCCCAGAGCTTGCTAGGGGACTGGGAGACAAGCTTGATTTTTTAACTTGGAGGATGTGGGGGAAGGGAAAGAAAAATTACATGGGCTTCTTTGACTGAGAAGGATTGGAACTTTTGCCACCAGTAGCAACCTTTAAAAGGCCATTCAAAGTAGATTCAAAGGGATGTTGTCCCTTGAAGACCATGCAGAGCAAGCAGTTCATCTGCAGACCAGCCCTTTAACCAACGTGTCATCTGAATATGTACTGACAGGAGATCTATGTGTGAGAGGAGACAGGAAAACTCCAGTAGCCAGTCACAACTGTACCTTAATCTGTATTTCCACTTTACCGCCAAAGTTGGATAAAACCTACTTCATTTTTCATTTAGATACTGCCAGATGTGGTGAGCTGATCACCTTGGTTGCTGACTATTTCTTTTGAGAGGAGTTCATTTTCTGCTTGGAGTTCTGTTGCACCATCTGTTGCCAATGGGAAGCAGTTGCACATTAAAGCTGTGGATTCTTTGCAAGTAGGGGCCTGGTCTTTGTTCCTGGCATCACAATTATTTGAGTGGACTAAATATTTAATGTCATATTGGCAGGCTACTTTTTGTACTCAGTGGTAGATTACTTACAAATATATAAGCAAATGATGGAATGCCTTGGCCTCCACCCTCACTTTCACCACTGTATTACCCTGGAAAGGCTCTTTGTGTAATACAGTGAGCCATTGTCCCTATGCTGTTTGCTTCACCAGAACTGTTCTGTTCTGACAGATCAAGAAAGCCAAAAGAAAACAGCTGTGTTTGGGGAAGAAGTGCACCTTTAAATGCACCATTCAAATTCTGTCCTTGACCTTTCTGCAATAATTCTGAGAACAAAATGTATTACCTAAAATGTTGATTAGTGAGACTTTAGAGTGCCTCACCTATGCAGGGATGGGATCGCCTTTCATCTTCTGGGACTCCCAGTGCTGCTGTTCAAATTGGCACATGTCCTGGTAGACACCATAAAATATAATGGTGCAGGTCAATGGGAGGCAGTAAAGATTGGCAGTGTAAAGTCCAAATTAACATTATAGGTAATACATTTTATATTGCAGTTTGAAAGGAGGAAGGGGAGGGGGTGGGAGTCAGAATTAGGATGAGGCAAACAGCTGAATACACAAATGAAATTCATAAATGAGAGCTGTTTTACCTCCAGAGGATTTGGATTTCTGTTCATCCAGTCCTGAGATTTGCACAGCACAGCAGCACCGCCCTGTCTGGCAGGAGAAGACAGGTCTTGTCACTCTCCCAGTCTGTGACTGGAAAGTGCAAAGAAAAGCAGCAGACTGATGAGCTCATCCCTTTGCCATTCTGTTATCTCCTCTGAACAGAATGTTCCTTTATAGGACATAAGCACAGCAGCACAGTTGACTGGCTTCATATGCTGCTGCGCCTCCTCCCAGCCTGAGCTCTGCTGTACTCAGGGACAGCAAGAGGTTAACACTAAGTCAAACTCTGGTACTTGCACTTCTTGCAGTTAAAAAAAAATACATTTAAAAGTAAACTATTTGTAAATCTTACCAATGGATTTTTTATTTGCTCACTTTTGCCCCGTTAAATATACTGCTGAAAACATTTTGTTATATACAGTACACTCCTCACATTTTAGTAAATATTTTATTATATCTTTTTGTGTGAAAACACTGAAGAAATTACACTTTGTTTCAATGTAAAGTAGTGAGTGTACAGCTTGTATAACAGTGTAAATTTGCTGTCCCCTCAAAATAACTCAACATACAGCCATTAATGTCTAAACCGCTGGCAACAAAAGTGAGTACACCCCTAAGTTAAAATGTCCAAATTGGTGCCAAAGTTTCAATCTTTTGTGTGGCCACCATTAGTTTCCAGCACTGCCTTAACCCTCTTGTGCTATTATTTTCCAGCATACTCTCTTGGGCATGGAGTTCACCAGAGCTTCACAGGTTGCCACTGGAGTCCTCTTCCGCTCCTCCATTACGACATCACAGAGCTGATGGATGTTAGAGACATTGCGCTCCTCCACCTTTGGTTTGAGGATGGCCCACAGATGCTCAATAGGGTTTAAGTCTGGAGACATGCTTGGTCCGTCCATCACCTTTACCCTCAGCTTTTTTTAGCAAGGCAGTGGTTACCTTGGAGGTGTGTTTGGGGACGTTAAGTTGGAATACTGCCCTGCGGCCCAGTCTCTGAAGGGAGGGGATCATGCTCTGCTTCAGGATGTCACAGTACATGTTGGCATTGATGGTTCCCTCAATGAATCATAGCTCCCCAGTGCCAGGAGTACTAATGCCGCCCCAGACCATGACACTCCCACCACCATGCTTGACTGTAGGCAAGACACACTTGTCTTTGTACTTCTCACCTGGTAGCCGCCACACAAGTTTGACACCATCTGAAACAGTGTATATATGTACAGGAAGGTGACCAAGAACCCGAAGGTCACTCTGACAGAGCTCCAGCATTTCTCTGTGGAGAAAAGATAACCTCCCAGAAGAAAAACCATCTCTGCAGCACTCCACCAACCAGGCCTGTATGGTAGAATGGCCAGACGGAAGCCACTCCTCAGTAAAAGGCAAATGACAGCCCGTCTGGAGTTTGCCAAAAGGCACCTGAAGGACTCTCAGACCATGAGAAACAAAATTCTCTGGTCTGGTGAAACAAAGGTTTAACTCTTTGGCCTGAATAGAGGAAACCAGGCATTGCTCATCACCTAGCCAATACCAGTGTTGGGGGTAACAAGTTACAAAGTAACGGAATACAGTAACTACATTACTTTTTTTGGTAACGAAGTAACGTAACTAGTTACAATACTAATATTGGTAACTACACTACTTTACTAGGCTATAGGAACGCAATTTCCTGCGTTACCCAAGCCGTGCAATACAATCGTTATTTCGAAGAATGGAGAGGGATGAAGTTTATGACTTTTTGTTGCACTTTAGGTTTTATTCTGTTTTTTTCAGGTTTTGTTCTCATGTTTCCCAAGGCCTGTGTTTATACAATAAACTTTATGCAGAAAGAGTGTCATGTATCTTCTTCTACACGGCCAATTAAGAAAGAGGAAAGTAAAGTAATAAGTAGTGAAGTTACTTTTCAAATGCAGCAACTAGTAAAGTAATCTCGTTACAATTTACAGAAGTAACTAGTAACTAGTTACATTTTTTGAGTAACTATCCCAACACTGGCCAATACCATCCCTACAGTAAAGCATAGTGCTGGCAGCATCATGCAGTGGGAATGTTTTTCAGGAACTGGGAGACCAGTCAGGATCGAGGGAAAGATGAATGCAGCAATGTACAGAGACATTCTTGATTCTGGGGTGAAGGTTTATCTTCCAACAGGACATCGACCCTAAGCACACAGCTAAGATAACAAAGAAGTGGCTACAGGACAACTTTGTGAATGCCCTTGAGTGGACCAGCCAGAGCCCAGACTTGAACCTGATTGAACATCTCTGGAGAGATCTGAAAATGGCTGTGCACCGTGCTGTGGTCCCTATTCAACATGATGGAGCTTGAGAGGTCCTGCAAAGAAGAATGGGAGAAACTGCCCAAAAACAGGTGTGCCAGGCTTGTAGCATCATACTCAAAAAGACTTGAGGCTGTAATTGGTGCCAAATTTGCCTCAAAAAACTATTAAGCAAAAGCTGTGAATACTTAAAAACATGGGATTTTTTTTTAGTTTTTAAGATTCCAAATAAACTTCTTTCACGTTGTCATTATTGGTATTGTTTGTAGAATTGAAGACAAATAATTAATTAGATCCATTTTGGAATAAGGCTGTAACATAACAAAATGTGAAAAAAAAACTGAAGCGCTCTAAATACTTTCTGGACGCACTGTAGGGATTGCAGAACACTATACAGGCTACTTATAGGCATTGGCCATTGGATTTTCCTTCTGTGTGGCTAATTGTAAAAAACTCTGACATATGTGGTATCCCCATACTTGGAATGATTAGCAGAATGTGTTTTGGCCCGGTAATTCCAAGTATGCCTATGATGCTTGTTAGAAATAACTTGACAACTGTGTAAAAAAGTACATTTTCATTTCTGCTTTCTAGAAAAACTTGTGGCAAAAAAAAATGACAATTTCAAATGACTCACTATGAGTCACTATAACTTTGGGAGTGTTTGCTTTCCAAAATGGGGTCATTTTGTGGGTGTTTTCACTGTCCTGGTGCTCAAGGGCCTCCAAAAATGTGCTAGGCAGTCAGGAAAATAGATGCGTAATTTATGTTCCTTGAAAGCCCAAAGGTGCTCCTTGAATTTTGGGCCCATTTGTGCATCCAGGCTGTGTAAAACTCTCATACATGTGGTATCCCCATACTCAGGAGGCATAGCAGAATGTGTTTTAGGGTGTAATAAGTATGTCTACGCTGTGTGTGAGACAAAACTTGTTAAAATGACAACTTTGTGAAAAAAAAGAAGACATTTAATTTAATTGAATTCTCCAAAAAATTATGCCAAAAAAATGACCTCTTAAAAAACTAACCATGCCTCTTACTAAATACCTTGGACTGTCTACTTTCCAAAATGATAGATATTTGGGGGTATTTGTACTGTCTTGGCAGACAGAAGCTTTTGGGTAGCTCCGCTGCCGCACGATTGCTTCCACACACCTCCATTAATGGCGTCCCTCCGGCATATATTCTAGGCTCTGATGCCCATCTGCAGGCCCGGAACCGACATGCTTGCAGGTGGAGGGGAGGGAGAAAAACAGACACATGTCCACTCTCCACCCCCTTCTTGCTGTGACCAGGAAAGCAGCGTGTATGACATCACTTCCGGGTCAACCTCTCAGGTGTCCCCCGCTAGCATAGCTGGGAAGGAATGTGATTGCAATGCGATGTAATTGCAATACATTGAGTGGAGCCTATAAGAGACATGCAGGGTCTTTTAGACCCTGCATGTCTCATTAAAGAGAAACTGTCAACTAAATTTATCACAGAAGGGAATTGGTCCCCTATGTAATGAAAAAAAAAAAAAAAGTTACACCCAAGCACATAAAAATCTCCCACCCCCCAAAAAAATATGTTTTCATGAGACTGCCCCCCCACCACCACATATATTCACAGGCAAACAAACACACGTGTCAGGGTGCCTACGCATGAAAGTTGATTGCGATACACATGGTACATATTACTGTGCATGCCAGAGTGAGAGCAATAATTCTAGCATAAGACCTCCTCCATAACACTAAACTGATGACCTATAACTGATGACCTATAGGGGGCTTATGAATCGTCGCCTATAGACAACATAGAGGACAAAGTTTTGTTGCCATTTCACGGGCGCACAAAGTTTTAGGTTTTGACATGTTGGGTATCTATTTACTCGGTGCAACCTCATCTTTTATATTTTAAAATTTGGTTAGTTTATTATTTTCGTTTGCCCTAAAATTCACTTTAATTTGTTGTTTTTACCTGAAATTTTGTGTTTCCTAGACCTTTGCGGTAATATCATGTGACATAAAAAATTGGAACTACCACTATTTTATGCTGTAGGGGGTCTGCATTCAGAAAATATATAATGTTAGGGGATTTCCTGTAATCTTCAAGCCTAAAATTATTTTTTAAACGTGTGTGCAAAAAATTCAAAAATGGCTCTGGAAGTGAAAAGGTTAAAATGTTTGTTACCCCAACACTTCATATTCCATATATGTGGCTGTTGTACCATGTACTGTACTTGTGTGGGAAAGTATCCTGTTCTCTTTGTATTGCTTCCTTTGTGTGAAATGCCCTGGTGTTCCTGCCAGTCCCTCTGCTTTCCTAATAAAAACTGACCACACTAAGCAGGAGGGCTCAACGTGGTCAGTTCTCTAGCTATACTGGGAACTCAGCCCACTCTCCTCCAATGATCAGACTTGTCTTGACACGCCCCTTCTGCACAGTCATTTGCTGGGAAGCTCAGTGTGCTGCTGCTTCTCCTCCCTCCAGCTCTTATGCAGCAGAGAACAGAGGGAATGTGATCCCTTACAAAAAAAAGATATTTATAACATTTTTTTGTATATCTATACAAAAATGTTTTGCATTTCATTTCTATTTTAAACGGAATGGTTTGTAATCATTTAAAAAGAATGCATATCTATCAATGTTTGCTTACCAGATAAGATACTGGAGGGTTTTTTCTTCCCAGAAGCTCAACTTCCTCCAGAACCTGGTTAAAGACAGACACCATTCTGCGTTCATATTCACTGTCCGCTTGTATAGACCCACTGAAACTGCATTCCTGGAAACTGTAAGGTCACAGATAGTTAACCTGTGCAACAAACAACTTTAGAGATGTACTTGATTCTAAATACAGTCTGACAGTAAAATGAAGAACTGAGTCATACTAGATGTCATGAGAGCTGCACTGGGGATAACCTTAGGGAATAAGATATGAAATACTTCAGTCAATGTTGCCTACTTGCTTTCTTAGTATTTTGTTTCAGATTTGCAGAAGAACTATACTATTTTATCCCCAGAAAACTGGTCTTATAAGCTGCAGGTTTCATCACCCTTTCTAAAAGTAATTAAAGCCACTATGTCAAAATAAAAAATCCTAAAGGAAGGTCCCTGCAATGCAGGCGCTGTGCTGCGACTGGTCCCGAAGTCTTCTGGGACCTGTCATGTGTCCCAGAAGCCCTCGGGAGGAAGGAGACCAGAGCGGAAGAGGAGTGGGTACCTGTCAAAATCTGGTACCCCCCTCCCCAAAAGCTCTGTTTCACAAATAGGAGCCGGGAAGGAGGCCCTAAAGTGGAACTTCTCCTTTTGAGTGGAGCTCTGTTTCAACAAGTTCTACCTTTGTCTCACTCTATTTTATCTCTGTCTGTTACCCCACTGGAGAGATAGGATGGCATTTCCTATCCCTGTAACTACCTGTCTTTGGAACAGAAAGTAAGGGGATAACAGGAGGCAAAAAAATAAAAAAACACTACCCAAATATAATCTAAACCAAGTTTTGGGTTGGAGTTGCACTTTAATGTTAAAAGGATAACCAAAACATTTTTAGTTTTGGAAAGTGTCAGACCGCAGTCTGTGGGCTTCTTTTAGATCATAATCTCAAAGACAAAACAGGAAATGAAAGGAATTTTTTTAACAGAGAGTTGTAACAGAAACAGGGGCCCCCCACTAAATTCCCCCTCACCTCCTGTACTGGTAAAAAAAAAGTAAAACTGAAGATTTTGCATCACTTTCTGTCCCTGTGACAATCATCCCATAAGTCTGGTAGTGGCAGGATTGTTACAAGGCAAAATGCTGTGACACCATCCAATGTACGCGTGTAATTGGCTGTATTTGATTGAAAAAAAAAAAGATTACACTATGCACAGATCTTTCCAAAATTCTTCTTTAGGTGGCATGGAGGGAGCTGGAGAATGGTATTGAATGCTGGCACCAGAGGACAGATTGGGAAAGGAAGAAACCCTTGTGGATTTGGCACAAATATCAAAAAGCACATTGAGACCTACTTATTAAGTTAAGGGGTCATAAAGTGAGTGCATCTTCACAAGGGGGAGTATGAGTAGTACATGAAGATCATCAGCACTGTATGTATGGCACATGAAGCATTGATTAGGAAGCACTTGCAATCACTCACACAGAAAAGTGAGCAATTTGTGTATGAATCTGTAGTTGGACTATATATCTATGTGTATGTGTGTATGTTATGTGGAAACTTTGTATGTGATACGGCACCTGTTTTGCTTTTTTATTCTGTGGGAGATTTTTCCCCACTTCCTATTTAGTCACTGGAAACAAAGTAAAGGCAAAGACACAAAACGCTTCTAACTCCTATTCCGCACTATCCATAAAAAGGGTTGTCTGGCACTCCATGTACATATGGAAAAAAGGAAATTGCTTTTGTCCTACCTGCAAGAATCCGGATCCAAGATTAGAGCTTCTATGGTGTGAGATATTAAAAGGCAACTTTGTTGTTGTCTGACAGAAGAGCAGCTAAGGAAAACCAAAGGAATATTCAAATACAGACCACACGGTGTACACTCTTCTACAGTCACATAAATGGATCAGTTAAAAATCTCCATCTTAGTATCTATTGGGGTAAAACAAGTTACAAGGAAAAGAAGCATAGTCCGGTGGGAGGCATTACACTTTTGTACTATGTAAGTCAATAAAGCTCATTAAAGAAAAAAAAACAAACGAAACACAAATTTGGCAGCGTGTAGCTTTTGTATATTTTGCATAGCAAATCTTTTTAAAGAAAATGTAAACCCAACATTGCAAATTCCCCGATATGTGCCTGCTGTACCATGTACTTGCATGAAAAAGTAACCTGTTCTTTTGGAATTGCTTCCTTTGTATAAAATTCTTGGTGTTCCTTCCAGTCTCTCTGCTTTCCTATAAAAAAAAATTACCACACTATGCATGAGAGCACAGCGAACTCAGTTCTCTAGCTGTGCTGGGAACTCAACCCGCTCTCCTCCAATGATCAGACTTGTCCTGACACCCCCCCCCCTCCCAGCACAGCCATTCACTAGGAAGACCAGGGTGCTGCTGCTTCTCCCTCCCCTAGCTCTATGCAGCTGAGAACAGAGGTTATGCAATGATTTTTTTTTTTATAAAAAGCGAAAAAAAAATGGATTTTTGACTTACCGTAAAATCCATTTCTCTGATGTTCATTGATGTACACAGCTCCTGATCTTCATAACCATTGGGTTATACTCCCCCCTACAGGAGTAGGACACTAAGCAGAAAAATATCTGGCCAGGCCTTTGGGCAGTCCCAGGGGGTATAACCTCCCTCTCCCTGCTATAGGCACTCACGTTTGTTACAAGCAGTGTCAGAAGAATTACAACTCCACAGAGGGGTGGGTGCTGTGTCCATCAATGAACATCAGAGAAATCGATTTTACAGTAAGTCAAAAATCCCATTTTCTCTTTCGTACATTGACGGACACAGCTCCTGATCTTCATAACCATTGGGACGTCCCAAAGCAGTGTTAAACATGAGGGGTGGGAACAGCAAAAAAATTACCAAGGCTAAACAGTTAAAGGGGAAGTAAACTCTGCATTCCGTTTCCAGTTTTTCATGTACAGTCCTTATAAAACATATTTTCAATCATTGCACAGTGTAATGGATGTAAAAACGCCTCTTACTTGCTATTTTTTAGTAGTTTGAAAAAACTTGTCTTCCGGGATTAGGCTGCGCCATCTTGAGGAATGTTGCCTGCCTCCCCTTCCGCCCTTCCTTGTTTCCCCTGCCGAAATCTCATCACACGGTCACTTGAGAAGCAGCAGGGATTGGGTAATGACTGCCAGTATCGCGAGAGTTCTAAGCTGTGCCGCTGAGAGCGGAACTCACATACACGGCATGATGTCAAGTGGGAGACATCACACAGAGTGTGCCGTGAATCTAAGGACGGAAAGCACATGCGCCGCTGACGCAATCAAACATTGCAAGACGGATTACAAGAAGATTAAACAAGTAAGGAGATTATGACAGGCAGCGATCAATAGCTTTAAAAATTAGGATTGCAATGAGCAAAAGTTTTTTTTGCGAGTTTACAACCTCTTTAAACAGGAGCTCAGGAGCTCAACCAAAACAACTGAAGCTCACCTGAAAAAAACAATACCCCCCTCAAAAAGGATCAGGTCCTCTAAACAGAAGCCTGCAAAACCTTACAGCCAAAAGAAGCATCCGCAGATGCCAACACATCGACTTTATAAAAGTTTGTAAAAGTGTGCACCGACGCCCAGGTGGCAGCCTTGCAAACCTGTGTCACTGACACCTGATGATGGAAGGCCCAGGAGGCACTCAGCGCCCGAGTAGAGTGGGCCTTAACAGGGAAAGGAGAACCACCTTATCTCTGTGAATCACCAGGTAAGGTGAACGACAGGATAACGCCGCCAGTTCCGACACCCTGTGCCCAGAGGTAATAGGCACCAAAAAAGCCACCTTCTGAGACAATGTAATCAAGGGAATCTCCCGAAGATTCTCAAAGGGAGGCTTCAGGAGGACCCAAAGCACCAAATTGAGGTCCCCAGGCAGCAGCAGAGACAGCACTGGAGGAACCAAATGTCGGACACCCTGAAGTAAGGTACGCACCAGGGAGTGTGTGGCCAAGCGTCGTTGGAAGAAGACCGTTAAAGCCAACACCTGGCCCTTTATGGTACTCAAGGCCGATTTCTGTTCAACCCTCGTTTAAGGAAGGTAAAGGTCCAAGACAACCGAGAATGAGCGAGGACGAACCTCAAGAGACTCACACCACGCAATGTACGTCTTCCACGTAGGATGGTTGATCTCCCTAGAAGTAGATTTCCTAGCTTTTAACAGCATAGGAATCACAGACTCAGATAAACCTCTATCCTTTAGCACCTGGCATTCAACAGCCAAGCCGTCAAAGCCAGCGACTGTAAAGCAGGATGGAAAATTGGTCCTTGGGACAGCAGATCCTCCCTGAGAGGAAGCTTCCAAGGAATGTCAGCGACCAGCAGCACCAGATTGGCGTACTAAGCCCAGCGAGGCCAGTCCTGAATCAGTAAGATGAATGGAATCCATCTGCCACGATCCTGCGTAAAAGTCTTGGCAGAAGCTTGAGAGAGAAGGCGTAAATGAGATGATACCTAACCCATGGGGCCACCAGCGCGTCTGCAGCATCAACCAGAGGATCTCGCGACCAAGCCACAAACCTCTGCACCTTTCTGTTGAGCCGAGATGCCAACAGATCCACCCCGGGAATGCCCCACCGGAGACACAACTGATGAAACACCTCCGGATGAAGGGACTACTCCCCTTGGTCCAACGCCTGCCGACTGAGGTAACCTGCCTGCCAGTTTTAACCCCCCGGGAATGTGTACGGCGATGAGGGCTGGAAGTAACCATTCTGCTGCTTGAAGAAGGAGGTCGTCCAAGTAGCCCAGTACCGCGATTCCCCCATCGGTGCACTTTTGGGAAGACCTGAGGAGCAGAGGCGAGACCAAAGGGTAACGCCGCAAACTGATAATAATCCTCCCCCATGGCAAAGCGGAGGAAGCGCTGGGACCGGCACATATTGAATGTGAATGTAAGCATCCTTAATGTCGATAGAGACAAGAAAATCCCCCTGACGCAGAGATGCCACCACTGTGCGAATGGAATCCATTCTGAACTTCTGCACCTACACAAAGCGGTTCAGTGCCTTGAGGTCCAGGATTGGGCGCACCTTGCCTTCCTTCCTGGGAACTGTAAACAGGATTGAGTAAAAAAAACCCTTAAAATGTTCAGAAGTCGGAACCGGGACATTCCCCCCTTTAAGTAACAGGTCTTGTACTGCCTAAAACAGACCCTGTAAGCGATCCAGGGACAGGGGCAAGTTGGAAGAAAAGATTCATGCCGGGGACAAGAGCGAAACTCGTCTTGTAGCCGGACCGAATGACTTCGTGGACCCACTTGTATTGTACCAGGGAAATGAACGAGTTCGGAAACCAGCGAAGACGCCTCCCCCGCCCCCGATACGGGTCAGGGCGCACCTTCATGCTGAAGGAGCCTTGTCCGCGGGTCTGGAGAAGCCTGCTCTCGGCTTGCCAGACTATGTTTGTTTGCATCCTCACAGGAGGCCTTAAAAGGCTTTGATCACTTGTCTGTTGATCCTGAGGGACGAAGAACCTTCCTCTGAGCCGAGAAGGAGGACCCACGTCTAAGACAAGGTTCCTTGCTCTTAATAGCCTGCGGAAGAAAGGTACTTTTCCCCCCCCCTGTAAGACTTTTAATTATGTCATCTAGGGTAGCTCCTAACAGGCCATCTCCTTTAAAAGGTAGATCAGTCAAGGCCTTTTTAGAAGTCTGGTCCGCAGACCAGCATTTGAGCGAAAAGACACGCCGAAGGACCACTGCCGAAACAGAGAGCCGAACCACTAGGCGAGTCGCATCCAAAGAGGCATCACAGATAAACTGCAGCCTCAGGACCAGCTGGTCCGCCAGCTCAGCAAAGGCAGGGGGGAGCTGTTCTCCCTCCAGGTCATGGCGTAAAAGCTTAGCCCACTCGGTAGGAGTTTGCGACACCAGGGCAATGGTGAATACTGGCCTTAGTGCCAAACCAGCCAAAGTGTACATACTGCCGGCCACAGCCTCCCCCTTCCGCGGAGACTCTTTAACTGGAATCATGGTTGCCGTGTGCAATGTGGAAATCAGAGGGTCCACCGCCGGGGTGCAACAGTCCACTTCTTAATAAGGGACTCCTCATAGGGGTAATGCCTAAAAAAAATCGCTTAGGGACGCCAAGGGGACGCGATGGTCGTCCCCACTTTTAGCGATAATTTTGTCAGAATAGGCGGGAAAAGGAAACACCTTTGCCGCTCTGGATAGCTTGTCAGTGCCAAGGGGAACCTGCGCCTCTGTTGCAGCTGCGTCCTCCATCGTCAAGGTCTCACACACCGATAATATCAGTGCGTCCACCGGCGCCTTTTCGTGCGCGGTTGCAGATGTGGAGGAATCATCCTCACTATTAGAGGATTTTGGGCACATGGTTTTAGATCCAGCAGGGTGACCGACGTCCGTGGCGGCCGAATCAGATTCAGGATCTGATGAGATAGATGAGGCAAGGGGAAGGCGGGGGTCGCTTTTTGCTAGGCTGTCGCCCGAAAGCCACCTCCACCCGGGACACGAAGGACTCCAGGAATGCCGTCAGTGCATCGATGGATGGTAGGGCCCCGCAGCCTCAGAGAGGGGATCAGATGGGGAGATGTGCTCCAAAAACTCCATGAGTCACCGGGGGGACCCCACAAAAAAAGGTGTAAAACACTGCAAGGGACAATACCCCACGTGCTGGCAGTACCACCCGGTCGCTAGGCACAAAGCACCAAGCGATCCTCAGCATAGAGGGAGAGAACCCCATCCACCTGCAGCCACCAGGATAATCTCCACTCCACTTGCAGCGATCAGGAAGTGAAAGTATACAGGAGTCAGCACCAGGGGATGAGGAGGGGCTCCCTCTGCTGAAATCGCCACCCACAGGTTTCCACTGTCATGATCGCTGATATTTTCAATGGGAAACCACCGCAAAATGGCCACCAGACTACACAAACATGGCCGCCCTGCATAGAAACACACAGGCTACAACAAAGCGGCAGCCCTGCGCAGCACCACGAGGCTTCCAGGGACCCAGAAGGGATCCCTGGGCCTCAAGAACAGACCCAGGAAGGACCAGGGGCCCTGGCAGGAGGCCCCACCAGGTAAACACCCCCCTCCCTCCACACAGCCGAACGTCTGGTTGCCGGCGGCGCACCCCCCCCCCCCAGCCCCTATCGCCAGTATAGCGCCCTGCTCCCACTCCAGGTGGTGGACCAGAGCACCCAAACAGCCCCAGCATAAGTGGAAGGGGTAGGATGGGGGACAGATGAAAGGGGGGTGCCTGATGGGAAGGAGGGGAACCCGGGGGTCCGACCATCCCAAGGAGGGGCCCACGTCCACCCCAAAACCCTCCAGGGGGACAGCTACTCACCCCATACAAGGAACCGGGTGGGCACCTCCCATTGAAATGTTTATGAAAATCAGGAGCTGTGTCCATCAATGAACAAAAGAGAAATAAGGTATTCATAATGAACACACACACACGTTTAGCCTTTAATTTCTTTTTTAAATTGAAAGGGGTTGTTTTACAAGGTTAGGGTTTACATATACTTTAAACCAATCTACAGGAGATATTCGCCACCTCTTGGGGGTTGTAGAACGTCCTGATATTTTTTTAAAAAAACCTATAAGAAGAAGTTCAGGGGGGTCCAAAATCTCCAGAGAAGAGGTAGGGAGGTGTATAGAATTGATTACACAAACCTCCATCATCCCAAGGTAAAATATTTACTTGAAAAAATACTGAATTCTTGTTATCTATTAATCTTTGTAAAGGTCAAATTAATTGAGGTTTTAGTGGATTCCGTAGACAACACAGACAGGAGGTGCAAAGGTGCCAGAAGCCTGCATGCTGAAGATGTGGATCTCTGGATTGCAAGTAGGAAGGGCACTGTAGTTTATTCTTCTACACCACTCTGGCTCCTGTCTAGGAACCTTTTCTTTCAGGACCTGTCCTTGAACAAGCTGAGAAAGTACAGAAACATTTATCAGCAGCAGGAGACAATCACTGGATCAAGATGGGGCTCGGGTAAGAGCGGGCGCAAACCTCCTCTTCTCGGGTCCACTGCTGGCGCTCCTGGCTCCTTCTCTCTGCCCAGTGCCCCCATGGGAAGCGATTTCAGAGCCCCACTGCTGTGTCCATTGGCACAGCAGGGGACTCGGCCCCGTCCCCTCATCACTGGCTTTGATCGACAGCACTGGGAGCCAATGGCTCCCGATGCCCAGCAAAGCCAGCGAGAACTGGAAGTGAGAGGACAGAAGAGCTGCAGATGTGCACAGTGCTGGATCGACTGAGGTAAGTATTAGGGGGGATGCTGATGCCTAAACAAGCAAGGAATGCATTAAGGTATAAAAAAAAGTTTAGGCTTTAGAATCACTTTAACACAGTGGAGAAAGCAATGACTATATGCAAAGTCTTGTAATGAAGCTTCAATTTTTTTTTTTTGCAATCTGACTGGTGGTTACATGATAATGCGCTTTACACACCTCTTGCATTTTTCATCTATTTACAAAAAAATATATATTATTTGGTTATTTATCTGCAATGCATAGATTAACACATGCAAGCACAGGACTTGTATACATTATATGTTTCATGGATACAGCTCGATGTTTCTCAAAGTTGCACAATCAGCATCAAAGGAAGACTGATACAGATCACCATAACGAGTAGCGAGGTTCTTGAACTCTTCCATAGACAGCTTCATCTGTAAGACAGACAAATAGCATCTGAGGTATATATCATGGATACATCAGGGCAGTAGCTCAGTTCAGGAAGTTAGAATCTCGAGCAAAAAAAAAAAAAAAACAGAACTAGAATTTCAGGTAATTTTTCTAAATAACAAATGTTACACTTACCTGCTCTGTGTAATGGTTTTGCACAGAGCAGCCCTGATTCTCCTCTTCTTGGGTCCCCTGCCGGCGCTCCTGGGTCCCCCTTCCCCTACTGAGTGCCCACCATAACATGCTGCTTACTATAGGGGCACTCGTGTTGGCTTGCTCCCCGAGCTGCCTGTGTGTGTGAATAAGACACATGAATTGTGGCTCAGCCCCGCCCCCTCCTCACTGGCTGTGATTGACAGCAGAAAAAGCCAATGAGAAAAGAGAGCCTTGGCTCTCATGCACATCGCTGGATCGTGATCAGGCTCAGGTTAGACTAAAGGGAGCTGGGGGGAGCAGTGTGTAGAATGCGTGAAGATAAAAAAACTTCTGCCTTAACAACTACTTTAAATAATCAAATTTTTAACTACATTTAAAAGCAGCAATAAAGAGTCATTGGAAGAACACATTGTGTATGGCAGATTGCCCTGCACATGAACAAACCAGGGAAGTCACATGGTACTCAGTCATAACCAGGATTCCAATGGGTTTGAAAATGTTTGAAATGTGTAATTAAATGCTTCCTCTGCATTACAAACAGGTAATCAATCTAACCATACTGCTGCAGCCATCAACTTGTGCTTACCTTTTCACTCTATGAACATACTATGTACGTCCAAAGAGCTGAAGTAGTAAATACTTGCATGTGCTTGGCACAATAGCCGACATGCAGCTACATTTAGAGGCATAGAAAAAAACAAAAACAAAAAAAAAAAACAGCAGACACCCCCGAAAGTGGCATTTTTCATGCCCGTGTGCATGAGGCCTTATTAAGGTCAGCCATCAGCCAAAAGGTGGGAGGAATGACTAGAACCTCTGTCACGTTTTTAATGCTATCTAGTTCCTTGTTAGGTTACGAAGTGGAGGAGGATCTTTTTTCATAACCCTTTGGTTAAGAAAGCGTTTAAAACTCCTCTAAAAGCAAAAATTGAATTTATCGCAGCTTAGCAGTCCACTGATGCGTTGGCGGTAATGGTGCGCCGAAATTAAAATTCCAGTGCCTAAAACGAAAATTTAGGATGCACTTAGCCAAAAACTGAAACGGACTGTTTTTTATATTTCAATATTTTTATTGAAGTAAAAAGACCACGTTAAATAAGGCAACATCTTTGAACATTAATGTGAAATCGAATACAGGTACAGGAATGAGTTTCCTTCAAAATATTCATAGACATAGGATCTCCTGACATTAATCAGGGCGATCTCAACATAAAATAATCTTGGTAGAAGTATCAGTAGGGGTAACAAGACAGTATATAAGAATATGAAATCTTATCGATATGGACAAAGAGTACATGGCTAATCCACTAGGGATTGCCTACTTGATGTTATCTCATCGAGCCATTTCACTATGTGGTGCTGGTAATGGGTATGTTACAGGGGGAAAAAAAAGAAAAAAGTTAGGGGGTGGGAAAAGGGAGAAAAAAAAAAAGCGGGAAAAAGGGGGGGGGGTGTTGGGGGGACACAGGTTAAGGAACTCCACTGTACATATCTATAAGTATCATCAGTGTAGGACTATAAGTTCCATCAGAATATTTTGCAATTATTGGATAAAATCAGACCAACCAAAAAAATATAAGAAAGAGGAAAAAGGAAAGAAAAGGGGAGTAGATCAGGGAAAAGCAAAGGAAATAAAAGAAATAAGAAAAAGACGGAAAAAAGGGAAAGGAAGAGTCAGCCAGGAATTCATTAGGTTACAGATAAGTATCCATGAATCCCATGTCGCATCGAATTTCCTAAAAGCTGCGGAGAATACAGGCAAGTCTATCATTACCCATGATCCAGTTAAGTTTATTCTTCTTGTAGTCAAGGGGAACCGTCGACTGTTTCCAGGGTTTAACAATAGACGGCGATCTACGATTTTTTGCGGGATTGTGACATTGCGGTGGACTGATCGGACCCCTGACTGCCATTTTTGACACTTATGGGGGGACCAGTGACAATACTACAGTAATCAGTGCTAAAAATATGCACTGTTACTGTAATAATGACACTGACAGGGAAGGGGTTAACACTGTGGGTGATCAAGGGGTTAAATGTGAGCCTAGAGGAGTGATTTTAACTGGGGGGGGGGGGGGGCGTGGCTTGTGAAATTACCATAGAGACATGTGTTACTATATAGAAGGATCACAGGGGCTCTATGATCATTCCAGGGAGAAGAACGGTCAGCTGTGTTTACAACAGCCTACAGTTCTTCTCTCTCAGCGGGGAACAATCGCGGGTGTCAGGCGGCAATCAGAGCCGCCTGTCCGCTGCATCGGCTTCCCCGCTGACGAGCTGGAGTGCGCTTGCCCCCTAGCCTCCTGCTCGCAACCGACGTACAGTTACAGCGGTTTGCGCAGCAGTGGCTGCCTGCTACAGTACTTCTGCGGCGGGCAGTCGTAAAGACGTTAAAAGAGTACACAATTTTGTCTGACCTTTGTAAATCCTTTTGCAAGAATTAGCCATACCTTTAAAAAATACTTTTTCATTTATTTCCTTTTTTGTATTTTCTTTAGAATTCTCATTAATGGTTTCTGGGCTGTAGGTGCAGTGACAAGGACACTGGATTGCTGAAAGAATCAAGTTATTCTGCAGAACATGTACTTGTCCAAAAATAAAAAAATAATGCAGCCACCACATCTAAAGATTGGTAAGCTACAATATACTACATCTCTGTTCTTTGGTTCAGATGTACGTTAACTGTTGTCTGTGCCTCATTTACTTCAACTTGCTGTCACAGTGACTACCATCACCAAATCAAGGAGGAAAGAAAATCCTCAATGGGACACAGACAGCAATGCAAACCAAAATCACCTCATAGAAGACCAAGCTAAAACTGGTGAGCTGATGCTCCTGCTCTGTGCTGGAGTCTCTTCTCACAGGACACACAGCTTGTCCTGGATCTCACCATGGGTGCTCTAAAAGACGAGCGGACCTTACATTTTTGTTCCACTTTAATACACTTCTATACAACGAATATTAGATATTGGTCCCTGCCCTGCATGTGCTTTTACCATACCTGGGTAGAAATGCGCCCACAGCGTTGCAGATCATTTCCGGAAGTCATGGCCATTGTAGAGGCGATGGCTGGAGGAGGGCTGGTCTTCAGACTGTTACATGTGCAGATGAGCTGGAAGAAAGCTTGAAGAAGATCTATACGCAGCTTCACAAAATCACACTGGAAGCTTAGAGGGCTCATGGGTGTACTGGCAGCCTGCAGGGAGCATGTCACATATCATACTTTCAGGGATAAAGAATGAAAACAATATCTGTACTATGAGACAATAGTAATCACTGGTACTCACTGTAAGGGAGGCAATCCCTTTATGGTAGGATTTCAAGGAGTCCGCAATGGATGAAAGGGCGGAGCCAATGTCATCTTCTTGCAGCTGAGTCAGGCACTGCTCAGCCATGGAGAATTCCTTCAGGCTGTTCAACCAGAAATAGAAGTGTTCTGAGGCCACTTGTGTGAGCAGGCTCTGATACAGCTCCCGAGCCATATCATGGTTCCCCTGCATCAAAGACAAATTTTATTTGCAAAACAAATACAGTCACTGTCCCCAAATAACATCATACAGGGATTATTTCAGTATGGATATCCCTTTCCTCAGGTAGAGCACTCTCTTAACATTTGAAAGTTGCAGTGTAACATAATTTTCATATCAGAGCAACTCATCTCAATGCTGTGTTATCATAGATTGTCTTAGGTCGGCCATACACGGTTCAGATCTCGGCCGGCTCAGCAGTAACTGGCCAAGATTCGAACCGTTAAAGGGCAGGCTGAATGTACCAAGTTGATCAATAGATCAACTTGGGTACACCAGCCTGCCAGATTCTCTTGCAATTATAGCTAGTGGCTGCTGCCACCCCCCGCCGGGAGAAGACAATTGCTGATTTCCCTGTCAGCACTGTGTGTTGATGGGGGAATCGTGCAACTTTCTTTCCTGCAACCACAGGTTGCAGGAAAGGAATTTGGACAGTGTATGGCTGGCCTTAGGTAACAACAACAGGAGATCATAAAAACAATACAGAGAGGAGTTAGAATGAATTGGATCAATTTTGGTCTTTTTGCAATCTTATGCAGGCCATACAGAGAGCAAAGGAAATGTGTTTGATTCCCTCATCAACACAGACATTGTTGACACTGGAATCCCTCCTGCCTAGCTATAGCATTCTCCCAGTGCTGGGGATGGTGGCGGTGGAAATTGTTCAAGTTGGGAGAAGACGGTGATTATTGCTAGCAGCTAGTGATAAGTGCATAAAAAATTTTCAGGCTGGTTGTACCCAAGTTGATTGATCGATTAACTTGGTACATTCAGCCTGCCCATACATGGTTTGAATCTTGGCCGGTTCCTGCTGAACCGGCCAAGATTGGAATCATCTATGGCCGGGTATCAGGGGCTGATTTACTAAAGGCAAATAGACTGTGCACTCTGCAAGCGCAGTTGCTCCAGAGCTTTGTAAATTAGGTGAACTTTTACTTTGCAAAGAGTACCCAATCACATGCAAGGAAAAAAACAAACAATTTTGCTTGCACATAATTGGATGATGGAAGTCAACAGAGATTCTGCTCATTTAATAAGGTCTAAAGCAACTGCGCTTGAAGAGTGCACAATCCATTTACTTTTAGTAGATCAACCCCTTAGTATGTTTGCTACATCATTACAATTGTGATTTGTGACTATTTCAAGAAAGGACTTTGCTGGAAGCATTGAAACCTGCTCATGGGTGGCAAACCAGCTAAAGTCAGTGAAACTTTACATTTTAAAAATGTACAGACTTAAAGGAGAAGTACAGTCAAAGCTTGTTTGGCTGTACTTCTCCTGTGGATCACAGGAGTGCAGTTCGTTCTGCACTCATGTGACTTGTTTTCAGCAGACGGCTGAAGCCCGCTGACAGCTGACGTCACAGAGGCAGTCCAGATTCGGGCAAGATCGAGACAATGAAGTTTGGATCTGCCCACATGCCTGGACCAGCTCCCGTCACCTCCACAGCCCAGCACTCCAGTAAGCATTGGGGGGGGGGGGGGGCAGAGCAGAGAGCTGCTGACTGGCAGTCAGCAGCTCTCTGCTAAGGGAGCTGTATGAACTGAGCGATCAGCGGTGTTCGATTGCTCGGTTCTCAGTGTTAGAGGCACTGGGGGACTGATGCTGCATCCACTTAGGTAAGTACGATTCTAAAAAAAAAACTGAAAAAAAACAAAAAAAAAAAAAAAACAACAAAACTCCTACTTCTCTTCTAAGCATTACCATTCGGGAAGCTTGTCTGGCAATCCTATACACAGTCCAGCCATTAGACACATTCTCTAGCTGCTGTTTGATTACAGTTTTGACATCTGGAGACAGAGCTTTCTGACTTGCTACAAAAATAACAGTGGCAAGGGCAACCTGAAAGACATATTTTTAACAAGAAATGAATGTAAAAAAAAAAATACCCAACAACAAGGTAAAATGCTAAAAAGGTGGTGAAGAATGCAAGAATAATAATTTAAAATGAGAAACTGTTAAAGCCACTAAAAGCAACTTATTAACACCTACCGTAATTACCTCAATTCCTTACAATAGGAGAGCAATAAATATGCAAATTGAGCCTTTCCAGTAAACACTGGGGTAAACAATTGACCTACCCCTTCTAACACATCATGCAGGAGCAGAGCAAGAAAAGTATGTTTTAAATGTTAGCTTTCTATTCTTAAAAAATGGCTGTGACTTATGAAAAATGGCAATCTTTCCTAACTGGGCAGTGGGTCTAAGTGTTCCTGGATTAGCAATTGTATTGCACTGTAAGGGATAAAGCAGACGTGTTTTTTCCTTTTGTTGATGATGAACAAGCTGCCTTACTCCGAGATTTGCTTTCTGTTGACTTTTTGCCCCCAAAGCTATGAATCCAATATACCACTTAGGTCTGGGGATTTAATCAATTGCTATTTAGGGGGTAGGGAAGAAAAGGTCTTTACTTACAGCTGAACTTCATGCAGAAAAAGTATTATGTAAATGTATTCCACAATAGCCACAAACAATATACATCCACTTTGTGTGCACTAAATACATTTGTAAAACCAGATATTACCTTGTAAAATTATCAGTGAGATCACTGTGCTATACATAGACTGCACAGACCGCAGAGCTGTGAGAAAGGCCCAGCAGGCCCACCACTAGAGGCTGCCTGCATTAAACTACAGGAGGGGAGCAGATACAAGACCCGTCACCCTGCACAGAAAGAAGGAGCAGCAGTGATTGGTCTTTAGTACAGGAAGTTCTTGGAAGAAGCAAAGTGCAGTACTTATTCTATGTTGATTTACGGCACAGATTGAGAAGATTATCTAGTACATCCAAAAGAATATTTCAAGTGTTACTAAAGCCACAACAGTAAAATCAGTCTGTATATGCAGTAAAGTATGCTTGTTCTACTCATTGTGGAACTGAAGGGGGGTTAGTTCTCTGCATTGTGTAAAAAAGGCTGTTTAATCCTGTCTTCTCTGATCCTTCAATCCTTCCACTATCCCCTAATACTTACCCGATAACACAGAGCTCATGGAGTCAGGCTGGCACATGCTCAGTTTATTGTATTGCTAGAGAGGTTTTTTTTTCTTGGGAGGGCGCATGTGATCAGCACAGGGCAAATTAGCACTGTCCACTCCAGACAGAGGGTCACAGGTCTTGCAGTCTCGTAACACTCTAGAAAACTCCTTCTACAAGCTTTAACCAGTGCTTGGCTGGACACTGATAGAAGTCACAAGACTGCTTTATACAGCTGATGAGAAAAGGTATTTAGCAGTTTATATTTACTAAAATTATTGTATTTCCATGTTCTGTGTACTATGAGACACCAGATATAGTGAATGCAGGGTCCTGGGAAGACCAGATATAGTGAATGCAGGGTCCTGGGAAGACCAGATATAGTGAATGCAGGGTCCAACCACAACCCTGGACCGGCACCTGGTTCAGCCTCTCAGTGAGCCACTGAGAGCCTGAGTCACCTGCTCCCGCCCCCTCCACTGCCCAGCGCTCCAGTGGCGGGACGGAGCAGAGAACGGTAAATTACAGTCACCAGCTCTCTGCTCAGTGAGCATGGAGAACCGAGTGATCAGCGGTGTTTGATGCTCGGTTCTCAGCCTTCGAGCCAGCGGGGGGCAGATGCAGCACCAGACCGATTCAGCATCCACCTAGGTAAGTATGATTCTAAAAAAAAATAAAAAATACCCATCTTCTCTTTAAGGAGTGGATGAGACATTCATTAAACACTCACTGGTATTGAAACATTCACATTAATTTAAAAACAAATGCACCTTGAAGATTCACCTGCAGTAATTTTTTGGTCAATGTCATATTCATGGCTTTATTAATATGCCCCCAAGATTCAGAAATGCATACCTCTTGTGATTAGACAAAATAAGTTTAGACCGGAGTTGAGCTTTAAGGCTAAATTAATAAGTTATTTGGTCTATCTAGAATAACTGTGATATTATAACTTTTATTTTTTATTTATTCTTTGCTCTTACCTGAACATATAAATGTTTTCAAACAATCTAAAAGTGATATTAAAAAGGTGGCAACTACGACCTAGAGCACCCTTGCGTCCTATAGCCTCGCCTGGTCAGGCACACCTTCCGGGACCGTAGTTGAGAGATCTCTGGGGGTGGGCCGGTCCGGGCATTTTACACCCAGCTGTGGACGCATACGGAGGCAAGCTCTCATGTGTGTACCCATATGTCTCACCTTCTCCTGGTCATTTTATGTCGTTAATGTTGTACTTATCCTTACTTCACGTAATTACCTTGCTGTACTTTATAATACATGTTACTTATCGGTTAATTGTTATATGTTGAAACTTTAATAAAAATGTATTTTCTTTGAGTATGGAGTCACTATGCACACCTAAAGTCTTGATATTACTTTCTTGAAGAGGTCATATTGCTGTACAGGTCATACGTAAAAGTACTTTGGTCTCTTTGTGCAAGTTCGATTTAGGTTATTAGATACATGCAGGCTCATGTTCATACAGTGTACCTTCTTTACTTGGAAAATTGAAGTGAATCCATAGATATAATTTTATGTTATTGCAGTGTACTCTACCCTGTTTCCAAACTAGCTAACGTCTGCTGATTACGGAAGCTTGGATTATTTAAATTGTCACCGTATGTTTGAATACCTTCCTTAGTTTGTTGTGAGTAATGCGGCTGTCTATTTAAAACTAAAAATTTTATAAAAATGATCCGATTTTATAGTTGCCCTTTTTTTTTTTTTTTTTACTTTACCCAAATTTGGGCAGTATGGTGACTAAGGGCCCCCATGTATAAAGCAGAAGTATCATCTTACCATACTGGTGTTTTAGAAAAAAGAAAGCCCCCCCAAAACCCACATATAATTAGCCTTCCACTTGCTTTGGAGTGCGAAAACAAGGGGAGTGCTAATCACCTTTGTAAAGCACATCACTGTGTTTTATAAATGTGCATTTTTTGTGTTAATTTCTTTTTAACGTGTCAGTCATTAACCGGTCTCTCGAGTTGAGCTCCTTCTCATGGCCTGCTTTCTTATGAATGGAACATAAAATACAGGGTGCAGCGTGCAGTAACGTTGTGGAGTACAGCACAGAGCGGACAGGGGTATCCACTCTCTGCTCTAAGCAGTGTTTAGTATTCTTCTCTTGCAGTACTTGTGTCATGTGTGGGGAGTCCCACCAGATACTCTACCTGTAAATAGGATGCATGCTCTTCCCCATATCTTTGTGGGTGATCTGGTTTCCACCAAAGGTAAAATCAACATTGATGGTTAATGATATTTAACCAACTTGATCTTAAAGTGTGTATGAAAGTAGGTGTAAAACTGGGGAAGGAATTGCAAGATCAACCAGGATATCAACAAATTGTTTTATACATTATGTAAGGTGCTACTGAATGCGTTAGCTTAATTCAAAATAAGGATATTCAATAACTCACCAGAAGCTCTTGTTGTTTATCAGTTGCTGATCTCCCAATGACTTTGTAAAGCTCCACCAAATCTCCCAGCATGCCATCCCCCAGCACTGGCAGCTGCATGGCGACAGAGGCCAGGCAATGGCATAGACAAATCCGGGCAGAGTCCTGGGCGCTGTGTAGCTGGGTCAGAAGAGATTCCACCACGGACTGGCTCAAGTACGGCCGGCACTTTGCCAGCTTCACCATACAGGACAAGGCAGTCTGAAGGGACAAATGCACAATGTAGTAACCTGCTATCTCAACAACTTGCACACATGGATCATAGTAAATATGAGATGTCAGGGGGAGAACGTTATAACCAATGTGCTTAGCCAACAGCTTTAAAGTCACTTAACCTATTTACACCAAGGCTTTGCAAACACTGACCAATAGAAAGCAAGTCTGTGCATAATGAAGATCAGGGGGCTCTGAGGGTGTCCCTGAAGAGGTCAAGCTACCAGGCAAAATGTGTACTGTAGCACCCAACAGTGCTTTCTTTGCAAGCCCAGTTAATATTTCACTGAAGCCACTACATTATGGATTACAATAAGCCCCCGTTCACATGCAGGCGACGCTACTTCGCACCACGCCACGACCTCGGAGCGGCCGCCACGGACTTCATAACATTGAAGTCTATGGCGGTCGCCTCCTGGTCGCCCCAAAGAAGCTCCGGACCCTTTTTCTAGGTCGGAGCGACTTGTGTCGCTCCTATTAGAACGGGTCCGCAGCTTCCCTATGGGAGGCGACCTGCGGCGACCTGTGAGGCGACCAGGTCGCCTAACAGGTCGCCCTAGTTTGAACCGGGACTAAACTGTATGTCTGGGAAAAACAAATAAAAAAAAAATATTCAGTACATTTCAGCAATGTGTGTACATGTTTGACCCTTTAAAAATACCTGTGGATCAGAAAATCAGTGTGCACCTAAGTTCTTGTTTAACCACTTCTGGCCCAGAAGGTTTTACCCCCTTAATGACCAGGTCATTTTTGCAATAAAGTACTGCGCTAATTTAACTGACAATTGCGCGGTCGTGCAATGCTGTACCCAGATAAAACAAATAACCTTTTTCCCCACAAATAGAGCTTTCTTTCGGTGGTAGTAGATCACCCATGCAATTTGTATTTTTTACGCTATAAATTCTGAAAAAAAAAAAAAACAATATTTTTTACTTTCTGCTATAAAACATTTCCAATAAAAAAAATGTAATGGGCTTGCTGAATGAACAGAGACCTGTGTTCCTAAATAAGAGGAACACAGGATCCCTGTGTTCATTACTGACAGAACAGCTGTAAACACAGCAGACCGCCGTTCTGTTACCACGGGAAGCGAACGCGGGTGCCCGGGGGACATTGCAGCCGCCAGACCCACTGATTGGCTCCCCCTGTAGCCAATCTGCGTGCGCGCGCCCCCACTAGCGGTCCCGTGAAACGACATACAGTTACGTCGTTTCGACCCATGGTTGCAGGAAAGAAAATCGCTCCATCTATGGCCGGCTTTAGGCACAGTGGGGAGGGGGGATATACTAAAGCTGGTGCACATAGAATCTGGTGCAGCTGTGCATAGTTACCAATCAACTTCTTACTTCAGCTTGTTCAATTAAGCTTTGACAATACAACCTGGATGCTGATTGGTTACTATGCACAGCTGCACCACCAGATTCTGTGTGCATCAGTTTTAGTAAATCTCCCCCAGTGCCTCTGCTGCATTGAAATCCTAAGTGGCATGGTCAGCCCAGCCTGCTGGACTAAAGAACTCCACCTAACCCCTCTCTCCATCTCTCCACAGTTGTATACACCGATTTCTCTCTCAGCAAAACAATAACAATGCCTTGACCCAAAAGAGGCTGCCCAAACACTCTGTGTAGGAAAAGACTCTCAAAAGATGATATAATTCTAGGGGGTGTGCATCTGTCACCATGAACTGACCTCTAGCGGCTTCTACTTCAAGAATTATTAAAAAGCCTATTGATGATGTCACAAAGAAATGAAAACGGTTTCTCTCCACAGGAACAAGGTAAAAGAAAAAAAGATAAATAATGCTGGGACATACTCTAGAGCAGCCTTTCTCAACCAGTGTGCCGCGGCACACAGGTGTGCCGCCAGAGGTCCTGAGGTGTGCCGCGGAATAGTGGGAGAGTAGGGCTGTCAGTTGAGCCATATCTCTGGATCCCCTGCCAAACTGTACATTAGCACTGCAAGGGAGCTTCCTCAGCTTCGAAAGTGAAAGTAAAGGAAGGAAGGAGTGTGCTGTGCTCTCTGCTTCCCCCTACAGTGCAGTACCCGGCTGAATGAGAAAAAGGTACTGTGCTAGAACATTTTAAAATGGCTTTATGTGTGTGTGTTCGTGTGTGTGTTCGTGTGTGTTTTCGTGTGTGTGTTCCTGTGTGTGTTCCTGTGTGTGTTCCTGTGTGTGTTTTCGTGTGTGTTTTCGTGTGTGTGTTCCTGTGTGTGTTCCTGTGTGTGTTCCTGTGTGTGTTCCTGTGTGTGTTCCTGTGTGTGTTCCTGTGTGTGTTCCTGTGTGTGTTCCTGTGTGTTCATATGTGTTTGTACATGTGTGTGCACATGTGCCTGTATTTGTGTACACATGTGTCTGTATATGTGTGTGTGTGTACACTTGTCTATCTGTGTCCATATGTGTGCATATATACACGTGTGTGTGTGTGTGTGTGTGTGTGTGTGTGTGTGTGTGTGTGTGTGTGTGTGTGTGTGAGAGAGAGAGAGAGAGTATATGTACCATCAGAAATGCTTTTTTTAGGGCTTGTTTGTGATAGCAGCAAAAACTTCTGCTCCTCTGAAAAGCAATCCATGCTCAGATTGCTTTTCAGAGACATTTGGCAGGCGTTAAAGAAGCAATATGTTGCCTCCTCACCGCCTGTTTTAAGCCTGTAAATGTAGCATCACTACACGCAACCATGCAATGCACATAGTTGCGGGGTAGTTGCAGTGCAGCCCCATTCACCCTGGGTATACCTCTAGCTGCAGCCACAGCATGTGTACACCCTCAGCTGATGCTTCTGCAGCTAAAGGGGGAGGAGTTGGGGGGTGCTAAAAAACAGCTCAAGCATTGAGTTTTACCACCCCTCCAACCTGACATGTGAACAAGCCCTTGGTTCACATCTGCATGACTGCGTGCTGCGTGTATGGCTGCAAATTAATTTCAATGGGATTCCCTACCCGCAGAAATGCAGTGAAAGAAATCCCTGACTTTTAAATTACGCCGCACCAAAAGCATCCCATGTTTTCCAATCTGTGGTGTACTATTAAGAATTATTGGCATCCCTAAAGAGCAGAGCATTTGTCTGTGTGTCAGGAACGAGCGTGGTTTTGCGCTTGTTCCGCGACATACAGTAACGTGAACTGAACCTTGGACAGGGGTGCCTCAAGACTAAAAATACTTTTCAAGGGCGCCCCGACTGGAAAAAGGTTGAGAAACACTGCTCTAGAGGAAGGGGGGAAAGAGGTTTGGGGGAAATCTGGGTATTGCCTGCACATACCCTTTAAAACAGTAAATAATATGTAAAAGAAAAGGTTAAGGAAATTTTTGAGACATAATTTTTTCTTTATTTCTTTTTAATAAGCTAAAAATGAAATATTGGACACAGCGATTTCATGTTTAACACTTGAGTTCTGAGCTCAGCAGCTGAATGACCCCCCCCCCCCCCCCAATCTGGACCAATGTAAATATGTGAAAATTTTCAGACCTAAACTTTAACCACTTTGCCGCTGCTCACTAGAGCTCTACTGCGGCAAAGTGGCTCTGACGACGTAGACCTACGCCGGCAGACACTCCCCCTTCTCAGCGGCGCGCGTGCGCCGCCGGAGGCTCGCTCCCGCTGTGTTCAGTCACAACGGGAGTCGGGGAATCAATTCTGGAGATCCGCCCGCTTGTGTAAACAAAGCGGGCGGATCTCCTAAGTGACAGGCAGTGTCAGATTGCAGGGTTCAGCATAGCTGTCACCTCCCCCCACACGTCAGTAAGCACCAGGCATATATTAACCCCTCCCTCTCCAATAAAATTAACCCATTCCCTGCCAGTGTAATTTTTACAGAAACAGTGCATATTTATAGCACTGATTACTGTAGTAAGGTCACTGGTACTCCCAAAAGTGTCAAAAATGTCAGTCAAGGGTCCGATCTGTCCGCCGCTATGTCGCAGTCCCGCAAAAGATATCGCAGATCGCCGCCATTACTCGTTAAAAAAAAAAACACCAAAAACGACAGAAATCTTTCCCTTAGTAAAGGCAATAACTTTTGCGCAAAGAAATCAAAATACGCTTATTGCGATTTTTTTTTTACCAAAAATATGTAGCAGAAAACAAATTGGCCTAAAATGATAAAAAATTTTGATTTTTACATTTTTTGGGGGGGAATTTCATATAAAAAAATTTGAAAAATATTGTTATTTTTTCAAAATTGTCGCTCTTTTTTTGTTTATAGCGCAAAAAGTAAAAATCGCACAGGTGATCAAATACCACCAAAAGAAAGCACTATTTGTGGGAAAAAAATGACAAATTTCGTTTGGGTACGGCATCGCACGACCGCGCAATTGTCAGTTAAAGTCGCACAGTGCCGAATTGCAAAATGTGGTCTGGACGTAAGACAGCAAAATCCTCCGGTGGTAAAGTGGTTAATTTTAACTACCAAATTACCAGCCAGAAAAGCTTTTTTTTTTTTTAATTACAAAAGTAGGGTCATGTATAAACTCTGTATAAATGTAAGTTTGTAAAATAAAGATTTTCTCCAAATATTCGATTTTCCCTGTAAAGTATTAGTGAACACTACTTACCTTTAGTGTGTGCTGAGCACCTGCGCTGTTATCCTGACTGCACAGAACAAGCAGAGATTCCAGACCATACACAGCATCCTTCTCCAGAGACAGCTGATCTGGTCATATGAAGAGAAAATAAAGATCACATATCAATTTTTTTCTGATAAGATCCCTACATCAAATAGCTTTGAGCCCAACCTGAGCCAAACCCAAAACATTTGGATTCTGGTAAATGATAGCAAACCAAGTAATGAAGAGCCAAGTATTTGCCAGAAAAATTAAGTAGTAAAGAGTTTCCTAAATACCTATAAAACAAAAGCTTTCTGAGACATACAAGCCCACTTTGCTATGGTGACAAGACATAGCAAAAACCACATAATGTGAACCTAATGTGAACCACATGTGTGTGTTTTTGTATATCTCTCTATCTCCATCCTGGGACCATCCCACCTGTTCAGTAATGTCATCCGGGGTTCCAAAAATAATACCAAGGAAGCAGCAAAACTTGCCCAAAAGTAGGGTAAGGGGACTCACGTGAGATGGAGCCAAGATCTTTTTACAGGAAAAAGTGAAGGTGCCATGGAATATGATCATATTTGGGGTCACTAAGCAGGTAGCATGGTCCCAGTTGGACCTTGTTGGCCCTCACTGTGAATATTTATACTTGTGTTTTACATTATGTGATTGTTGCTACACCTCTATACTTTGACAAAGGAGGCCTTCGTGTCTTTGGAAAAAGTTGATCTTCATGGGATTTTAGTAAACTCTCTGCTACTCGGGTTTTCAGTATATTGTAGTGCTGGCTTTTCTATGACTTTGGATTGATATGGTGACTCCATCATTAAAGGCAGTGGGTGCGATACAGACTGGTGTGTGTAGGTTTTTTTTTTTGAGTCTATGTTCTCTCTTGAAATATTTTTCACTTTCTACGTGGTTACTAGAACATAAAAAAATAATTAAGCCTCCCTGAACACAGAAGGAAATCCTTACAGTGGTTCTCTATCTGAAACTATTAAATATCTGGTTAGGGTTCCACTTTAAAGCCAATTGAACATTCAGCTTAGATTAGCTCAATGCATTCCAAGTGCATCAAAACAAGAGATGTGCAAAGCCTTAGTTTGTTTTCCTTAAAAATCACCCTCAGCCAAAGTACAAAAGCCAGCATTATGCTGGCAGCAGCAGCAGGGCCCTTGCTTTCTGTGTGAAAGCAGTGAACTCTCTGCAGAGGTCCAACACTCTCCCTGTGGAGTCAGAGCCCGAAATCTTCAATTAGCAGAAATCTTGATTTTAGATTGCATAGCTATAGTTTTGACTTAATAGGGGCCTTGTTAACCTCTACAGAGAGGTAATTGCTTCCATACAGAGGCCAAGAGTCTCACTCTGGAGCAGCTGGCAGGGGACAGGCTTTTCTGCTCAGATTGTGACTGTTTGGAAAATTAAGAAAACTAACTGTAAGGAATTAAACACCTTTTGTTTCAATGCACCTGGAATGCATTTAGCCGATTTAAATAAGTAGGAAACGTTGCCAAAAAAAAAACTCTCCCTAAAAAGTAAAGCCATAATGTGCTAGTATGTATCGGATACTACATTATGAAAGACTTACCTTGAAATAAACATAAAAACAATAATAATGCCCCATTGGACTTTTAAGAGGCACACAATCAATATTAAAAATGTATTAATTTATTACATAAAGACATATACATATAAAATCAAATCATGAACAATCATTACAATGCAATTTCATCGGTGGAATCTGTACAGGACATAAAATTCAACTTCATGAAAGGTATGACTTCATTTATTCCAGATAATCTGTGCTGCATCAATCCCAACGCGTTTCACAAAATCTAAAATTTGCTTCATCAGGAGAAGCACGGATATAAAGCTAAAAACAAAAACAGCGTAAGACAGACACTCCATACAAAAAAAAAGGAAAGGGGCAACCAGCCCTTCCTAAATTTGTCAACTTATGGTTGATACAGTAATCACAATCCTCTCATATGACCAACGAGTGGTCTACCACGTCCAATCGGCTATCCCAAAAATTAGCACAGTAGTCATGGTGATGGGAACACCCCACTTAATGGGATGATACGCTAAACTTCCCCCCGGGGAGTTGGGGAGGGGAGGATGATCAATCCACGAAGCTGGCTGCCAGTACCAGCAGACAAATAGCACACTAGTGAGTAGGAATAAAAAATCCTAAAACTGAAAAAATAAATCCATATCAGCCTACAGGGGGGGGTGTCAGTCTTACGTGGTTTTTGCTTTTAGATTTATATCTGTGCTTCTCCTGATGAAGCGAATTTTAGATTTTGCGAAATGAGTTGAGATCGATACAGCACAGAGTATCTGGAATAAATGAAGTCATACCTATTCGTGAAGTTGCATTGTATGTCCTATACTGATTCCACCAATAAAACTACATTGTCATGATTGTTCATGATTTGATTTTATATATATATGACTTTATGGAATACATTTATATATTTTTAATATTGGTTGTGTGCCTCTTAAAAGCCCCATAGGCCATTATTTTTGTTTTTGTGTACAATCGCCCTCATTCCATACATATCAGACTTTCTTTTTACAGTATTTACCTTGAAATAAAGCCTTCCAGCAGCACGCTATCACTGCTGCAGAGGCTTCCACCTTCACCTCCTCTTCCAGGGAGTCACAGTCGCGGCACAGAGCTCTGCAGGAACGGCACGGTATGCCGTTCCTTCTGAACGCATGCACCAGTGATGTCACCAGCTGCGCCTCACTAGAATACCTCTTAAACGGTGCACTTTTAGGAGATATTCGTTTAACCTACAGGTAAGCTTTATTATAAGCTTACTCTGTAGGTAAAAATAAAAATTGAGTTTACTACCACTTTAACCACTTGCCTACAGTGCACTTTCACCCCCTTCCTGCCCAGACTGATTTTCAGCTTTCAGCGCTCTCACACTTTGACTGAGAATTACTCAGTCATGCAACACTGTACCCATACAAAAATTGTGTCCTTTTTTTCACACAAATAGAGCTTTCTTTTGATGGTATTTGATCAATACTGGGTTTTTTATTTTTTGTGCTATAAATAAAAAAAGACTGAAAATATCGTGAAAAAACGCATTTTTCTTTGTTTCTGTCATAAAATTTTGCAAATTAGTCATTTTTCTTCACAAATTTTGGCCAAAATTTATACTGCTACTTATCTTTGGTAAAAATAACCCAAGTAAGTGTATATTATTTGGTCTTTGTGAAAGTTATAGAGTCCACAAGTTATGGTGCTATTCATTGAAAATTGATCACACTTGATCACACCTGATGTACTGAAGGCCTATCTCATTTCTTGAGACACTAAAAGGTCAGGAAAGTACAAATACCCCCCAAATGACCCCTTTTTGGAAAGTAGACATTCCAAGGTATTTAATAAGGGGCATGATGAGTTTTTTGAAGTTGTAATTTTTTCCCACAATGCTTTGCAAAATGAAGATTTTTTTTTTTATTTTTTTTTTTTTTACAAATTGCCGTATTAACAGGTTATTTCTCTCACACAGCACATGTATACTTGCAACTACACCCCAAAACACATTCTACTACTCTGCCTGAGTATGGCGATACCACATGTGTGAGACTTTTTCACAGCCTGGCCACATACAGAGGCCTAACATCCGAGAAGCAGCGTCCGGCATTCTAGGAGCACAAATTACACATATCATTTCCTGACAACCTATCGCACTTTTGAAGGCCCTGGAGCACCAGGACAATGGAAACCCCCATAAAATGACCCCATTTTGGAAAGCAAACAGCCCAACGTATAATTTTTGAGGCATAATGAGTCTTTTGAATATGTCATTTTTTTCCACAAGTTTTTGGAAAATGTGGAAAGAAAATGAAAACACATTTTTTTTACACAAAGCTGTCCATTTATGCAATATTTCTAACACATCGCATGTACATAGCAAAACTTGCACCCCAAAATACATTCTGCTATTCCTCCTGAGTATGGCGATACCACATGTGTAACACTTTTTCACAGCCTGGCCACATACATAGGCCTCACATCCAAGTAGCGCTTTACACAAAGTTGTCCATTTATCCACTTTAAGACTGGGCCTATTTTTGACACTTGGTGTTTACAAGCTAAAATAATTTTTTTTTGCTACATCAGCTCTTCTATCAGGGTAGGTTGGTGTCCTTCACACAGCTGAGGGAGACCTTTGGGATCCCCGGGACGTGGCGCTTCAGGTACTTACAACTTCAGCACGCGGTGCGGGTGCAGTTTGGGGGGGGGGTTGTGGTTTTGACTAACCCCTCGCTCGAAGCTCTGTTAATGGATCCGGAGCCGATGAAACGGATTTCCAGATACTACGGGGCGCTGTGTCCTGGGGGTTCTGGGGCAGTGGATAGGGCCAGGGCTAGGTGGGTGACCTTTATTCCTGACTTGACCGAGGAGCAGTGGGAGGAGGTATTGGAGAATTATTTGGGCACGGTTATTTCTTCGACCGACAAGATGATACAGCTGAGATATCTACACCAGACCTACTATACTCCGGTTCGTCTGTTCTCTATGCGTAAGAGGGATACTGATTTGTGCCACAAGTGTTCGGGAGATCGAGGCTCCTTTCTGCATATGGTCTGGGACTGCCCTAAGGTGCGACCACTGTGGTCTCAGGTTACGAAATTTATTGCGGATAGCTTTGGTCTCCCGAATATTTGTTCTCCCCTGGTGTGTTTACTGGGGGTCGTGGAAGTGGAGGGTCTAGATATGGCCACCAAGCTGTTTCTCCGCATTCTTTTTTTCTGCGTTAGGAAATTGATCGCCAGGAGTTGGATCTATACTGCGGAGTTGACTCTTGGGATGTGGATACGGGTGGTGAATGCCGACAT